>NW_023458558.1:33725716-33765420 GCF_013731165.1 Rhagoletis pomonella | reverse complement strand
GCCTGAAGGGACATATAAAATAAGAATAATGAAATAGTGTAACATGAAAAGTATAGTTTTGAGAAAAACGAATTGGAAGTTTTTATAAACCATTACAAAGCATACAAATACCATTTCGTTTTTCGGGAATAAATTAGTGAGCCAAAGAAATATTTAAGAAAACTAAAGATTTTTCTGATAGATTAAAGGATTGTCTATCCAATGGTGCAATTATCAAATAATAGTGTATGTGGCTTTTACACTGTTTCTTTATTCGAGCGACGATATGATTTGGTTTATTTAATATGTTGTAAGGCATTTTTTTTTTTAAGAAAAAGGAATGTAGTAGAAAAGTTGAATTTAATAATTTTGTATTCATCATGTTCATGTTCATGTTCAGAACTGCACGTTTTCAGGAGATATACAAATTTTCCTACTAGAAAAGATACATATGTACGGCAGGATTTCTCCCAAGGACATCGAAAAAATTATTTAATGGAAAAGGCATAGTGGATTTGAAGGGGTATATTACAAGGCTGCAAAACTACATTTTTTTAGTCGAATAATTTGTGCATGTCCTGAAAATTTGCAATTTTATACCATTTTTAAATTAAATTTTTATATTCAACTTTTGTAACAAATTCTTTTCCTCCTTAAAAAAAAATGCATTTAATAATATTAAATAAACAAAAAATAAATAAATCGTTTTAGTGTTTGACATGTCCTCTCGGGTTGATTAAAGAATAAATGTGGCAGTGTTAATTAAAAAAATTGAAAAATATCCTTTGAAATTTTTATTCTTTAGTATCCTTATATATATTAATAAGATTTAAATTAAACTAAGATTCTTCAAAACTCATTCAAAATTAAAAATTTTGAAGGATAATATTTTTAAAGGACATTTTTGACATGTTCCAGAAGGATAATTGAAAACAAAAGTTATAGTTAATCTTGTTTCGAATTCTTCTTTCACTTGATACCCATATCTCCATATTTTGTGTAAACTTTTGGGAATATATTATAATTTATGGTCCTTTGGAAAAAATCCTGACTACCAGGTAAAAAACCAAAAACGCATATTTACTAAGTATTATGTCCTAATACTGTAGGGGTATCGTAATAACGTCTTATAAAGAAGTAAAATGAGTAAATTAACAAAACACGCGAACTGCAACAAGCTTATTCTGATAAATTTGACTGCAAGTCGGCACGGGTTTCCGTGGTTAGAATTGCATAAAATTTTATTCGGATGGTTTTTAAGATAACACCAATGAAATGAGGGCGTATGCGTAAAAAAAAACAATGTTGGTTTTTTGGGACAGTCTAATGTACATACATACAGATATCTGTACGGATTTTCTCTAATAATATTGTCACACTTTTTTTCTTTCTTGTTCAATATCCTCATTAACACATATATATATATAAATATATATATATACATATATACAACAACAATATTCATTTTGCCGCCATTGACTTTGATCGCTCTGGTTCCACCGATTAGCAGCAGCATTTGGACACAGCCGGAATTCCCCTCTTCGGAAACCGGTCTAACTTACAGTGTTGCACGTACTGGCCTTGCGGCAGCTGGCAACTGCCGTCAACATCAAAATCGCCAACGCCAATTGCTACAAAAGCAACAGCAACAAAAGCAATTGCAGCTGCAGCAACAGCAACAACCAGTGCAACTATGCGGTAAGTCAGTCAAGACCACAAGTTCTTTCATTCCAGAATCGGTGTGTTCGTCCTCGTCCCAGACACAATCGACAGCTGTTGCTGCTTCACCGAATAGTGATCATCAGCATCAACAACAACAACAAGAGTATCAGCAGCAATCTCTTCATCAACATCATCATCCGCATAGTCATAATCATGCAGTTCATTCGCATCTAAATCATTACACACATAGTGGGCATGCGCAACTGCAACAACAACAACAGATAGAGTAAGTCTTGTCTTGGAAATATATATATATATATGTATATAAAAAATATGGGCCAAATTCCTGCAACCAAAGCCAATCTAATACATTCATCGGTATATGGGTCATGCTTTAGTATATATGTATGTATATACGTATGATAGTTTCTTGTGCCTAATCGCTTACAAGGGGCGTTCTTAAATCGGTACGCTAAGCAAAAACAATACTTTTTCACTGTTTGCATATACATATGTACCTACATATATACATACACACATATGTATGTGTCTACTTATACATATGAGCCAAAAGCTCTGAAGTGTTCCAACAATTTATAGAGAGTAGGGCTTTTTGGCAAAATTGATTTTTCTGGCTCACAAAGAAAAAATAAAAAAACATGTTTGTGAAGTTTTCAAAGTTATTGCTAGCAAGGTTTTGACACCTGTTTGACAACTGTTTTTGCAAAAGTGTAAATTTCAATGCGGATTCCGATAGTATCCCCATTAGGGCGGGTCAATTTTTTTTTTTGAGTATGCGCGTATAGCATAGGAGGATTCTACGTATAATTGTAATTAAATTTGCCGTAGAAACCATGGGTCTAAAATCAGTTTGGAGTTTCCCAAATTGAGAACATATGTTTCGAAGAAAATGTGAAAATTTTCAATGTTGCGCCCTCTGGTGAAAGTTTTAAGAAAAAGATAAGTGCAGAAATGGATTCCTCATACCAAAAACCTTTTACAGCATACATGTAGAGAACATTTAATCACTTCTTTGCGACGCTACAACAAAATGCTTAGAAAATTATTTTCGCGATTTGGTAAATAAACTCCAAATTGATTTTAGACCCATTTTTTGTTCGGAAAATTTGCTTAGAATTATACGTATAATCCTCCTTTGCTATACACACAAATTGCACCGCCCTAATACCCATCCAGTAAAATTTTTGTTTGGGAAAATTTTGCCTTCAGGCGATAAACCCCTAGAAATGGGGGTGGTAATCCCAGGACTAAAGTTCACAAAAAAAAAATTTTTTTGCTGATTTCGGCAGAATAATCTTCATTTACAACACTTATTCCGAAACTTTGTTTTAGAATCGAAGAATCTTCTAGAAATGACCGGCGCACTTTTAGGACCAAAGCTAAAAATTTTAGACTTTATTGTAGATATTGTCGCTAGCAATGGTCTCCAACTTGTTTAGGGAAAGTCTTATTTTGAAGTTGTTGCAAATGCGCATTAAAATTTTTTTTTAAGCTACAGTGCTAGCTATATGAAGAAGGGGGATAAACCGACCAATCACTTCGAATGGTAACTTTCGCATCACATTGCACATTCGCATTTAATTAGCTGCCCGAAAATATCAATACATAATACACATTTTCTCAGCTTAGTAATGTCGAAGATATGCGCGTTACAGTAAAGGACACTTTTCGAATAAATAAGCAGGGTGTCCTTGCCATGCATATATTATACCTGGATATGTATTTTATCAGAATCAGCAGTAAAATTTTAATTTTTGCGAATTCCGATGATTAACACCTTACTAAATCTATCTCAACATAAGTTTTCGAAAACAAATTTATTATTTATTATCTTAAAAATAGTTCTTGAAAACCCCCAAATTTTTTTAAACATGTTTTTATAGAGAATTAAACAAGGAATACGATGGTATAATTTTAAATCTCTAATTTACTGGTCTTCCATATGTAAATAGTCTTCAAAAAGTTCAACTACTATAGCTAAGTTGGCTTAGGGACAATCTTGAACACCTTTTATATATAAGCCCGTTTCCTTAGCTTTAAAACGACGTTAATATTAAGACTCTAGGATGCGCAGAACCCGAGATATAATGATCTGAAGTAGTATATGATAAGTCAGAATCACGAAAAAATGCAAACTTTGACAGATCACATCTCCGAAGAAAAAAAATAAAAAAAATATTCCTCGAACACGTATTAGCTTATTTCACGTATAGAACCCATCAAAAAAATCTTAAGCCAATCGAAAGTGTGACACCAAATTTGGTTTGGTTTCATTAAAAAAACCAAAAAAAAATAAAAACTTTGCAAAAAATTATAAAATCTTAAAAAAATTTTTGACAAATATGATGACATCAATATAACGAGAGTACCAATACTTTAGTACAAACTTTATGTTGGTTGGTTGGTAGAAGCGTAGCCTGGGTACATTCCCAGGACCCAATTAGTGCTGAAAGCACCATTTTGAAACGCTTTCTCTGGGACCCCTGATTTTATCTGCTTTCATGATTCGTTGGGTTCATCAAACCATTTGGATCTTCCCATGAATCTATTTAGGTTAGTAATGGTAAATTTGGAAATTTCCCCAAGATTTTGGATGAAAAACTCCCAAGTGTGACCTGCCTTATTTGTGCCAATACTGGGCACTCGCAAAGATATTGAAGGACCGTCTTTTTACTACCCACAAGATTAGAGATACGGCAACGAGGGTTATACGGAAGGCCCATTTTAGCTGCATGTTCACCAATGGGCCAATGTACCGTTAGCGTGGCTATTAGTTTTACCATATCTTTCCTCGACCTCTTGAGAAGTTCTTCTGTCTTTGCCTTGTCATAGTGTGGCCATATGTTCCTCGCAGTTTTGCAGGTTTGAAGGTTGTTCCGACGTGTATCAGCCATACGTGTGAATTGCAGATGCAGTTCCCCTCTGATGAGTCCGAGTGGACAACTTACAGTTTCTGCTCCGAACTCATCCAAAGATGCTCCGGTCTTAGCGAACTCGTCAGCCCTCTCATTACCGCGTATGTTCCTATGGCCGGGAACCCAGATGAGAGTGATGTATATTAACTCGGCCGCCGAGCTTAACACATATTTGCAATCTCTGCCTGTTTTGGATTTTGTTATCGGTGAAGCAAGTGCCAGAAGTTCCGCTTGGCTATCTGAAAAAATTTATGCTTTTCGTGCACCTACGCAGTTCATCGCTAGTGCCTTATAGGCCCTTTCGATGGCGAGTGCTTCCGTCGAAACGAGAGAGACACATTCAGCGTTTCAGGGAACCGTCAGTATAGATTTCAGTGGAATTCTCCTCGACTATCCCGCCCCTACTCCAACCCCGTCTTGAAGGAAACTTCCCCTGAAAGCTTTTCCTGAAATCTGTCGTAGGAGGTATATAATGTGATTGTTTCCCTGATTCGATAAGTTTGTCAAGAATACCACTATGGTCGTGCTGCAGCCCCAGCCTCCAGCAGCCTGACTGTTTGAGTCTGAGTGCCGCAGACGCAGCAGTTTTGCGGATATGGAGTTCTATGGGTAGTTGATGCAGGATTACATTAAGCGCATCAAATGGGCACCACTTAATTTCCCCTGTAGCACCTGCACAAGCTGCTCTTTGTATACTGCCTAATTTCCTGACGTTGTATTGTTTATCTAGTGCTGGTCACCAAACTAACGTCGCATACGTTAGTATTGATCGTATGATAGCCAACTACATCCAGAGGGCAAGCTTTGGCTTCAATCCCCAGTTTCTACTGAATATTCTTTTCTTCTTCTTCTTATTTGGCGCTGTAACCGCCTAAGCGATTTTGGCCGAGTCCAAAACAGCACGCCAGTCATTTCTCTTCTGTGCTAACTGACGCCAATTGAAAAAAAAATGCCAAGTGAAGCCAAGTCCTTCTCCACCTGGTCTTTCCAACGCAGAGGAGGCCTTCCTCTTCCTCTGTTCCCAGCATCGCGGCCCGCGTTGAATATTTTCAGAGCAGGAGCGTTTCTGTCCATCCGAACGACATGGCCAAGCCAGCGGAGCCGCTGAATTTTAATTCGCTGCACTATGTCTATATCGTTGTAAAGCTCATACAGCTCATCGTTAAATCGTCTGCGATATTCGCCATCACCAACGCGTAAAGGTCCGTAAATCTTTCGCAGAATCTTTCTCTCGAAAACTCCAAGAGCCGCCTCATCAGATGCTTTCATTGTCCATGCTTCCGCGCCATACACCAGCACAGGCATGATGAGTGACTTATAGAGTGTGATCTTTGTACGACGAGAGAGGACTTTACTTCTCAATTGCCTACTCAGCCCAAAGTAGCACTTGTTGGCAAGAGTGATTCTCCGTTGGATTTCAAGGCTGACATTATTATTGGTGTTAATGCTGGTTCCCAAATAAACGAAGTCGTCTACTTTTTCAAACTTGTAACTGTCAACAGTGACGTGGGTGCCAAGACGCGTATGCTCTGACTGTTTGTGTGCTGACAGGAGATACTTCGTTTTGTCCTCGTTCACCACCAGACCCATTCGCTTTGCTTCTCTATCCAATCCCGAGAAGGCAGAACAGACGTAGCCCTTGTTTTTACCGATAATATCGATGTCGTCGGCATACGCCAGCAATTGTACGCTCTTATAAAGTATTGTGCCTGAGCGGTTCAGTTCTGCGGCTCTTATTATCTTCTCCAACATAAGATTAAAGAAATCACACGAAAGGGAGTCCCCTTGTCTGAAACCTCGTTTGGTATCAAACGGCTCGGAGAGGTCCTTCCCTATTCTGACGGAGCTGGTGGTATTGCTCAACGTCATTTTACACAGCCGGCATTTTTACATCGCGGCATAAAGGCAACTTCTCTTCGTGCTGTCGAAAGCGGCTTTGAAATCGACAAATAGATGGTGTGTGTCGATCCTATTCTCGCGGGTCTTTTCCAAGATTTGGCGTATTGTGAATACCTGATCTATGGTGGATTTTCCAGGCCTAAAGCCACACTGATAAGGTCCAATCAGCTCGTTGACGGTGGGCTTCAGTCTTTCGCACAATACGCTCGATAAGACCTTGTAACCTATGCTTAGAAGGCTGATCCCGCGGTAGTTGTCGCGAATGGCGGGGTCACCTTTCTTTTGGATTGGGCAGAGCACACTTAAATTCCAGTCGTCGGGCATGCGTTCATCTGACCATATTCTGCACAAGAGTTGATGCATGCACCTTATCAACTCCTCGCCGCCGTACTTGAATAGCTCAGCTGGCAGGCTGTCAGCTCCAGCGGCTTTGTTGTTTTTCAGCCGCGTTATTGCTATACGTACCTCTCCATAGTCAGGCGGTGAAACGTCGACTCCGTCATCATCGACTGTGGGCTCGGGTTCTTCTTCTCCACAACTTTCAGCGCTGCTACCATTCAGTAGGTTATAAAAGTGTTCCCTCCACAATTTAAGTATATTCTGGACATCGGTCACTAGGTCGCCATTGTTGTTCTTACAGGAGTTCGCCCCGGTCTTGAAACCTTCCGTAAGTCGCCTAACCCTCTGGTAGAATTTTCGGGCGTTCTTCCTGTCGGCCAGCATCTCAAGCTCTTCGCACTCACGTATTTCGGCCTCTCTCTTCTTATTGCGGCAAATACGTCTCGCTTCCTTCTTCAGTTCCCTATAACGGTCCCACATGGCTCGCGTTGCGCCCGATCGCAGCGTGGCCCTGTAGGCGGCATCTTTTTTCTCTGCTGCTTCTTGACATTCCCCATCGTACCAGTTGTTCTTTCGGGCTCGCTGAAATCCAACTACTTCTTCGGCGGCGGTACTTAATGATCGGGAAATGTGGTTCCACTGCTCGCGTACGTCGGATTGTTGAAGAGTGCTCTCAGAGAGCAGGTGTGTGAGTCGAGTGGCGAATAAATTGGCCGTCTGTTGTGATTGCAGCTTTTCGACGTTAAGCTTTCCTTGCATTGTTGGGCGCACATTTTTTGCTGCACAGAGGCGGGTGCGTATCTTGGCTACAACAAGATAGTGGTCCGAGTCGATGTTTGGCCCTCGGAGTGTACGTACGTCCTTGAAGCATGCCTTCCGTCTATCACAACATGATCGATTTGGTTTCTCGTTTTTCGATCTGGAGACAGCCATGTAGCTTGGTGGATGTTCTTATGCTGGAACCTAGTACTGCATATTACCATATTTCGGGCCCCGGCGAAGTCGATCAGCCTCAGTCCGTTATCGGACGTTTCGTCGTGGAGGCTGAATTTTCCGACAGTGGCGCCAAAGATCCCTTCCTTGCCCACCTTGGCATTAAAATCGCCAAGCACGATTTTGACATCGTGTCGGGGGCAGCGCTCATATGTACGTTCCAAGCGCTCATAGAAGAGATCCTTGGAGGCCTCATCCTTCTCTTCCGTCGGGGCATGGGCGCAGATGAGCGAGATGTTGAAGAATCTAGCTTTGATGCGGATTGTGGCTAGACGTTCGTCCACCGGGGTGAACGCCAGTACTCGGCGACGGAGTCTCTCTCCTACCACGAATCCAACACCGAACTTGCGCTCCTTTACGTGGCAACTGTAGTAGACGTCGCAAGGCTTCACGCTTACTTTACCTTGCCCCGTCCATCGCATTTCTTGGATGGCGGTGATGTCAGCCTTTGTCTTCCCGAGGACATCAACCAGCCGGGCAGAGGCACCTTCCCCATTAAGGGTCCGGATATTCCAGGTGCATACCCTTAAATCATAGTCCTTTATACGTTTGCCGTGGTCGTCATCAGAAAAAGGGGGTCTCATCCGAGGCTTGTTGGAATTTTTCATTGGGCGGGGTTTTAACGTGGCGGGACCCAAACCCAGCGCACGCGAAGTTTTACGCCTTCTCACTTTAGCTCGCTCCCAAACGGGTGTTTGGTTGCTACCCAGAGGATACGTGGATATAAATATCCGGACGTTGTGAGCTGCGATTTGAACCGTACGCACAAGAATCGCTTCTGGCCACTCCCAGGTGAATGGCAGTCAAAAGTTTTCCACTTCTGCGCACGGAACCATCCTCCTGAACCTGAATATTCTTTTACATGTATAATAACCTGTGTAAGCGCTCTCAACTCACCTCTCTATATTTGTGTTCCAGCTCAGCTTGGTGTCTAATACGACACCCAAGTGTTTAGCCCCAAAGGACAACGTGAGAGACGTTCCATTACGGATGGGAAGCCTGAATTGTGGTATTTTTGTTTTGTTGGTGAACAGAATCAGTTCCGTCTTGCTAGGGTTGACACCCAATCCACTTTTTGTAGCCCAGGTGTTTAGCCGAAGCAAAGCTCCCTCTAGGATTTCACTAATCGTTGAAGGGAAGAGACCTGATACAGCCACCACTACATCATCTGCATATGCTTCTACTTTCACTCCACCCTTGTTGAGATCCAGTAGAATGTCATTCAGTACCACCACCCATAGTAGCGTGGACAGAACTCCCCCTTGGGGAGTGCCTCTATTTGCATGACGGGGCAGCATTACTGAACCAATGGTTGAAATTATGATTCTGTTTTTGAGCATTTGTTCGATCCCCACGCATATGTGGTCAGATATTTCCACCTTCACAAGAGATCGAACAATTGCTTCGATTGTAATGTCGAGGAATGCCGCCAAAGTGTACTGCTTGTAATGGAGCGATTTTTCTATGATACCCACGACTTCATGAAGGGCAGTTTCAGTTGACCTGCCCTTAATGTATGCATGTTGAGCTTTGGAAAGTTTGGAATTTCCCAGAAAATGTCTGATATGTAGGTCTAGAAGTCTTGCCAGTACCTTTAGCAGGAAAGATGTTAGACTTATTGGTCGGAAGTCTTTGCTTTTTCGTGATTTCTTCTTCCCGGTTTGGGAATGAAGACAACTTTGACTCTTTTCCAGCTTTTCGGAATATACGTCAAGCTGATACTGGCTTTGTATACCCTTTCCAGCCAGAATACCATAGGCTCCTGTAATTTCTGGGGCATTATCGGAATGATGCCATCTGGACTAGGGGGTTTGTATGGGGAGAATTTATTTATACCGCACTTAATTTTTTCCTTGTCTGCGATTGAGTCGAGTAACTCTTTTGAGAGCTGCTGACGATTTGCATGAGGCCATGTTTTTGGCCTCTGATCGCAGTCAGGCAATTGTGTATTTATGAGGGTCTCTAGTGATTCCTCCGCTGTCTTTGTCCATGCATCGTCCTCTCCCTTAGTAAGGTTGGGGCTGGTGTATTCCTTGGATAAAACTTTGCTTAGTCTGGCGGAATCCCTGCAGTTGTCTATGGATGTGCAATTGGACTGCCAAGAGTCCGCTTTAGATTTCTTTACTAGTTTTTTGTACTGCCTTAATTCATCTTTGTATGGCTGCCACAGTTTTGTTCTGTAGCACTCGTTAAAGATTTTTCTGAGATTTGACCTGAGCTGCCTAAGCTCCCCCGTCCACCATGGAGGCGATTTTTTCATAAGGACGCTTACTGGCTGGTGTCGATTTTTTAAAAGCTATGTCTAGAGTTTTTTCCAGTCTTATCTACTGTGTTGTCTTGTTCTACAGCAGTTGTAATCTCCTTTGATTTACTACCGTCTAATTTACCTGACGTTAGCCTGATAAATTTTTCCCATATAGTTCCTCTCGGATTCCGAAATAGGGAAGAGGTAGTGGGCTTACCGCGAATGCTGAAGAGTATCCAACAATGATCCGACATGGATGTTTCACTGGATACTCTCCAGTCATCGACCACAATACCAACTGTTGCTAAAGTTAAGTCCAGTACCTCTTCCCATCCCGCAAATCTTTCGGAGCTAGGAAATATAAAGGTCGGACTCTGTCCAAACCGAAATTTGCAAGGAATGACGAAAAATTGTTCCACAAAACATCATACTCCTAGCATGTCAAAGATACCAACGACCAAAATTAGAAGATATGTATGTATCTCATTTAGTTACTAAAAGACTGACATAACTAAAAAACAGAGATTTTGAGCGAACGCGTTTAAAACATTCAATTTGCTTCTAAAGAGCAGACAAATGTGATCCATATTATCTTCTTACTCGAAAACTATAGCAAAAATTTCACTTTTTGATGTATGACAGCCTTTTAGTAAATGAGCTGTATGTACATATGTATGTAGTTAAGAAATGTTAAGTTTCGACCACCTGCTGAAAAATTTTCTAATATTGTTTTAATTTTATTAAGAACTAAGCATTCGGATTCACATATGTATGTACATATTTTCTTATACAGTCAACGACAGCGCGAATACATCGATGTGCCACTTCCCAAATCCATTGCCAAGTCAGTGGCAGCTAATCGCTGTGCAGCATTGGAAAACGAGCCCACGCCGTTGCCATTTGTACTTAAATACAATTCATGCCAGCCGGTCAATAATCTGTAAGTTTAAATAATAATCTAAAAGAAAAAAAAAACGTAAAAACAAACCAAAAAGTACACACACACACGCAAAGCCGAAAGCTTGAACAAAGCAAACCAAAACCTTTTCAATAAGCGTAATTTGTATACATTAGGGTGTCTCACTAAAAACGCAAATCATAGAGTTAAATCTACTGCTACTAATGCGCTTAGTATTTTTTAGCCTTTTCACTTTAAAAATTAATAGTTTTAACTTTGTTATAAAATGAGTGATTATTGAAAATTAAAATGAAAATATGAAAAATTTAAATTAAGCTACAAACCCTTTTTGTTGGCCCTTTTTCCCTGTAATTTTACATTTGAGGGCTTAGGTGTGAACATGAGTTTAAAAATCCATTTTCTCCATCGCCACATGAATTGGTTTGAACACTAACTTTCCACCGAATCAGATGAACATAGTGAACGTTTTCTCCATGTAGGTTTAACCACGGAAAGTAGATACAAAGGAAATAACTTGAATTGATTTATAGGCTACAAATTCTTTTGGGAATTTGTTATGGTAGGTCTAGACTTTCGTTTACTTTTGGTCTTATCAAATACGTAAGCATACAACACAATATTTTTTTAATGATATTAATAGTTGTAGGAAATATTTTCCCGTTCCTACCGTGGAAATGCTAATTTTTCTGTAAAGATGATGAAGTTAAAAAGTTTATGAATAATCAGTGGTATAGGAGATATAGCTTATACAGCATCGCTTTGACGATTTTCTAAGTAGACACCGTATGATTATTTAGAAAATAGCTCACAAAATTTGTGATTTTAGCCGTACAAACGAAGAAGTTTCAAAATAAAACCTATCTGAACAGTCAGTTGTATGGAAGCTATAAGTTATAGTAACCCGATCTTTATCATTTGCACTGTAAGCTTTCTGTTGATAACGACCGAAAATAGTGCGAAATTTCATGTTCATATAACGCCTTATCTTATATCTGAATAATCAGTTATAGCTCCCATATGTCATAGTGTTCTGCTTTTTCTGGTTTCACAAATGATTAATATATTGTAAAAATTCCCCCGCTTATCGAACGTGATTCACCCTAATGTTCTTAGTTACATACATCCGCACATACATACATACCCTGCAGGAAACCTGGCTAGCGTAGAACTAGTCCTTTTACCGACAGCACTAGTTCTAGCTCAATACCAAAGCAATGCTTTCAACTGTCCAGTTTTACATGGCAGTGTCATTGGCGGTGGCAATTGTCGTCTAGTGCATTACTTTGCAAACTAGTTTTTAACCGGTTCCGTTTTGGACAATTTTTTTTTAAGAAAACGTTTTTAAGATTCGATTTTTGCACATTTTTTCGTTTTTTCTTTTCTGTTACAGATTCCATTCTTGTTGCATATTTTATTAAAAGAAAATATATATATTTTAAGCCGTTCGCAACAATTTAAATTCATTAACTTTGAAAACTCACAACTGCCTCCACCGCGATTTGAACTCGCGACCGACGATGCTTGAGTCGGAGGTCGTCTCGCTGAGGTACTTTCGTATTTTGCGAGTAGTGGTGAGCATTTGCACATTTATACCGCAAATTTCAAATCTCCCGCCCTGGAGCCGTTTTGCACTAGTTCAGAGATTGTTCTGATATCTGTAGTTCGGAACTAGAGCTTTGTCAGACTGTCGCTAAATTTTACTGCAGGGTATATACGCACGTAAATATGTACATACATAGGTATATGCGTGTAAAGAAACAATGCTTAGGAATGGAATGTTGTCTTTCAAACACAAGCTGGGTTTTACCAGAGTTTTTACAACCTTTTATTCTTATATACTTACATACAGCTGCGGTCGAAATAATACCACTAAATTGATATTGTTTGCAACTCATGTTTACGAATTATTTTAAACTTTCATTTAAAATATATATATATAAAATTTTTTATAATAATAAGTAGTAGCAGTAGAGCAGCTAGTTGTTGTTTTTTTTTTCAAATTAATTTGGTCTTCAACTTTCAAATATTGTTAATTTGTTTCTCAAAAACAGCAAACAACGCTAGTTTTTGGGCTCTGCAGAGATTGTACATACTGATGCTTCTGTACTGAAACAATTTTCCAAAGAAAGATTGTCAAACAAATTTTTAAAATTTTTTACTTAAATTTTTCTGTTTAGATTTTTGCTTATGCATGCATACGTATTTCACATACGTACATAGTCCTCGATGATATTTAAAAACAAGTAATTTTTAAGCAAAAAATATAACCGACTTCAATTCTCATATTTTGAAGAAATCTGTTAACGTGGCCCAAAGTTATGTATGCGGTAACATACATTAAAAAGAAAAATACTCCGACGAATTGATAACCTCCTCCTCTTTTGGAAGTCGGTTAAAAAGTAGAATATATTTTTGACACTTTAGCAACAACAGAATACACTTACATGTTGTTTTTGCTCTAATGCTACTACTATTTCATATGCCTTGGTTCGACTTATAACAGAAACCATATACCTAAAAATTTCAAAGCTTATGCAAAGTTCACAATAATTAATAAACTCCAAAAAATTTCATACGAATTACCAGTCGCCGATAATTCAAAAAGTTTCATATTTTATTTTTATATCAAAGAAAATGCTCAACACTCTCGGCAAAAAAATTCTAAAGAATCAATGATAATCTTTAGTGACTTGAAACATATACTTTGTTGCCTTTAAATTGAATGGGCTACAAAACTACGTACTCGAAATAAAAATTTTGAAATTTTGATGAAATGTTTTTAAATTTGATTATTTGTTGTGAAGTTTGTGCAATCTTTGAAACTGATATTAATGTGGTTTCTGTAGTAGGTCGAGCTATAATTTAAATGAAAATGACTAAAAATAAATAAATAAAGACAAGTTGCAAGCAACAACATTCTGAATTTTGGTACTATTATTTTGACCTCGGGCGTATGTATGTATGTAGGTACCTACACTCATTCACAGACATATAACAAATACCGTAGATTATAACTCCACATATGTATGCATGTTTATTTCTCTCAATAGTTCACCCAGCGCATATGAGACCTCCATGTTTTCGCTGCATTCGAATGGTCAAGATTCTGGAGTTGACTTTCTAAGCAGCCGTGAACTGTATGAAACTTCGCCAGATTCTTTCAAAACCAGTTCACAGCATTCACAAAGTATGAATACCTTGGAGTTATTGTGCCCCAGACATGCCAAGCACAAACATAGTGGCAACAGCAACAACAACAACACGAGTGGTAGTGGCGGCAGTGCCACAGCAGCGATGGGAAATGATAGCAGGTAATGAGATTTTGTTAAATTTGTAAATATATACTTTCTTACTTAACAGCGTTTCCTTTCCTTCCCTTGCCTAATGTTTCTTTTTTTATTTCTCTGTTAACTTTACAGTGACAACTATGAGGATTCGCTGAAGAATGACGAGCCTTTGGTGGCCTCTAACTGCCGTAATCCGAATGCCATGCATAATTCACTTTGCGATCACCACCGACACGACTATCAGAATACCAAATTTGAAAAACGTTCTGGCGTGCGACACTCTTTTTCCGGCATTAAGGATGACTTGGTGCAAAATTCGCCGCAGATTTCAATACGCCCGCGTGGCCATATATTACGCAACTCCATGAACGATCTGGAGGAACGGCTGCATAATTTGGAGCAATCGTTTCGCCGGCCGATGGACTATGCAAAGTCTAGCTCAATTTTTTAAAATAACTTTAGCGCTATGTGGCTAGGCATGTTAAATTGTAAACAAATATTTACACATATAGTTAGTTTTTAAATGTATTTTATTTAGTAGCAAAGTACCTGTTGCAAGAGTATTTGATAGAGCAGTGAGACGTGCAATAAATAAGAATTTTACCAAAAAAATAATACATATAAAATATAATACCAGTGTTTCACTCAAATAACTACATTTTTGTACATGACAATTAGCGCACAGCTTTAAAGCTATAAACTAGATTTTAACCTAATGAAAGAATTTCGCCTTGAACTCCAAACAGCCCGCCCAGTTCTCGTCGAAACCGGGCACCACCTTCTTGGCATTGGCATACCATTTAGCAACATTAGCATATTTGCTAAAATCAAAACCGGCCACATCAAATGTGGACACGGTGGCAGCAATTGCGATGTCGGCTAAACTGAGTGAGTCGCCAGCGACATAGCTGTGCCCTTCCAGGAAGGTATCCAACAGTTCGAAGGCGGTTTCGATTTTCTTATACAACTGTGGATCAGCAGGCGCACCGGCGAATAGTTGCGGGTAATAGTAGTTGGCAAAGCTCTCATAGAGCGTACCCATATCGAAGTATAAACGTTGATTGATTACTGCCCTCTTTTTGGGACATTTGGGAAGCAGTGAGTTGTCTTTGCCGTATTTCTCTGCCAAATAGACAATGATTGCGCGCGATTCCCAGAGAGCAAAACCATTATCCACTAAAGTTGGAATGGTATGTTGTGGATTAAGCTTGAGGTATTCGGGCTTCAAGTGTTCGCCGGCCATGAGATTCATATTCTTCTTATTCAGGCTAAGACCAAGTGCTTTTGCCGTCATTATGACCGACCGACAGGGAGAAGAACCGGCAGTGTAGTAGAAATCCATATTTTCGCTGATTGTTTGTTTTTTGCTTTTTGCTAAAAAAGAGAAGGATTTTTTTTAATTAAATTACCTTTTGTATTTTTTGCGAAAGTATGCAAATAGGATAAATTACACGGTAATAGAAATTTCGGCGTAAGATCTGACAGCTACTCTAATTGAGTTCGACAAAATTCAAGCGAAAATGACTATGAATGACCGCTCGAGTAGCAAATCTTACCCAACTCAGGCAAAATATAATTTAGTAAGTTTTTCCTTTTATTTTTAAACTACATACTAAATTTAGTAGAAATTAATAAAAAATATTTTTGACTTCTATTTTTTCTAAATTTCCATATCCAAGCATTTCAAATTCAAATGACGTTATTGTTATGCTTTATATTCAATAGCTCGATTTCCGCCAGAGCTAATAAATAAAAGTACAAACATAAATACACATGAAAAAT
This sequence comes from Rhagoletis pomonella, assembly GCF_013731165.1. Taxonomy (NCBI): domain Eukaryota; kingdom Metazoa; phylum Arthropoda; class Insecta; order Diptera; family Tephritidae; genus Rhagoletis; species Rhagoletis pomonella. The sequence goes on along the minus strand of NW_023458558.1, from coordinate 33,749,379 downwards.
TGGCTTTCAAAGTTGCCTTCAAAACTCATTTAACCTTGCAATATCTAATTTGGAATGTATGTAGTATTTATATTTTCGCTTTAATTTTTTACACAATACTTGGTGATTGTACGCTTGTAAGTAGGTAGATATTTTTTGTAATCACTCTTCGCCAAAACACTGAACCATATTTCTATATTTGTGTGAATGAGCCGGCTCGAGAATCAATGGAGCTCCTCTAGTAGGTACATATGTATGTATTTACTTACATATTCCTTAAGCTTACCTTAATGTTTAAAACTTGTGTGATAAATTAACAACTGATGCCAAAGCGGCTAGTTCTTGGTCTTTTATACCTACTAAATTGAGCTCTACGTGTTTTAAACCAGCTTCGCGTTTTAAAAGCCACTCTAAGCAACTACTATGAATCATTGTGCTTTTAGAGTCTGGAAGTTGAGCTTTATTACTTGCAAAAGCGGCATAGTGCATGTGGATCTCTCAAAATTTTTCTCTTATCGCAAGTAGAAATAATATACATATATGCACAAATATTGTTGTTTGATAAGTCAGTGGCTTTTTGAATAGAAGATATTTTTTCGGCAAAAAAGCTTTTTATTTCTCAACACGGTATCGATATGTCCAGCTTTTTGCAAATATCCGTATTTATTCCTTCCAAATAATAGGTTTTCTTAAGGCCTTCAAAGTAGGCATTTCTTTCAGCGATGGTATTTTAATTCGACCCAAATCTCTTACCACCAGGATTGCAAACCAGTTTGAACCGAACCAGTGTTTGAACTGAGCCGCCGCTTTTTTCAGGCTTATAACCGAACCACGATCCGAGCCCTTTCGGTTTTGAAATGCCGCCAAAAATCACTTCAAAAAATGGTTCGGTTCGGTTCAAAATAAAAATCCACTAAGCATTTTTCTAATTTGGTAATACATATCAAAAGCCTCATATTAAGTAGTCTACTAACAGTTAAAGTCACTGACTTATCAAACTACCCTTGTTTAAATATACACAGAAATATATTAATGTATGTATCTATATGTACGTGCACACACACATTCGTTAAACGTTTGAAGAAACACTGTAATAAGAGCGCGTCGTTATCAGTTGTGGATACTGCCAGCATAATATGAGTAATAACTAAAAACCAAAAATTCCAGAAAAGGTTTTAAAAGTAAATATTAATAATGGTTTTAAATTTAAAAAATGTTGACCAGGCATTAATTCGTCGTCCAGCTGCATGGTGGGTGGTTCGCACTTCTAACCACTCAGTCACAGGGTAGCCGCCTACTATACTCCTAAAGGTATGTGTATTTACATATGTATACATTTTTCTGGTACCAACTGTAAATATGTAGGTATATTTTACTTAAAATTGTTATTAGACAGATATTAAAAAAAAAAATCAAAAGACTTCTTTGGCCAAATTTTCGAAATCTGGCTTTACGTCAGTTAAAGCCGTTCGTAACCGTTCTGTTAAATGTTGGTTAATCAATAGGTATGTTCGTTTAAAATCTCCAGTAAAAATATCATTAGTCGCATTTCACTATTTTAACTTCCGAACAATCAAATTCAATTTAGGGGTTTGCGTAAATTCCAACCAGCGGTTTCCGATCAGCTGTTTTCTTGTTGGCAAAAATTTGTCCAGCAGAAACTAATAGCTTCCCCTCAAATTGAAACAAAAAATATTCCTAATGATTCATATAACCCATTTCTGAGTGATTAAGAACTTGGATTGTACATAGATATGCAATGTACAGGTCCAGTTATTTAAATTAATTTCTTATTTTGGAAATCCCAAATAAGGGTGCAGATCTGATGAAAGGTTGCAACCCTAATTAAAAATATTATCAGCCTGAAGTTTTCTTTCGTTTGATACTAATATTTCGATATTTCATCTAGCTTGCGTATAAGTAAAATAAATTCGACTTTTAAAACAGATTTCTTATACTCTTTCATTTTTAATATTTCATACAACTTGGTTATACAATAATTTAACTAGACTTCTCAAATAGCTGGCAATCCTCTTCAAAATATTTTCAAACTATTATGTTCTTAAACCTCCTTTATCTGAAAATCATATGGTGGTATATTATTCACTTAGCTAATTCCTTTAATTAAAATTGAATTAGATTTTTTAAATATGTATGTGACAGCCCTCCAACAGGTAGCTAATATAAAGCCTTTTCAAAACCATTTCGGTTGATACCCACATTGTAACAAGTGTTTTAACTAATTTGAGCTTAATTTCTTAACAGGTGGCAACTCTTTCGAACTCTCTCGAAAAAGTAAAAGCTTCTTCAACATCTAAAGCCCATACTCTTTCATTTGACACCTCACTTTTGAAAATCGAGCAAACGGTGCGGATCAAATAGCATTGATTATTAAATAATTTGGACTTAATTTTTTCACAGGTGGCAACTCCTTTTGGGCTTAGTTTTTTTACAGGTGGCAACTCCTTTCGAAAAAGTAAAACCTTATTGCATATCTACAGTCCAAGCCCTTTAATTTGACGTCCGATTTTTGAAAATCGAATGAACGGTACAGATCTGATAACCTAGACAAAAAATCCCTTCGCCTATTATATACATATATAGATAGATAGATAGCTGGGGCTCGACCCTATTAAGCTGGCATTTCAGGGTACTATTTTGTATATATATAAGGAAAATTTGAAAGCTAGGGGGGGGGAAGCTCAAGCTCTCTCAATTTTCTTAGAAAGAGTAAAGCATATTTGAATTTGAATTTACATCCTGACAGCTATTTTCAGGACACCCTAGCGGCCGTTGTTGGTAAAATTTAATTGCAAATTCAGATACTTGGAACCAGAAAATAAATGTATAAATATTTGCGTTTGAATCACTTTTAACTGTTTTGAAACCTGCTCTGCGACCACCAACCAGGGAAAACTGAGAATTTTTTTATTTACAATCCAGACTTATAGAAAAAGTTGGTTTAAAAAAAAATAAATTAAAAATGTCGCACAGTGTAATAGCTGAATGCCAATGACCTTTACTGCATATAAATGCATATACAAACATTATCATGAATTTGCATTAGTGCTCATAGCTAACTTGTCATCTTTGACACCGCTTTCTTAAGAGCTTCTTCGCCACTACTAATAAAGAGCAAACTGTTTTATGAATCTAAACATTGTCGTTGGGTATTTCCATTTGGGGATTTCCGAGACCCTTTGTGATGTCATTTTCTCATTGCTAATATTTTAGCGTGGACAATTTAGGCGAGATGATTCAGAGCATTCAAAATCTTCTATTTATTACTTTATCACTGGTAAGCCTAAAAAATAAACGCTCTTATATGTATTTTTATACATGTTGCTTCGTTTCATAGCAATTAGTAAACTTCCAGATGAAATTGGAATTAAAAGATCAGCTTCCTCGCTTTAATTTCGCTTATGTACATAATTATATGTGTTATAATGAACCTAATAATATACATACATATATTTAACATATATGTATATGTAGATCATAGAGAGAGAGAGCTTTTACTACATACCTAAATATGTGCACGCCGAGGTAAAATTTATAGAAAGCTTTAAAAAGCTTCTCCCGTGGGATATGCTTTGGTAATGACTTATGTACATATCGCACACGATCTTCAAAAGTGACACAACTCAAAATTTGGCATTTTTTAATTTATGCGCCAAAAATGGACAAAGGGCATTTTTTTACCCTTCAGCAAAAGCTGGAGCAAATTTTAGTCAATATTTGTTGAAAACAGAGCTGCTAAATTTCAATGTCATTAATTTTTTTGCATTTTTTAATTTTAATGATTATTTTAATTTAATTTAATATATAATTGGAACAGATCTTACTTATAGACATAGGTATGCATATTGACCGCGTTTTTGTTCTTCTCCTTGTGCATCTATCTTATATTAGTGTATTGATTCTTATCATATGTATGTATGTACATATATTAATGCGTTGCAATGTATTATTCCAAAGTTGAAAATAATTGAAAATAATCAAATAATTATATTAATCATGCGATTAAAATAAACCAAAAATAATTGAAAGTAATTAAATATGTATATTAATCATGTAATTAAAAAAATTAAATAATAATTGAAAATAATCATGTAATTGAAAAAAATCATGTAAATTAATTAAAATAAATTAATTATTTATTAAATAATTTTTTGAAAGTAATTAATTATTAATCATTAAAAAGGTGAAAATAATGGTATTTAATCATTAAACGGTTACCCAAAAAAACATTATTTAATTAACAACCATAATTTAACAATCATAATTTAACAGGTCTGATAGAAAAAAACCTAATGAAAGCGTCCCTTGCCCATGACCTGCAAATGGGAAGAAATAGTTTTTTGCATTTTATGAAAAACGTAAAATTTTTAGTTGTGTCACCTTTGAAGATCGTGGGCAATATGTACATACATATGAACATTAGGGCGTCACAAAACATAAAAAGGGATTTTTTTTTCTGAAAAAATAACCTAAATTACCTATCACATATTTGAGCGAAAAGTTGCGAAATACATTTACAAATTGTACACCAAAAGAAAAAATTACCTTATACCCATTTTATTTTCTTCAAGTATTATGCAGAAATTTAAATTCAAAATTGTTTGCACTTAAATCAGAAGATAACCCCATAAGAATTAATTAAAAGATTTCGTATTATTTTGTTCTTATCGAAATTTTGGCGCCTTTTTTAGACGTAGCAAATTTGACTTTCATTGAATAGATATAAACGAGAGGAAATAAATCAAGTGGCAATATTTCCTTTCGGAAACGATGCATTTTTACTTCCCCTTGTTTTCTATATCAAAATATCAGTCTCCATAAAAATTTGACTTAAAGAAAAACCGAGCTCCACTTTCTACTTACCGGCCTTTTTGACAAGCGAAAACGTCGAATTGATGGGACATCCGCTAAGTAGCCGTGATTTGACACCCAATGACTTTTTTTGTGCCTTCATATACGAAAATTTCAAATTTAAATTTAAGGCCAATAGGTCTATATGAGCCATTTATTTTGAAAGTGGCATAGGCCACATTGTTTTTACATCGTTATAGGGAAGAGACATTTTAGCATTCTGTGGTTATCCCTCTTTCGTTTATTTAATGTTTAGTATTCTTTTTTTTGTGAAAATGTTAATCAAAATATCGAGCTTTGTAAAAAAATTTGGAAAATTCGACAAAGTTTCATCAAAATGTTAAACTTTTTAATTATATTTCCTAAAAACATTCACTCGTCACTATAAAAAGGGCCCTAAGTAGGCAAAATGGATTAATGCTTTTAAATTACTCACTTATCAAATATTGACACGCCTTTATCGGTTAATACCCTACGATAAACGAACCGTCAAAAATCTAGCTCATTTCAGTGGGGTTGCATTCCTACGTCCTAAAACAGGGATCACAGAATTTGTACATTTGTACAGATCTTTACAGTTTGACAGTTCCAGAGTGGTTTTATCCAGAAATTTGTTTTTCGAGAATGAGTTCAGCTCAATACAAAAAAAAAAACCCCACTCTGTAACTGTCAAAATGTACAAATCGAGTGATCCCTTCTAAGGCTTTAATTTCTTGATGGCCTTTCCCACACACACATATGTACATTTGTAAGGCATACTAAGTTATGAGTTAACTTAGTCATACTTATGACCTGCAAATGGTGTGAATAACTCCTTATCGGGCAATGGGCTACCTTATTTTTTACAATATTATTTGCACAAGCTCTAATCCATATATTATCTATGTGCAAATGTTTATGCATATTAGACTGCATCATCAAAAAAAGTTGCGGTTTTTCCGCAGGGATTACAAAATTTATTATATTTTAAGACGTCCACCAAAATATTTCGGAAAAACATTAAGATTTAAGCGAGCTGGACCGATTTGAAAATACCTTGAAAAAAGTTCTCTCAGATGACAAAACAGAATAGGTTTAAAAAATCTGATATTTGATGCTGTTTTTTTTTTTACTTTTTTCAAAGATTGATTTACGAAAAACTTAAATAACTGGCTCAAAATTATTCTGATATAGACTTATGGGATCTCGGTAAAAGGTATTTTCCCACTATTTTTTTTATTTATGTGCAAAAAAAAATGAGGAGGTTATCATTTCGTCGGAATATTTGTCTTCTCTTTTTTATGTATATTACCGCATAACTTGGGACCACGTCAACCGATTTCGTTAATTCGATTTTGGCATCGGAAATGTAGTGTCTCAGAGGTGGTCCCATACTAATCTGGTTTAGATCGGATCAGTGGATCATGAAATATATATATACATTTTTTTAAGTCGGTTTTTTTGCTAAAAATTACTTGTTTTTCTTTTCAAATATCAACATATCTTAATTCAACTTTGAATGTTTTTCGTTCATCCTACCTTTCTTTTTCATCCTTTGAATAAGCTTATTAGCAAAGAAATAAAAGAATGAGAAAATACCTTTCCAATGATACCTCTCAGGTCTAAATCGGAAAAGTTTAGGTTCAGTTATTCATGTTTTTCTTATACCAATCTTTGAAAAAAGTTAAAAAAAAAAATTTTTTTTCCTGTTAATATTTTTATATAAATTTTTTAAGCTTAAACCGTTTTGTTGTTTTAGGGGATTTTTTCAAAAAAAACATCTCTAAGAAACTATTTTTATTCATAAAAAAACTCCACATTTGCAGGTATTTTCAAATCGGTCCAGCTCGCTTAAATCTTAATATATTTCCGAAATATTTTGGTGGATGTCTTAAAATATAAATTAACATTTTTATTTGATAAGAATTATCGATGTACTTTACAAGTACATACTTAAATACAGATAATAAACAAATACAATGTTGTTGCTGCATTTTATTGAGTTAATTAATTAAACGCTTATCTGGTGCCGACAACAAGCATATTTATATTGATAACCACAAGTCCCTACATACTTACATGCATATATGTACATATACACCCCATTTCACTTGAATAGCTACATTTATCTACTTCCTAAACCATTCGAAGACTGAACAGTTTTTAAGAAAATTAAAATTGATTAATTAATTTTGTATGCGGCTTTCTGTTAAACACGAATATTCAGCATATTTTTTTTTATTTTTCTTTTTATTAACCTGTATAGATACAGCGAGTGTGACATTCTTGTGGGTTAAAAGAAATCAATTAGATTGCCGTTAACAAACCTGAAGCATTTAGAAAGCAATTCCTGATATCACATAGCAAATGTGGGTCAAACAGGTGCACTAAAGAAAATGCGAAATTTAAAGAATTTCCGAATCCAGAATTGTATGGGTGAGCTTTTGCGAACAATTTTTACTCTAAAAAGAAATTACAGAAGTTCAATTGTGAGGTCAGGTTCTGATTGCAGCGACTTTTGCACCGATGATTAAGAAAAAAAACGTTCCATAAATGTTGCGCCTTGAAAACACAGGCGCGGCTAGGAAAAATCTATCCTCGCCATCAAAAAATTTGTCAGTTTTAAAACTTTTTTACTCGAAACATTTCATAGCCGTGCCACCGGTAATAACAAGTGAACAGATATGTAAGTAGTTCAATTTGTTTACCAACAAAAAATACAATGTATTTTCTTCCCTTCAGCCATTTTTCTTTATAGTTAATTATTCGTCAAAGTGTGACTAAAGCGAAGACTCTCCGATGTTTATAAGTAAAGATACTTATAAACATGGATCTTGAAGAAAATAGTATGCCTATTCAAGTGAAGCGAGGTGTATGTATGTATGGGTTTGTGAAATTGATCGCGTGGAGGAACAGATGTTATAACAAATTCAGTTATTGCCCAGCAAAAAACATGATTACCCCAGAAATAAAAATGAAATCGAATTAGCCGATGGGAATCGCTTACCCTTCGCTTCAAGAAGGCATTATTTTAATATGGGATGTCATTGATCATAAGTCCTAACCCGCAGCATTCCATTCGAACGAAGGGAGAACGCATTGATAAACAGAATCCAGAGAAAGGAACAAAGAATGCCTTACAGAGAAACCACCTAGAATGCCTAGGTAAAGGCATACTTCTGTATACTAAATAGAAAACAGCAAATACAGATTGTCTAAAAAGATTGCAATTAAAAAATTGTTTTTCTGGAATACCGCAGGGACACCCTGTGTTTAAACGTCAAAACAACATTTTATTTCAAAGAATGTATTTTTGACATTTATTTCGGTGAAAAGCTTACGCATGGCTATGCTCTTATTAAAATTCTAAGTCTAAGTTCGGGCGGAGCCGAACATTAAATACCCGGCGCAAGTATTAAATATATGTTTTTCACCTTTTCGAAAGCTACCGCTACATGGTATATACTTTTTTGTAAATTAGCGTCCAAAAATTTCGAAATATTTAAGTTTCAAACATTTCTGAAATTTACCGTTATATGAAAAGCGGCCAATTTTAGTCCGATTTCAATAATTTTCAACGTTTTGCTATTATGTGGCAAGCACAATAACCATACCGAGTTTGGTAAAAATTAGTAGAACGGTTACTGAGATACATATATGTGATCATAAGTGGGCGGTGCCACGCCCATTTTCCAAAATTTTATCAAAATGTATTTCTCTAAATTACCGTTATATGGGATGTGGGCGTGGTTATTGTCCGCTTTTAAAAATTTTCGGCCTTTTGGTATGCTGAATTAAGGCGAACAACTATGCCAAGTTTGGAAGAAATTGGTGCAGCTGTTACCAAGATATATACATGTAACCATAAGTGTGCGTGACTACGCCTCTTTTACCAAAAATTTATAATATTCTTATTTTTAGTCTAAAAATTATTTTAAATGTCAATTTTGAGTGAATTATGTTCAGTAGTTACTCAAATATGGCAGTTTTCGTATTTCTGAAAATTTCAGTTATCCGTCGTTATTGTCCGATTTTGTCCTACGCTCGAAAGAAGTGCACGTACCAAGTTTCGTTAAGATATCTCAATTTTTACTCGAGTTAACGTGTGCACAGACGGACGGACGGACAGACAGTCACCGCTTAACCGATTACTCTTTTCATTCTGATCATTTATGTATAAATTTGTCTATATCTATCTCGATTCCTTTTTCCTATTGCAAACAACCGCTATGTGAACAAAGTCATAATACCCTTGTGCACAAGTGCGCTCGGGTATAAAAATAAATAAAAAAGGTATATTAGTCATGACTTTTTCCATTTCAGTTGCGAAGTTGTTACGTCTTTTTACATTCAGGTGACGATATGTAAATGTATTTAAAATAAAAAAAAATGCTTTGAACTAAAATACAGAAATACGAAAGTAAGCTAAATATATTTCTCTCAACACACGATTTGGTACCTATACCAAAATAATGCAACTTTTTATTACCAAATCATCTGTTGAGAGAAACTTACATATTTGGTTGTCGTAACTAAACTCTTTTCTACAGGTAAATGATCACTGAAGTCAGACAAATGATTTATACCACTTACAAAACAAACGTCTAATATACATATAAGTACGTATGTAATATTAAAATGGAATGTGCAATAATTATCCATGCATATATGCATATACGAGTTGTTGATCAAAATGCAATTTCAGCGATAATGAAATATGTATGTATTGCACTTAAACCGCCTTTGCTTTTCAAAGCATCTGAAAAGCTTTGTAATAAACAAATTCTCTTCTATAAATAAGTATGTATTTTAGGGTGGTACAAAAAAGTACAGTCGGTATTTTAATGCTCTCGCCCCTTGGATTTTTCTATATCGAAATAAATATGCCCCTGGTTTTTACAAGCTTTAATTTAACTTGTTCTGTTTGTATGTTTGTTAGGGGCAAATCTTGCAATCAAGTTTTTACCAACTTTCCGATGACCTAGAGACTTGAAACTTCACAGTTGGCTCAGAACTTAATGACAATGCAATACGAGAGATGAGTTAATCCCACAGGTGGCGCAGGAGTCGACATATTCGTGCTATTGTGCCAGTCCTATAGCTAAGGGTTGCCCTTTTTCAACGAAATCTCGACTTCGCTGGTATAAAGGTAAAGGAAGGCAAGAACTGCATTGTTAAATTTTTTTTCAACAAATATGAGGGCTTCGACATCGCACGAGCTAGAACAATATCTTTTCATATACTAAAGTGTACGCATACTTTCTATGATAAAAATCGCCAAATAGTAAACAATTATTTTCGATAGATTAATCCAAATGATCAAAGATTGTACTTTAAACTGGTTTTGTTTCATCTTCTCTCATTTAGCGAATGTAATTCGAATTCAGTATCAAAAACCCAAATAGTTTGAAACAATTCTTGAGTAATTTTTTTTCATTTACTTAATTACTGAATTAAAGAAATGTTGAAAATATTTATGTATTGTAAAAAATATGTTTTCCCCATACAGCCAATAAAATCTTCTTTTTTTGCAGCTAAGTGATTAAAAAATTTTTATTGATTAGTTGATAACAAATAAAAGTTAATGCTTTGTTGATAGACATATGAACTATCTATACAATGGAACATTCTTGATATAGATTTTGAAATTAAAACATTTCCAGATCTCAATACAAACATTGGAGCACTTAATCCCAATATTTTGAAAACAATGCGCTACCTTCTTTATTCTCATCTGCGCCGGGCAGAGTTTTGTTGCAGTGCTGATACCATCTAATTATGTTGGGATATTTACTCAAATCAATGCCGGTAGCTTCAAAACTCGCAACGCTAGCAAGTAAGGTAAAATCGGCTATAGACAAACTGTTATTAGCCACGTACGTTTGTCCTTCTAAAAAGGTGTTGAGAAACTCCAATTGGCCTTGAAGTTTTGTCAAACTCTCTGGCACAGGCGGCTGTTTATCCCTTGCAATGGGGTAGTAATATTCAGCAAAGCAGGAATACAAATTAAGATCGAAGAAGAGTCGTTGGTTGACCAAAGCCCGCTTCTGAGGGCACTTGGGGTATAACGAATCATCTTTGCCATATTTCTCAGCCAAATATATGAGTATGACGCGTGATTCCCAGATAGAAAAACCATTGTCCACCAATGTTGGGATAGTGTGCTGTGGATTTATCTTCAGAAATTCGGGTGTTAAGTGTTCACCCTTCGCCAGGAATAACTCCTTTCGATTGAGTTCAATACCTAAGGCTTTGGCGAGCATTAGAATGGAACGACAGGGTGCCGACACAAGAAGGTAGTAGAAATCCATTTCAACTTTATACTTGCGGATTCTGTAAAAGGAAAATCTTTAAGGCTTGCACTATGTGAATTATGAAAAGCAATACTTGATATTTACCGGTAGAACTTTGGTTTATTTCGCGACTGTATACTTAGATGCTTTCGAATGCCCGATTGATGCAAAACTGAGAGCGTTGTTATAAAATGCGAACTATTTAAAGCAGGCGTGCCCAGCACTTGCCTATAGAATTCTGCCAGCGCAAGGCACTTGCTTATAGAGTTCTGCCGGCGTTGGACATGCCTGATTTAAAGAATAAACTATGTATGCATTTATGACATATGTACATACATTGTAGACTAATAGAATGCGAATGTACCTATTTGTACATACCCTGCAGGAAATGTGTCTAACTATAACCTAACTTTAAGTTAATTAGGAAGGAGCTAAAATTCACTTATTGTCTGTATATATTCTTTGACGAAAGCTAACTATGTAGATGTAGTCAAGGGTGGTTTGCCTCTGCATTTGATGTAACTAACTTGTAACTAACTACTTTTGGACATAAAATGTCAATAGGAAAAATAAAATTTTTTTTTATTTTTTTTATTTTTTAAGTGAGACTTCTTTAGCGGCGGGTGGTTGGTTGGGAGTAAATTGGCAAATTCAAAGGAAGTGGCACACGGAAATGGTGCAACGGAAATTATTGGGGCTGAAACAAGTGCTTCTTGAGTGTATGGTATTAATTTAACAAAAAATTGCTATCAAAAGGTTAAAGAATAGAACTTAAGTAAAGGTGAGTACGTATGTAGATAAAGAAAAGGATAAATAAAAACAAAACCAAAGATACGTAAAGATAAAGGCAAAAATGAAGACCAAGGTAAATTTAAACACTTTACTTATATATATATTGGGCAAAAGTGAGGGGGAATATGTAGATGAAGAAAATGATAAACATAAAAATAAAGACAAAGAGGAGGATGAGGATGAGGATACCGAAAAAAGTAAAGCCGAAGATAGGGGAAGAAAGTTTAAAATAAAGGTAATTGAGGAGGAAAAGATATAGAGAGAGACACAGAGACTCAATCTGGGAACTATTTTGGGATTTTAGAAATTTGCGGGATTTTCGAGACTTATCGATAAAATAATTCATATTTTTATCAGTTAAGCAAAAGCAGATGTGTGTATGTATACATTGGTTATGAGACAAAATAGATAAGTAACGTAAGTTTCACTTCTCTAGTGTGGCCCAGGCCCACTTACTTTTTTTATTTACTTTATCCATTTTATTACATTTCATATTGGTTCCATATTCTGTTGTAGGTGGTCCCATATTCGGACTCCGTCAGACATAACTTCAAAATGATAATATGAAATTTCGATCTCTCTTTTATTTGTCCTCGATTCGAAAAAGTATTTGCGATGTACAGGGTATTTAAATAGAAACGCGTTTAAAGAAAACAATCTTGAGCTTGACTCCTGCATTACTTGTCAACTAGTTTAAAGTTAGCTTTTTGTAGCTAACTAAAAGTTATATATTTTATAGAAATCCCGCAAAAAAGCTAACTACAAGTGGGTTATTTTTTATCAATTGATAATTTTTTTCTGCAGGGTATACACATGTGCACATATACATATGTACATATACTTCTGTATAACAACCCAGTGGGAAAAGTAGTAATGCATTACATGGGTGATAAAATATGTAATCCATTTCTTGTGAGGTTTGGATTCTGTTACTGTTTAATATATACATAATCAGCATTCTAATGTTGACGTAGCGTCGCCCCCTCAGCCAGCAATGTATTGCCAGAAGGTATGTACTATTTTGTCTCATCACCACTCAGTGCTAGACTAACACCCTTTGTGAGCTGAGGAGCCGCGCTGCTGAAGGCCCTGTTTTTGAGAGGGTGATGTCAACGTTAATTCCAAATAGTATGCCAGCCGCATCATGATTGTGGTAGGGATTATGATGTTACGAATAAGAATCTCTTGTACTTCCCAACAGCAGATTGAACCTGTCGAAAATCTCGTTTGCTCTTGAACGGCGTACAGAAGTTCATCCCAATTTAAACGAAGCGGACGTTTGGCTTCTTTGGTTCTACCAATATCGAAATGGAAACGAATGAATATGCTGTACGTAGCGATTTTCCAATCTAAGTTCTTTGCTTGGATTTTCCATGCCTGTAGTGACACTAAATATACCCATACGGTTCATAAATAAATAATATAATAAAATATCGTAGATATGATCTTTCCCGCGCTGTTAACATGGATTTCTTCCTGTAGATTGCGCAAAGTAGGGTGAGATACCAAACTTCGAGCATATGGTCATATGTTGACTTCCCGACTAATGGTGCAGGAAATTCATGTTTTCAAATACATATTATATTCAATTAAGAAAAAAATTTCGAACATTAAATTTCTTAAATTCTTAATAACAGTTATAAAACCATACCAAGATAACTCTTCAAGTACTTTCTAATTTAAGTAGAGACGCTTTAGCGGATAACAAAACTCTATGTATGTTCTTTTGTATATGTGTGCAATATAGAACTACCCTGTGGGAAATTCAACTACTTTAATAGCAATTAACGGTTTTTTTTTATATTAAATACAAGTAGTTAGCATTCTTCCTTTTTTTCTTGTAAGCAACTGACTTTATTAACATGGCGATAATTATCGGGCTCTGCATATGACTTCAACTACTTTAAATTGCATCTGGTTTAAATAACAAAATTTCATTAGGAAGGTAAGCGCATTAATCAGAAGATCAAGAGGCAACACGTGAAAACTTTAATTAGGAGTTATGCCAGGCAATGGTTGCTGTGACTTTCCCTTGGCATGCATTGCAAAATGCAAAATTCAGAAGTTTTTTGGAAAAATACACTCAGCGTATGGTTCCAGATGAGTTCACATGTCCACAAAATTATCTTCAAGACGTCTATGAGCAAACTATAGAAAGTATAAGGAGAAACATTCAAGATGATTACATTTGAATTGCAGTTGATGATACCACTGGTTCAACGGGGCGCTATATTGCGAATTTTATCGTAGGAAAGCTTAACGAAAATGAGACATCATCACCCCATTTGCTTTGCTGTTCAGAATTAGCTCGCGCAGATAGTGAATCTATTGCTGGCTTTATTAATTGTTCTCTTCTTAAACTGCAGACAAAATTTTACTTCTACTAACTATTGCAGCTCCATATATGATTAAGGCAACAAAACATCTCAAAGTATTTTACAAAAACCTTAAACTTTTGACTTGCCTAGCTCGCGGACTTCACCGAGTCGTTGAAAAAATCTGTTTACTTTTTCCAAATGTTTATGATTTAATTTCAGCTGTAAAAAATTTTTTTGAAATCACCTGCCCGAATATCTTTGTATATGTAAAGAAATTATGGGAGCGGACGCTTGGATTATTGCCACTGAAATTTGTATATGGGCGATTCCACCGTCACGGGTTGGACATTTGTATAGAAACAATTTTCTTTCTTGTTTAAATTTAAGTATAAAGTACTCAACAATTCTGCATTTTGATAAAACTACATCTTATTGGCTATTATATGAGCTATTGCAAACTACGAAAAAAATTCCAGCTTACTCTTATATGGAAAAAATCTGATTTACTTCTTCAGTCACGGGTGGGACAAATAAAATAACCTGCTTTTTGGAGCAGATATATTTTACGGAAACTCTGCGAATTTATTTCACTTTTCTGTTTGAACTTGATGTCTCATAATAAAACAAAGAACCAGAAGTCAAGTAGGGGTTAAATTTACTAATGTTTTATCTTAGGATGGTGCCTTTTATATAGAAGAAAATGCTTAGCGCCGTCAGCCAAAAAAAAATATTAAAAATGAGTGCGAATAGCGTCTTGAAATCTTCACTATTACCTACTTAAATCTAATGGACTACAAAACTGCATACCTGAACAAAAAGTTTAAAATTTTTGGGCGTCATTGTTAAAGTTTGCTGAATTTTTATAGTTTTTGTAAGAAGAAGGAAGAAGAAAAAAAAACTATAAACATTAGATTAACAAAATAAAAAACGAAAACTGGTTAAAGTGTAACTTATCAGCTGACCACAAGGGTATCTAGATAATGGACGAGTCCGCGCATCCACTGTGAATCGGTAAAAATTGCATTCAATTCCATGTAATTTTCGAGTGATGCGCGTACAAAATACAGACAGACAGATAGATAGACAGACAAACAAACATTCAAAAAGACTACCGATATTAATTTTTCTTTAAAATTTATAATGTAAAGGCATCGGATATGTAAATAGGCATATTTTGTCAATTTCCACTACAAAAGCACCACAACTGATTACTTTAGAAATGTGTATTGCACCCAGAAACATGCCATCAGCTGTTTTTCTTACTGGCAAATTGTTGCAAGTTAAAATTTGCAACTTCGCCCTCCAAGCGAACTACTATTAATTTTCCGCTACTTTGCTAGTTTTTTGGATACATGACCACCAAGATGTGATAATTTGTAACAATTGTTATAAATTACATTCTTGCTGAACAGGCATTTTGTATTCAGATATTCTCTGAAAATAAATAAATTAATTTAAACATATGTACGGGTACATATACATATATATAGGGATGTATATGTGAGAGTTTTCACATATACATACATGCATGCATGCGCATAGCGTGGGCCGAAAATCTGCTATTTTAGAATTTTGATTGGCAATAGCAAAAATATGGTTTATTATGCTTAAAAAAATCTGTATGAAATTTTGAACTTTTTGGTCAATATCCTAGGCTGAATTATAACATTTTTTTACTAAAATTGCAATAACCTTCGAAAGTATTAGTCCTACATAATTTGGTATATGGACCTTTTTTATAAAGAAAGAAAGTTAGCTAAGAAAACAATTTTTTTAGTACTTGAAATTTTATGGACTTGGGCGAGCCTAGGATATCGACCAAAAATATTCACATTTCACACCGATTTTTTTTAGAGCATAATGAGCCATATTTTTGCTATTACCAATCAAAACTAAAAAAAAGCGGATTTTTGGCCCACGCTACCCAGTTGTTCGGATCGCAAATCTAGCTGGACGAAACTATTTAAACAAATACTCCTTGATGGATCTTTACACCACTTCTTACCTAGGGGAGTTTTGGGTCGCTGATTACGAATATGAAGTCCTTATCAAAAATTCAAAATGGCGAATCCAATATGGCGGACGAAAATTAAAAAAAAAATCGGTAGATTTCTATGAAACTGGGTATCTGGGGGTTTTCTGGGTCGCTGTTTACATATCTAAAGTCATTTACCAAAAATTCAAAATGGCGAATCCAATATGGCGGACGAAAATTAAAAATAAAAAATCGGTAGATTTCTATGTAACTGGGTATTTGGTGGTTTTCTGGGTTGCTGATTACGAATCTAAAGTCATTTACTTAATTTACTTTATTTACTTCGGAACGAGCATTTTCATCAGATATTTTTTTCAATTTACTAATCACATAATCACGGACACCTTGTTGTCTTTTAGAAGTTTCAGCAACACTTCTCCAAATGTCAAACAACTCACTTCTTAAGATTTCCTTTACCATGACTAAAATTTAAGATCACAGCAAGAAACACAAATAAATTTCAGAAACAAATTTATAACAGCGCTTAAAGATTTGCATGCCTGTTGTATAATTTTTTAATTTCAGAAATCAGAAAATTCGCGAGTTACTATTTTTTTAAGTCTTACATAACCTCTTCCGCGTGGATCCGCCACTGATCTTATATTTATATTCAGATACATTCCTGTTAATAATTACTTTTGAATTTTGAGATTTGACATACTGTCACTAAAATGTAAGTCTCTAAGCCAATTGGTTAGACTTGGTTATCGAACTTAGCCTCGGCATTTGCGAAGGTGTAAAGAATAATATGCAAGTGGTTTTATAACGGCCTTCGGCGGCCTTTACTTTTCCTACGCTTTAATTTATCTTTTTAATAATAAGTGCAATTAGCAATCTTTTAAGTTAAATTTCAGCTTTTAAAATAGAGTTCTCAAATAGGCGGCGTTGACGTACCTTTTTTGTTTGTTTTCATATGTTAATGCTTTAATAAATGCAATTTCTATTTGAATGTATTGTCAGGAATGTATTCCAAGTACCATTAAGTATTTTAAAAACAAAAACATTTTGACTTTCGTCCAGCTAGATCTGCTATCGGAACCACTGTGCGCTAATGCGTATTATATTCATGAGAGGAACGCCAAAGAAAAAAAAGCGAAAAAAAAATATTTGAGAGACTGGGCACTGCAACAATGTGCGATTATTTTTGCAAGAAGGTGTTGTAGGTGGTACAATACAGCGGTGTTCTATTGAAAAATTTCAACAAATTAATTTTCGTGATTGGGATAAAGAAATATATTTGGATATTCACACAATTGGGATACGATTGGCACCAAATTTTGGCAAATACCCAATCGTCTGACACTGCCTTTAAACTTGTATTTATACGGATGTTGTTAAAGAATGAACTATAAAAAACTAACCAAAATTAAATAACAACAAAAATAATGTTTTAAAACTTGTGAAAATTTTGTGCCGCTATAACTTTTTCGACTACTGTACATTAGACTGCATCACCAAAAAAAGTTGCGGTTTTTCCGATATTTTAAGACTCCTATCAAAATATTAAGATTTACTTAAGCTGGACCGGTTTGAAAATACCTGTAAAAATTAAGTTTTTTATGAATAAAAATTGTTTCTCAAAGGCTTTTTTGGAAAAAATACCCCCCGATGACAAAAAAGTTTAAGCTTAAAAAATCTACATAAAAATATTAAAAAAGAAAAACTTGAATAACTGCTCCAAAACTTTACCGATATAGACTTATGGGGTATCAATGGAGAGGTATTTTCTCACCCTTTTTATTTCTTAGCAAAACTCATTCACGTCCCAAATTTCTCTTTATCAAATACCAACACATCTTAATTCAACATGGAATGACACGCGTTTATCTTACCTTCCTCTTTCATACTTATTCGCAAAGAAATTAAAAGGGTGAGAAAATACGTTACCAATGACACCTCTATAAGTTTAAATTGGTAAGCTGAGTTATTCAAGTTTTTCTTTTTAAAACAACATTATCTAATTATTATGATTCCGTAGGACATTTTTTTAAATATTTTTATGCAAACTTTTTAAGCTTAAACTTATTAGTCATCTGAGGTAATTTTTTCGGAATATATTAAAAAAAAAATTTTTATTAATAAAAAAACTCAATTTTTGGAGGTATTTTCAAATCGTTCCAGCTCACGTAAATCTTAATATTTTTGCGAGATATTTTGGTGGAAGTACTAAAATATATAGATTTTATAATTCCAGTAGAAAAACAGTACCGATTTTTTTTTTTTTTTTGTATGGGGAGTGATGCAGTCTACTGTACATAAGTTGACTATGATTACTGGGCCATGCTATCATAGTAGCACAATGCCACTAAGTGCAGACCTTCTAACCATTCTGAAGTGATTTTTTTGGAAAAAAAATTAAATTTAATTTTATTTATAAAAAAAACTGCTTATGGGGTATTTTCAAATCGGTCCAGCAAACGCGAATCTCAGTATTTTTCAATAATATTTTGACGCAAAATCGTAAATATAAAACATTTTATAATTTCGATAGAGAACAGTGCCGAATTTCTTTTATAAAATCGACACACGCACACTTTGATTTTATAAAATATTTTTAAATATTTTTAACAACACAGGTCAACAGTGTGGAAAAAAATTGTTTCGTGGTGAGATATCGTTGACAGTACAAAAAAAATATCTATATATTTATTCCTACTGAAAGGTATGAATTTAAAGTCATTTTTGTATAAATACCTTTGCGGACGCATTTTGAAGTCGTATCGGCACGTTTGTATAAATAAATTGATTTTCAATGTTATTCTTTCGCCGCTGGGAAGTTTTTGAATGTCTTTGTCTTTGAAGCTCATAAGATTTCGAATAAATCGACTTCAATGACTTGCCAATTATCTGATATCTACTCGAATATTCTAAACCGTCAACCGAATAATTGTATTTAGTCAACTAGTGGCAAATTCGAATAACTCGGCTATTTTATCGACCGAATACCCAAGTCTTTTAAAGATGCATATCGTTCATTTTCCAAAAGTCAAAATAATAATAATAGATTGACGCTTACACAATATGTTGGGGTTTGGCCGAGCTTCCCCTCCGATTTGTAGCGTGCATGTTGTCTACAGTTTTAAGCTGACTCAGTTTTTCATGGAAGAATACACTCGGTGGTTTGCTATTACCTGCCGAAGGGCGACAGATTTTAGAAAAACTTGTTTTCTTATTTTTATTTGTGACTAGCCAAAACCCAGCTTGCTTCACTGCGTCTTAAAAGTATTTTTGTGTTTTTGTTGTTGTGTTTTGGTGGTATTGTAATATTTCATTTATTTTATCAATGTAATTGAATAAAAATTTTCAATCAGGTAGCAACCCCCCTCAAATATATTTTCGGCGGTAAACTTTTCTAAACCTCTTCAGTTTGATACACATATTGCAATATTCAATTTATCTTATCAATTAAATAAAATGAAATATTTCAAACAGGGACCCAAGTGAGGAGAAAAAAACTTTGAAAAATCTTGATTACTACATATAAACATTTTCAAAAGTGTTACCACCTGTTTACAAACTTAAACTGAACGGTTACCATAGATCAAATGAATTACTACAATATGGATGACAATTAATATGGCATTCAAAGACCTTTATTTCTAAACTACTTGTAGGAGCGATGCCACCCGCTTAACTTGAATAAAGGCAATTAGAAACCTGAACACATCTTTACAAAGTTTAATTCAATGTATGCAATAGGTTAAATAACTTACTTCAATATAAATATCAAAAAATGGCTTTGAAGAAACTTTATCCCCAAAAGACATGTAGCAGGATTGCCACCCGTTTTTTAAATGCAACTTGAATTAAGGGAATTTGATTATTTAAATATGTATATTTGGGTGTTACACGAAAATAGTTTAACAAGGTTTTAGCTTGACAATACTTTTACAGTGTTGCCATCTGTTTAAAACGACGAATTTATTTAAATTAACATAAGTGACTATATGAAATATCAAAATATGGGTGCCAAACGAAAGATTATTAGGAAATATTTAGCTTGAACAGTAAGAATATTAAAGAGGAGCGCAACCTGTTGAAAAATCAGAACTATATTTATTTAATAACTGACTGATCTTTTTGTAGTTATGGAAGTCGTTTAACACATAGGTTTATGAAGCATATTGTCAAGCGTAAGAGCACAAAAACTGCCTAATACTTTACAAAAGAAAGAAAATATATATTCCACACTTAACAAATACAATCAAGCAATTTCATATATGTAATACTTATTTGGCATCGAAGTACTTCTTAAACTCCAAACAACCTTCATAATTCGCTTTGTAGCCAGGTGCGACGGCCTTCATATTCTCATACCATTTTTTTATATTCGCATATTTCTTAATATCAATATTGGCACCTTTCACAGTTGAACACACATCGATTGTGCTGATTGTGGCCAAAAGCGACAAATCGGCTAAAGACAGAGAATTTCCAACAGCAAAATTATTTCCAGCCAACAAGGTATTGAGCAGCTGCAGTTCAGTTTCCAACTTCTTAAACTGTTCCGGATCAAAAGGGGTTCCCGTCGTCAAAGGCACATAGATATACCGGCCGAAAACCATGGAGAAATTCATGTCAAAGTACAGGCGTTGATTGATGAGCGCACGCGTTTCCGCGCATTTGGAGTACAAGGAATCGGTTTTGGCATACTGCTCCACCAAGTAAATCATAATCGCGCGAGATTCCCATACGGCAAAGTCTTTATCCACCAGTGTTGGAATGGTATGCTGTGGATTTATCTTTAGAAATTCGGGCTTCAGGTGTTCACCAGCGCGCAAATCCAACATTTTTTTGTTCAATTCAATGCCAACACATTGCGCTGTCATCAGAACAGCACGACAAGGTGCTGAGGCGGGTGAATAATAGAAATCCATGCTAAAGTGGAACGTAAGAAAAATTGTTAGAAAAAATGCACAGCAGAGCATGCTAGTTATTGCTATAATACAGCTGGCCGGCTGGTTACATATAATTGCTATAATCACAATAGTATTAACAATTGTTGTCGGTTTTACTAGCCATTATTAGTTTGCCTCAACATACCTGTTCGCAAATTAATTGTTTTTTTTTTGTTTTTTTTTTTTCTATTCTTCACCGCAAAAAAAGGCCCGCATTCGTGTCAACACTGCCAACTCTCAGCTGTTCAACGCGCAACTGAACTCCGTTTTATGGTTGTGTATCTATTTAAGTAATTTTTGGTAAAAATGTAGCAACGCTTCTATATACTATATATCTATGTATGTACTTTGGAGAAACTATGCATTCAAAAAAATATTTGTTTATGAACTAATCATATTGGGCCGTGAGGAGAGTAGGTTTAATAGAGAGAAGTTTAAAAAAAATCATTAGAGAGTTAAAAAATATCATTCGAGAGTTAAAAAAAACATTGCCGTGATGAATTTGTTTCCAAGTGCATTGAAGTAACTGGCTTATTAGGCTGGGTCAATTTTGTATGCGAGAAAATGAAAGGCATTTGATCGTACTTTAATAGTAATATTAAACAGGACGATATATCAAATTAAAGGTTATCAAATTTAGTGTCTCATGTTCACATATCATTTTCAATAAGACTACATGTGTTTAAGATATTATGAGAAAACTTACAAAAACGATAATTTTCTCTCATGAATTTTCAATTCTTTGTTACTTCAGCAGGCAAGTGAAAAATGTAAAAAAGTGAGACGAGTTTTATATTTAAAGGACCATGGACTTGGTCACGCCAATTTGGTCAGTTTACAAAATAGTGGCAAATGAAATTAAATACGGCCCCTTTAAGTCCATTTATGTGTTATTGAAAACTGGAGCGGAATGGTTTCATTAGTCACCGAAGAAGCAAATTTTTGCGATTTCTAAACTTACCGTTATACGAAAGTAGAAGATATATGTAAATATTTTTGTTAATTCCAATGTGCCAAAAAATAGTGACCGTAGGTAAATGCACTCGCCTCTTGGGCCCTGCAATTGGTGATATAGCTTTGTACTCAACTTTAACGAAACAAGTCAATACATGGCGCACTTTTCCGTAATCGTTTGCTTATATTTCGAAGTTATACAATTTAAGAGAAGTTTTTGTCGAAAAAAGACAGAGATGCATCTATTCTTTTCGACATAACCTTGAAAAATATTACTCGATCGATACGTAATAAATAAGTACTAAACTGAAAGCGATACTTATAAATTAAAGAGCTGCCAGAGATGATATTTGACTTTGTTGCTTGCGTTTACAGATTCATTATCTAATAATATCCACCAAAGCCTTTTGCTGAACCCGGAATTTATAACCAGAATCCGTCTTATTCGAGCAGTGCGCTTTGTGTCACTTGGGGGACGATGCGCTGGCTCTTGCAATTCAAATAAACGACTAATATTTTACAGACCTCAGGACACAACATATTTTCACTTTTACCAAAGTATTTGAGAAAACTTAAAATTTCGACCCGCCCTAATATCTATGTACGTGAATACCGCAACGTACCGTTTTTATCTCCTTACTCATAATACAAGAGTTATACTTAGATAACTCATGACAAGAAAAGTGCGTTCAGACATGTGCTCATTATAATCTAAATCTAAACTAAAAAGTAGAATTTTCAGAACCATATTTTGGAGCTCCAAAAACCAGGTTTTTTGTCAAAATTAATTCTTCTTTATTACTCCCATGAACAAGTAACGACGTCTTAGTTCGGACAAACTGCTCCTAAATCAACGTCAACAAAACTGATTGAAACTGATTCGCGGATGTTACCGACACCATCTTCGTCACTTTTCACACACCAACCATTTACACTTCACCAGCGGCGAGTCTCAGGTGGACACTGGGAAGACAAAATGCCTCCATTGGTTCCAGTCAAAGAAGGCGAGATTCCAGTAAGTGTGCATAATATCATACCGAGCAAAGAGTTCCTGGTCGATTGCTACCGAGGTGAACACCAGAACAAACCCTTTCCTAGGTACTTTAGAAGACACCCCTGCAAACTGAAGGACGAGATTTAGGACTACGTAGTACAACCACTGAATGCGAAGCTGTACGATTTCACAGAGAGACCATCACCACATTCACAAACTCTAGCGCCGTGAATAGCCTATTGGGTGTCAACCCACACCTATTGCAGAGGAACAGCTTAAGTCTCGATAGTGCAGCTTGTTAAATTCTTAATAGTCCGAACTTTACCCCGACATACCCAGCGTATGACCAGCATGCGAAGGTTTGGTTCAAACCCGTCGAAATAACCCATTTCCTGTGCCTGACACCATTGTTTGAAGGTCTAGCTGATCGAGCCAGGTGTCAGTACAGTACATAAATAAACAACGAAGTAAGCGATAAGGCTACATTTTCTTCAAATAATATCTGCACCTGTAAAGAATATAATCGGTTACAGTGCGTTTTGACATCTA
>NW_023458558.1:33637230-33660716 GCF_013731165.1 Rhagoletis pomonella | reverse complement strand
TTCCCAAGCCATATTTCAACGATTAACTAGCCATAGCCGTGGCTCAAGATGCTCTTTTGCTCTTTTAATAGCAGCTTAGAAAAATTTATAAAATTTTTCAAAGGAAACTTATTAATTTTTACTGCTTTGCTGCTTGTTTGATGCTTTGAATCTTTTTTCAAAGGCCAACCAAATAAAAAATGAAAATCAAAACTTAATATCTACTAATTCGCCAAGGCCCTAACCAACAAATTTTCTATTTTATAGGAAAAGCGGAAAATATTTAAAAATTAAAGCCAAAAAACAGATAGGGTCCTTAAAAAGAGGCATACAATTCCGTTGTTTTTGCTACTAACACTTTAAAATTTTTAGTGAAGGGCATTTTAGTTTATCCTACCAAAATCTGCGGAAAACGTAGTTTCAAAAAAATGTTGGTTAGGGCCTTTGTGAATTAAAATGTCGATATGTTGGTATAAGTTTAAAATTATTCAGTTAAATTACATTTTAGAAAATGGGGACCCATATGTACCTGTGTATTAAGGTGGAGTGAAATTTCGATTTTTTCGAAAATCGCTATACTTGGAGAAAGCTGCTTTCTTGCCCAAAAATAAGGGTCCAAATATTATTTGCTTCATTTTGTATTTAGAGGTGCCCGTGCAGAACACGAATCCAATAGCCATTTATGTTTCCCAAATTCGAGTTTTCGAGATATAGACAAAGACTGCTAGCACTAATGTCGAACAACGTTCTATGCAAAAATAAATTCATAACAAATTCGTGTTCAGCAAGTTCAAATTAGTCTAAAGCACCTTTTAAAAAAGTCACTTCAAAATCTGTAAATATAGTTGTGTACGTTTTTTTTTCAAATCTTAATCTTGCCGGGGCAAATACAATTTTGCACCCTTATTTTGGGGCAAGAAAATCAGCTGTCTGCATGTATGCTAGAGCGATTTTTGAAAAAAAAAGCGTAATTTCATCCTGCCTTAATATATCTAGATGTATGTATGCATCTATGTGGATATGTACTTTTATGATTACGCCCAAATAAATAAGCATATTACTTAATAACAAAGTTCTTGTAACTCGAGCCTGCTTATGCATATCATAAAACGTTTAATTTTATCCACCAAAATACGATATTAATTTTGTAATTGGTAGACAATGAGGCGACAATACGTACTTTGTTTTCTATACGTGGTTGAAGTTGTGCATAAGAGCTTGTAAATAAAATCTGTCGGAATCGAAATACAGATCTACATACATATGAATGTATGTACATATGTACTAGCAAATATCCACACAGAACGAAATCCACGTAATAAAATAGAAGAAAAGTTAGAAGATATCTCTTTGGGTTTTCTTCAAGAATAAAGCCTTCTTTTTATTGAGCGGGACTATTCTCTAAAGTTTTATTAGGTTACCTAACTATAAGCTGAAAATAAACAATGAAAAAAACAATTCTGCGCTGACCTGTCTTCGACGCGGAACCTTCTCAATGATAGTTTACATCTCAACTCACCCACTCGGCTACGGTGGTCGCCTTACTGGCACTCTGCTATTTAATAATATGAATTTGAAATTAATTCAACAATAATTTTCATAATATTAAGAATTGTTGCTCTTTGATTGTTAAAAAATATTCGTATACTTTATTGAACTAGGGCAATAACGCTTGGGCAGTTACAGCGCCAAACAAGTAAAATACGAAGATGTATACATATGCATATCAATTGTAAAATAAAAACAAAAAAGTAATTAAAGTAAAGCATATATTTGTCCATTATTTTTATTTTCGCGATATTTTCGATTAAAAAATAATATCTTTAATCCGGTTATTTATAATAAAATATACAGATTTTTTAGTCAGACTCTAAACATACCTATTTACATATTTGCATTTAGACCAAAATAAAGTATTCATACAGGTAGAAGATTGTTTTGAGATATCATTAAAGAGCAATGATTAAGTACTTAAATAAAGTGAATTCCTTGATTGCTATAAATTAAAACTTGTTTCAACATTAAAAGAGCGAAAACCAAAACCATTAATTAATTTTTATGCATATATGTGTAAAAATACTTAGTACATGTGTATGTACGTACATATACTAATTTTCACTAGTATATTAGGTTAGTAGGTATTTTATATCACATTCGAATTTTTAATACATATTATCATCCATGCCAACCAACTGCCATTTAGACATTTGAGTAATAGGTCATAAAAGCAAAGCAATCTTAAAAATTTAAAATTTTGTATTGCATAAAACGATTTGGGGACTTATAATTCGATGAAATGTATCATAATCAAACAAAAGTGAATTTTGGATTTTAGTCAGTTACGGCTTTCTTTTTATTTCAACGACGATGTAAGTTACGCCCTTTTCATACTAACGATATGATATACCAAGCGCTCGAATATATAATATATATACATATATATAGTATAATACTTTTTTTCGGATTCCAAAAATTTTTTTCATTCACATGTTGCATGTTACAGTGCTGGGTAGAACTAATTCTATCACTTAATCTTTTACTAGTGGTTCACTTTTTGTCCGCTAATGGTCCACTTTGGAAGAAAAAATTGATTATGTGGCTTTTCTTCGCAGTAATAAAAGTATTTCCTTAAAAAAAAAATGCTATTAAAATTAAGTAAAATACATGCACACCTTTTAATACCATTCATCTTCGACATGCTACAAAAGAAAACGGGTTTAAAAAATTCAAAACTCACATTTCTGCTGCTTTCAAACCGACACGTACTTTTGTAAATTGGAACTCTCAACCAATAAAAGGGAAATGATAAACCACTAGAGAAAGCAAGAATTTTTAACAAATCGATTGTTCAACACCGATGATGCCGTCTTGAGACTTACATATATGTATGCACATATCGAGGGCTTATATTCAAAAACCTCTATCTGCACTTTTCACAAAAATGAGATTTTGATATAAAAATCCACCAAAGACTTAACTGTTACCGGTGATATTAATGCTGACCTTGTATAAAGCTTGACAGAAGAATTTACTTATAAATTGCAAAGTCAGAATTAACATCAGTGATGACAGCTAAGTCCCCGATGGGTTCTAACATCACAAAGTGGTTTTTGTGAAAATTGCAGATAAGTCCTCGATATGTATCTACTAAAAATACGTAAAAACAAGATCAGAAAATTTGTTGATGAATTCTGGTCGCTTAAAATCGACGTGATTTTGTCAAAGAGGAAGTGCAGAAGTGTTGGCCATAAAAGTGAAGTGAAAAACTTCAATCGTGGTGGCAGCGGCAACACCGATAGCAAACATCGGAGTATATCTGCCTTGAAAAAGCTTTTCATAAAACCACGTAGGGGGGCCGTAAAGTTGTGTTATAACTTCAGGACACACAAAATAAATTGGAGTAGAAGCTCAGCCAAACTCTTAGCAGAAGTGTTAGCGCCAAATTATTATTATTATTAAAGAAACAATCGACTTCCGCCAGACTAACTACTTAACTACGCACTATTATTTCAGCTTTTATAATTATAAATAAATATTGACTTTAAGTTTCATTAAAAACGCAAGTATTTATTCATGTATGTACGTATATAGCACTGTTATAATAAATTCATAGATAAAGCTTTCTTTGCTACAAATTGTTCGTAATTGGTCAAATGTGCATGCAAACTGTTCCCCTAAGGCTTAAATATTTATTTTTTCCACTCCGAAACACAAATTGCATTTGCTTTAATATCATAACAATGTAGCCTGTATTTATTATTTACGCCGCAAAACGGGTTCTATTTTATAGCACCTATAACTATGCGACCTTTGAGGTTATTACTTATGAAATACTATAATAATGTTTTTTTTTTCTTCAAAGAAAACGAATTAATGCCAAACCATGAAAAAATTGTTTGAGTATTTGAGAGTTTTAGTACATATGTAGGCACATTAGGGTGATCAGAAAAAAAATTAAAGTCGGCATTTTAATGCTCTCACCCCTCGAATTATTCTATACCCAAAAGAATATACCCCTATTTTTTATTTTGAAATCAAAAAATATTTAGAGGTCGCTTAACTCACTAAAAATTTTCCATGCAATTACATAATATGAAAAAAAAACCTATTTAGTATAGGAATCTTTAAAACCAATATTTTTCAATCGGAAGACTATGGTCCTCTTTAGGAGACTGCCAATAATAATACCCAATGGTTTATTTAACCATTTTGTAATACTAGCCATTTTTATGGGTCCCCCATTGCATTTTCAGGGGTTTTTGGCGGTCCTAAAAATATAATTACTATGAAAACATTAAATAAACAATTGGGTATTATTATCGCGAGTCCTTTGAAAAATATTGCTTTTCAAAAATTCTATACCATTTCAACGAAAAGTAGTTTTTTCTCCATATAAAATACATGGAAAAGTTTGAGCGCTTTAAGCGACCTCTAAATATTTTTTGATTCCAAAATATAGGGGTATATTCTTTTGGGTATAGAATAATTCGAGGGGTGAGAGCCTTAAAATGCCGACTTTACTCTTTCGCATGCATTGTTGGACCACCCCTATGTACACACAGAGACATGTTGGGCTTTGAATATTGCGTGAATTAAGAGTTAGTTAGAAAAATAAGAGTCCCCAAGGATTAGTAAGGGCCCAAGAATGATAGAATACAAGATTGCGCCAATTGAGCTGAGAGCAACTGGGTGCCACGTCACATTATTTTGAGAATGAGAGTGTAAATAATAATTTTGAAGAAGAAGAGGAAGAAGCGAACAAGTGGTGCGAAATAATGATGTAAAACTAGGTTGAATTGTACCTACTCTTCATCATCTTAAATTGGAGCGTGCATTCGGTACAAGCACATTATTTTAGGTACATTTGGAACGTAGTAAAATATTGTTTTGTGTAAGTAGAAAAGTTGTTATGGTACAAAGGAAGATGTAGTCCACCAACTACCAAAAATGTATGCACATAAAAATACATGTTTACTGTTTAGGTACGTATATATACTTTTAGGTACAACTTTTCGGCAAATTGGTACAGGCGCCACCTTTGTTTCGCTGCATCGTGGTAAGGGCCTAAAGAAAATCCGCTTTTCCAGAGTGTGAAAGGGACAACTATGAGGCGTTGGGGCTCGACCCTATTAAGCTGGCATTTCAGGGTACTATTTTATATTTATATAAGGAAAATTTGAAAGTTAGGGGGGGAGGCTCGAGCACTCCCCTGCCCCTACTTGCTACGCCCATGTGAACCAGAATATGCCTCTGTGCTTCTTTGTAATTGCCGCTCATTTTACTGCCATTGTTACACCCATTCCACGACAGTCAGCCAGTGGAATGTTGGCCTTTTGTAATTGTGTCGTTCCCACGACAGTCGGGTCTACGTAACCGGAACGACCCAGATTTATATCTGGCCAAGGACTGTCACTCCAGCAACACTCCCCAAAAAGTCTTTGGGGAATTTGTATGCTGCTACAACAACAACAACGATAATTGTGTAATACTTGACTGCCTCTCTCTCTCTCTCTTTTTCTATTCATGCGAATAACTTGACATGCACAGCATTCATTTTGTATTTCAGAAGACAACTAATGAACTTGAAGACGTTTCTTATTTGTTTGAAAGTCCTCCTTCGAAATGTTCATGCAAGGGAGGGTCATATTTACAGATCAATTCTAAAAGACCAAGAAAGTTTTCAAATAAATTTGGGCAGATTTACGGTCAAATAAAGATGTCAGATAAGCTGAGTATATTTTTTTGGTATGTAGAATCGTTGCTTCAGCATGAAATGAGTGTTTGTTATTAAAATGATAATGTTCATAAGTTTATAGTGGCAGGCATTGTGGCCAAAGCAGAAAGATTTAGGAAATCATCTAACTACACTTCAATGATAAAGCGTAACAGTATTTTTAAATATGGCTTTTCATCTATTAAGTTTTATGGAGTATTAATAAAGATATAGAACTACCTTCAAAAATTCCCTGCAATTCCAGGATTAGTCTCAGTCGGGTACATTTGGGTATTAATTAGTCGCAAATAGTCTCAAACGGCTATTAGTGGAGAACAATTAGTCTCGACTCGCCCCTCACGGGCATAATTGGAACACAATTAGTCCGCGACCCATCTCATGTGTGACGTTGGCATGCAGAGAGAATAGTCGCTTAGAAATCCTGAAACCCCGAAAAAATCTGCGATTAAAACACATATGAATCGTTTAGGACTTATAAGCCAGCACTTTGTGCCAATAGAAAACCAATACAGATTCGAACGAGAAGAAATTTTTTCTATACTCCCAAATCCCTCCTCATGGAGTAATAAAATATAGTCACTCTCATATCCATTTATTTCATTTTCTTAATCACATGCATTGCTTACAATATGTATTACAAGATCTTAACATATGTCTACAGGATCAAATACAACATAATACAATAATTGTACAGACAAATTACAATAAAGTAAATAATAATAATAAAACGGTAAAATAATTATACTATAAATTTGGGCCCCTTGATGCATATCTAATTTCCCGGATGTCAAGGATGCTGATTACTTCCAAATAAAATAAATTATCGAGCATACTTTATACGGAAGAGAATGCACAATACCGCCAGGTAAAAAAATTATGAAAAATCAACGCAATTTTCTATTGACTTGAAGCTGGCACTTTGTGGGTTTCAATTGGTTATAAAACTGCCTATATAAATTTTTTTCTAAAAATTCTTAATAAAAAGTTTGAAATTTTTGAGGGAAATTGGTAAAGTTTGATGAATTTTTATAATTTTTGTACAAAGTTTGAAATGTAGATTTAAACGGGGCTTGTTATATAATATGCAAAAACAAAAGAAAAAATAGTCAAAGCTAGTCAAAATGTTACTTAACTTATACAGCTGGCCACATGCATTTTTTCCATATCTAAAAAGTATGCTCGACAATATTTTTATAAGTAAGAAAATGCGCGAACAATTCTCAAAATTTCACGGTGTTTTGTAGGCACTTGAAACTGCACTTTATTACACTAAAATTACATGGGCTACAAAACAGCATACCCGAAAGTTTTCGGCTCGCAGTGCAGAATCTGCTATATTTTTGGGAAAAAAAAATAATGAATATTATTCAAACAAAAGGAAAACTGTACATACTGAAAATCAAAACGGTGTGCCATTCAAGTGACTGGGACTGAACATATATAAGTACAAGTATATTTATCACAAACTATCAGATTTTGTCGTTCGGGTAGGCAAACCACTTGCACAGTAAGTGAAATTGAGAGAGCAAAGTGATAGCTGATTTTGAGGGAAAGTTTCAAATTCTAGCGACCAGCAAGAAAATGTACAAAAACAAGATTTTACGTCTTAATAATAATATTAATAATAATAATACATAATAATAAAAACAGCTTATAAAAGTCAACAGTCTGCAACTTATGAAAATAATGAAGTTTATGTTGATAATTTTTAGTTATAAAGTAACTTATTAAAACACCAAATACTCAGTTTCTTAAAAACTTTCAAGTGTTTGCTAATTTTGCGTTCGCGAACTTTTATCTTGATATGTTCTAATTCAAAATAGAATTTTTTCAAGTTGCTGCTGGATATAATTTAGTGTTGGGAGGAATCGGGTATTTTTTAGAATATAGTTATTTGGTAGCGATACCTTTCAGGATCGGTTATTTCGAGAGTACTGGGTACTTTCTTTAATTATACCAATGGTTGTAACATTTCAATGTTTAGTGTAGAGATTATTATTATATATTATTATTTATTTAAATTCGAATTGGTTTACATTTCACCTTAAAATTTAGAACGGAACCCGCGAAGCTGTACTGCTTGCCTGCGGGTGTGTGAGTATACTTAATTTAAATAAAATACATACATGAATACAAAGATATAACACAAAAATTAAATACTTATGCATATATAGATATATAATATACTACTGTCAATACATACAATTTTTTTTTGTTTGTTTTATAGGATAACAAGAGCCACGACTATACGAACACTAAATCAAAGGATAATTACAGAGAAACTTTGGTATCTCGCAAGCTGGCAGTAATTTATTCAAATTAATACATTAATC
This sequence comes from Rhagoletis pomonella, assembly GCF_013731165.1. NCBI lineage: Eukaryota > Metazoa > Arthropoda > Insecta > Diptera > Tephritidae > Rhagoletis > Rhagoletis pomonella. The sequence goes on along the minus strand of NW_023458558.1, from coordinate 33,652,670 downwards.
GCAAATTATTGTACTGGGTACAAGTATTGTGTTTGAAAATGATTGAAACTTGAAATTGAGTACAATCATTTCTGAATACCGGTAAATGTAAATAGAACTCAGTACTTTTAAGTATCTATTCGACACTTAATACTTAGTACTTTGAATCGATCCTGAGTACATGTATCAAGGTGATAATTGTAACAGAGTACTTTTGAGTTCTCAGTAGTTTCGAGTTCTTTTGTGAGTACTGAGTACTATGGAGTACTCAGTATGGATATTTTTAAAAATCGGGTACTAGCGATCCTTCTGAGAATCGAGTTCTGAGTACTTTTGGTATCGATAATTCCCAGCACTAATATATTTCATTGAAGATCTCTTCCAAAAGACTAATTAATGAAGACGTTATGTTAAATGTATTTTAACTTTTTCTTCAATTTGTCTTGTTGATAAACCAAATCATTAATTTTTCATGACAGTCTCCAATTTCAATTTATATCTTATTTCGCGCGATAAGCTTCAACCAGAAACCATTTATTGGCGCTACACGTAAGCCGTTTTTCTCCAATTCGATTGGTAATGCAGTCCTTTTGGCAGCGGTGATGCGAAAATCGCGCACTAAATAATAGAGTATTGCCTTTGCTTCCAGCGTAGCGAAGCGTGAAGCTAAATACGAAGTATTAAAAAAAATACGTAGCTTAAAACAAGCATCGAATTTCAATACTCACCAATACAGTTACGTGGTCCCTCTCCAAAAGGCAGAAAAGTAAATGGTTTGATTTGGTCCTTGTTCTCGGCACTAAAGCGTTCAGGATCAAAACTATCTGGATTTGGATAGTACTGCGGATCGCGATGAATACCTGACACTGGCACCAAAATAACCTCGCCTTTCTTTATTTCCATACGTTCGCCGTCGGCTTCGAATAGAAAATCTTTTGTACAAATTCGATTGAGTGTTATAATGGGTGGCCATTTTCGCAAAGTTTCATTTACAACCATTTCCAAATATTTCATCCCTTGTAAATCTTCATATGTCAATCTTTTACCTTCCCGTCGTTTATTAATTTCTTCAACCTCTTCAAACAGTTTTTCTTGTACAATCGGATTCCCCATTAATTCATATGCTGCAAAACAAATCAGTGTCGCCATAGTTTCAAAACCTCCGAAAAAGAAAAGGAAGCACTGCGCCACCATTTCCGTGTCGGTCCATTCACGATTATGTGCCTTTGGCGAGTCGGTAGGAAAGAGACCGCGGGCCTCCATTAGCAAGTTAATTATGTCAGGCCGACGAATATTTCGTTCTTTGCGATATTTAAAAGCATCTAGAACTAGTTGACAGAAGTACTTAGTTGAGTTTTTGTCAACGAACTCAATTCGAAGAAGCTGCAATTTCGTTAAGATATAGAAATGTTACTGCAAAAACCTTAATTACATACATATGTAGGTACATATGAGTTCATATGTACATATGTGCATATATCAATATATTATCTACTAATGTTTGTATATAAATCAACAATTAAAACAAGTAATTATTATTGATGTATTATGGAACGAATTTCCGTCATCCCTTGTCAAATTTGGTTTGGAGACAAACCGGTTCTCGGAGAACGAAAAATGACACTGAAGATGGCACAACGCCGAAACCGGTTTGTCTCCAAACCAAATTTGACAAGGGATGACGGAAATTCGTTCCATAATACATCATACACCCACCCTGTCGGAAACAACAACAACCAAAAAGGAAATAATTATTTTTAGCAAAATAAAAACCGATTTCAACTCTCATATAAAATATATATATGTATATATATATATCTCATGATCCACTGATCGGATCTTAACCAGATTAGTACCACCTCTGAGACACCACCTTTCCGATGCAAAAAGAATTATCGAAATCGGTTGATGTGGTCCAAAGTTATGCGGTAACATACATAAAAAAAAAAATATTCCGACGAACTTACAATCTCCTCCTTTTTTGGAAGTCGGTTAATTAAAAATGGCTTTAGCTGTTAAGATGCACACCAAAATTGGCAGTATTAGAGGGATAGAGAGCTTAATAATTTTTTTGAATTTTCCGCGGAATAACTTTATGATGATGAATTCACAAAAAATTTATTAGGTAAATGAAAATTAAAGAAAACGTAGTACATCGCAAAGACTTAGGAATATATTTAGCATGAATTTACATAAACACAAATTTCTTCCAGCGAATGTGAAAACTCGTATATAGAATCTGGAGACATTAAAGAATTAGAAATTAAAGCTCTATTGAAGGCCTATCCTAAAGAAAACCAGCTCATCTCGGTGAAAATCCTCTCGATTGGTGGAAAACTCAACTAAAATACAAAAAATTTACAGCTCTGGCCCGCAAATATTTGAACGCTCCAACCGCCATCGTTCCAAGTGAGCAATTGTTCAGTGCAGCCGGCCCTATATGCGAGCCTCTATGAAATCGCCTCATGAGAGAAAAGGCAACAAAATTACTTTTTTTGAAATATAATATGCCCCTTTTGAACTTTGACTATTAGATTAAAACACTTTATAGGTTAAGCACTTGTTCAATGTTCTAATAATTTACAAAATGTTTAAGTAATAAAAACGATGACTTAAGTTGATTATAGCTTTTTTAATGTTTTTCCTAACATTCGCATTCGCATTCCGAAAATTCTCATTTGCATTCGCGAATGTGACAAATATGACATTCGAAACATCCCTAGTATTTATGTACATACATAACCATGTACTTATATATAAATATTGTCATAAATTAAAAATATTTATGAAGGTTTTAAACGGTTCAAGTCATGGTGAAATTGTACCTGGTGATGTAATGAGAGCGAGGAGGAGGATTTATATTGATTTTTTGTATAAGCTTTAATAAATAATTAAAAAAAAGAATATATTTCGCTTTTACACTATCTTACTTGAAAATTCGTCGTTAAAATGATTTATAAGATGGCCGATTGACAGAAAATAAATCGAAATAGCTGATTTATTACTTCGCCTGTTTGTTGCACTATAGGCTCAAGTATTGAATTTAATTCTGCGTGTTAGTGGAAGAGAAGGGGTAAGAAGGGAAAAGTACACATTCGCCTTTACCGTCAAGGCGTTTCAAGTGTATTGCTTTGCTTTTGACATTTTCGTCGCTTCCCATGTAAAGAACGAAAAACTTTAATTCAAAAAAAAAAATTGAACCATTTTCAAAAGTTTAGGGATTTTGTGTTTTGGGGATTTTGTGACACTGTCACCAAAAAAGTGTGGGGATTTCGTGTTTGGGATTCTGATTTTGGGAATAATGTATTTCTCCCATTCTGCATGTCTTCATAGGAAGATACATATGTACTGTGAGGGAACCAATGGGCCAATGACATATTTTGCCGCTCATAGGCGGCGTAAAACTGTGGTTTCCTCCAGTTGTGTTACAACTCGGCTCGGCCAAACATGTAGGAAAATAATTAAGTGCAAAATAATTTTATTTTTGTTTACTTTAAATTCAAAGTTTTTCTGCCATTGAAAGCGGACAAACTCGGACAGTGCCAAAGTTTAGCCAAAAGTGGCCAAAAGTGATGTATTGAATTTGATTTAAATGGTTTTATTTTCGACTTATAGATAAATGAAAGTAGTTTACAAACAATTTTTAGAATAACTTGCGAAAAAGTTAAATATTTTGTCACCTTTTAAGATAAAAATTATTATTACTAATTGAAACAACAAAGCCGACAAAGCGTTTTACGCCAAACTTTAAATTCAGAAACTGACAATATAGAAAAGACCGAATATCGACAAATCGGTGGCAAACAACCGAGCAAGCAAGAAGTACAAGAAAGGTTCCAACGTCTCATCCTCTTAAAGGCAGGATGGGCAAAGGGAGTTATCATTTACGCCTATCACAGTGAGGTGTTTGTGCCACGTGAAGTGATCAGTCAGCAGTCCACCTTGAGGCCGGTCTGCTCAGTGAGAGCAAAAAACTAGATGGACCTTCTGAGATTGAAGGCAACATGAGTTTTGGCCACCTGCATCCCCTCTATGCTTCCCAGTTATTTGAATTTTGAGAATTTAAACTTAAATTCCTAAACAGTAACCCAAAAATTCGTTAAATTTTTTGAGATTCAATTCTTTCAGAAATTTCTTCGCACTTCAAACTGAGTACACGATTTTGAATTTTTGAAATCTAACATCCAATTCTTAAACATCGATCGTAATAAAAAATATAAAATAAAATATAAAAATCAGAAAAATATTAAATTAAAAATGGCAGAGTCTGGAATTTTTTTTTGTGGAATTTAGTTATTTATTTTTTTATTCATTTTCGCTTTGAAAAAGATATCTAAAATATTTTTGTTTGTTTCTACCTAATTAATAGAAACGATCTCAAATATGTGATTATACATATATTTACTTTTTGGTAATTTGTAACAATAAATTGCACAAAAAATTAAAAAAATTGTTACTCCTTTTTATGTTTGTACTGCTTTTTTTTCTATCGAAAATAGAAATGTACTCCTTTCTCCGTTTCAGAATCTGGCAACTCCCCAACCCCAAAAAATCCTGAGCAAAAAGTTTCAAGCTAATTCGCCCAATTTTCAAAATATCTTTCGTCATATCAGCGACCCCAAAAGCTCCGATAATATTTTGAATTTTGGCCAATTTCGATGGATTCCTGGTCCACAGTGACAATGTTAGAGTGCAGACGTGCATAGTCGGCAAGTAAAAAAATCCATATTTTGACTACGAATTGCTACCTTATTCACCATTTCCTACCGATTTAGCCTCGTACTTCTATATCCTGTTTCCAAAACTGAAGATATCGGCCAAACACTAAATTATCCAACTACTTTATATCTACATTTGGTATACATAGATCAACAGATGACAAATGCGACTCTTTGAGCTTAGAAAAATTTGGATATACAGCATAATCGTTCACCCAATATAAATGTATAATATATATGTAATTGTCTACGCCTTTGCAGTTGGTGGCCAAAAATAATACATAAATATGTACATAAAACTGCCATTCAACGTTTGACTAAACTCTAAAGACTACCTTTCAGTCACAAGATCAATGAGAATTTGTTCTGCTGCAGCTCTTGAGTCGCTTCTGAGCTGCCTCCAGATATGTAATTGTAACAACGAATATCTGACGGTACTCTTCATAATAGCCAGCATATGAGAGACACATATGTTGGGGACGATCGCAGTGTTATAAAGATGCGCGATTGCTGAGTCTATATTAAAAACGATCCGATTTAACAGGAAATTTTAGTAAAAATCCCAGAACAGGAATTCTCGATCCCATATACATACGTACATTGATATAAGGACCAAGGAATGTAAGATAGAAAAATTGTGGGTTTTTATGGACCCGACACTAAACTTTTCATTGCCAACTGAGGGCACTAGCCCCCATATCAATGTAGACCAGTACCAGAAGATCCGTTGAAAAACATTTGATAGCGTCCCCTTAGTGTCAGACCAAGCGGCCATCAGGGCCTTTCCATATTAATCATCTTTAACTCTTGTCAACGAGGAAAAAGATTACGGACGAACTAGCGAAAGAAGCCTCTGCATCCGCTTTGGTGAGACCGAAACCATTTTGTGTTATCATTTGATCTTTTTGAGACTAAAAATTACTGACTGTGTTAACTCACAATCGGAGAGTAATTATTGGAAAGCCTTAGACAGACCTGCTACTTTGGTTATCCTTTCGATAGAGAGGACATCGATTTCTTAAACGCTTCAATCATTCATCATTTACAAAACCATACTAACCTTTGCCAAGCCTTTGCACTGTATGATCAACAGTAATCTTAAGTTCATCCAAAATGAAAACGAAGTCGCCTTTCTTCCCAACATATAGAAGGTATTATCCTTTTCTTCAAAAGAGTTCACTTGTAAGCCGAAAGCTGTTGATGCGATGGCATCATTTGTGAAACGCGTTGCATAGTCCTTTAAGTTTAACTCAATACCATTGCAGGATTCTTTGGAATGTAGTTTGTGCAAATAGTTTGTACTGTCTTCGGCCACCTGATTGATTAACTCAAACATTTGACGTAGCCTACTGCCAGTAAATGCTGGACTCAATGTGCTGCGCATATCTTTCCACTTGTCGTTTTTCATTTGAAACAAAGACTTTGTAAGGAGTTCATGGGAATCCTCACCAAAGAAGTTATTGTGGTTCAGGAAGTGATCGAAGTCCTTTACTGTGATTTGTCGCAGAAGATCTGTATCTCGAATTAGGTACATCGGTGTTGTTTGATAAAATACGCCATAAATACTGAAATTTCGGAAAAAAGAAGAAATTAAATGAATAAACATGGCTCAATAAAATGCTTACTAAATAATGATGAGTAAAAATAGTATAAAATAAAAAAAAAGCTTTTAACACGTTGTCTGCCTCAGCATCACCGGTGATCACATCGAAAATCTACCCCAAGGTGTCAACCAAAAATATTCATGTTATGATTAGCCGAATACCTTCATATTTATTTTGTAACAGAATTGGTAGTTATGCCAAGACAGGTTCGTACTTGTTTGAGACTATAGTATCCCCGGTGACCCAAAATTTACATTTCTTGTTCATAATTCAATGAAGCCTTCATTTTTCACTCAATTTGATTACTTTTTTTTAATGACATTTTAAGAAATTAGCAAGAGACTAGCTGACCCGATTTTCGAACTTTTATATTAAATTTTTTAGTGTAAAGTAAAGAAATAGTAGCAATTTGGGAGAAAAAAAATTCTAGTGTTAATAATTGTTTCATAATAAAAAATAGTTTAAAACGATTGTAGAACTCCCTAAAACCGAAAAAATCCGCAAAAAAAACTTTTTTTTTAATTCTTAAAAAAAAATTTTAGGTATGCAGTTTTAAAAATAGATACACAGGCACTTTTAAGAACACTGCGAGAAGCATAGAAAAAATTTCGATGAAAAAAAATGTTTTCTCGGGTTCAACACTATTCTATCTTTTAAGTTAGAACCAACAATACACACTCACAAAATTTCAATGAAATCGGTTAAGCGGTCTCGGAGATTAGCGTAAACGAACACAGTCACATGGGATTTTTATATATTAAGATATATATGTTACCTGCCAAACTCAATCTTAGGACAAATTAGTTTTGCCTAGGCTAAACTAGATAAGGGCCACAGTATTTTTGCGCAGAACACCTTTCCGCGTAGGCGGCCTTCGGCCCCACTTCAAAAAAATAACCCTCATCAGTCCAACTCCATCTACTTAGTCCACAATTTTACGTCTGTTCCAATAGCAGTCCGGTTTACAGGATTTAGTCAGAACTTACAGGAAGTCGTTCCTATTAACATAAAACCTGTAAGTGGGAACACTTTTGAGAGAGAAACTGAGCAACTGTTCCTAGTCAGAAGTTACAGGATTTAGAAAGAACTTTATATTTGTAAAAAACAAAAAATGGAAGTAAAGAACGAGATATTTGAATATGTATAGATTTTAATAATTACTTAGTGAAATTTCAGCCAAATCAGTGTTGTACAAATGACGTGTAAACAAACCGACTGACGTTTTTACAGGAAATACTGCTTTTTGCGTTCCCGTGCACTTCTGCATCTGTTTTTCTTTTACTCTCACTTGAGAGAGTAAAATTGTAGATTGACAGTTCCACGGGTTTTAGTCCGAAGTTCAAAGGAACAGACTAATTGTTGCGTCCAACTTGTTTCCGCGTTGGACGGATATATTGGCTCTAAGTAGAACTAGTTTAGCTTAGGAAAAACTAGTTTGTCCAAAGATCGGGTTTGGCCGGTAATATATATATTATTAAAAATCAACGCAATCTCGTAGCCACGTGCAACTTGCACTTTATTATAAAAAAATGTAGCGGTATATAAAACTGCATTCCTAAAATTTTTCTGAAAACTCAAAACAAAATCATAATTTCATGTGATTTTTTTTTCGTTTGATGGAGCCCTACAAATATTTTTAGCTAGTTTTTATCATGTAACATTTATTATATGTAACATAAGAATCGATTTTCTTCAAAACTTCTACTTTTTCTGCACTTTCCACCAAAAAAATTTAAATTCAGAAATCGGGTCACCTTATTTTTCCCAATTATCAGGTTTCGCAACTGCTCTCAGATCTTTGTCAAAATTCCAAGATTTCAAAAATAATGATGAAGCATTTGAAGCATCGCCTAAGCTGTATATGTAAAATTTTAAAAACTTTCTTATACTCCCTCCACCGAAAAGGTAGAGTCGATATTTTAGAGGTCTACAAGTGTATCACCGATGATATGCTGGTACCTAGGAGTAGTTTTTCGAAGTAATCACCGGTGATGCACTAGCATATGGAAGACGAAACCTTTCAGCATTTTATTCATCTATTCTACTTTTTTCGACTTAAGTTTTAATTAAAAAACAGTTAACATATTTTCATAACAATTAAACATATTTTCTGTCAAATTGCGAGTTGGGATCGAAGACGGTATATTTTTTACCCGTTAGATAGTTTCCTCGACCTCAAGAGCCAAATTGACTGTTCCAATTTTATTATTGTAAACTAATTAATTAATAGGTACTAATAATGATTTTTATTATCAACGAATTATGATACCGGTTCTATTTCTCTTGGAAACTTGTACAAAACTTACCGCCCCTTGTGTTGATTATAAAGATCAATTACAACATCAAACATTGAGCGTCTATGCAACATCACTTTTTTGAAGCTACCAAACACCGGAAAAGGCTTATCATACGGTATTTGACGTTTTTCAAAGAAGTCAAAATTTGCTGTAGCCCAACGATACAGCAGATAAATGAAAATTGCACCAAGTATAAAAAGTTCAAACCACATTATGTTTTAAAAAATTATTCCAAACTTTTTTATGAGAAAATATTAAACGCTTTTGTGTTCTCGCACGTTTATCTCGCGACTGATTGTATTTTCAATTTAACTGTTCTTTTTATAAACAATCCCGATATCGGACTAAAATTTTAATTTGCAGAGCTTTCTTAAAAAGCTTGATAACAATGTAAAGTACATACATATGTAAATATTGGCCTTTTATCATTTTCTTATTTCGGCCGGTGTGATAACGTTGTAGTGATTTTCGGTGCAACAACAACTAACAAGGCGGAACCATGCTCATGTAGAGCAATTAAATAAAACTTAAGTAGGGTTTACGATAGAGCTGTTTATTTTTTATTTCAACCTGGAAATTATTCTTATTTTTTGCAAAGTTTGCTGCACTTTTATATGATAACCTAGACAGACGGCAACGTTAATCTGGCGCAGCTAATCAAATTTGTACTATTACATGAACTTTTTGAACCCGGCAGCGACATCACGAATTTGTAATAAAAGAATAAGAAGAACCCTATGTGTCGCTAAAAAATATAAGTAGTGATGTAACTCTGTCGTCGTCAATATAATCATCTACGTAAGAATAAAGATCAGAGATCTCATAGGTGCAAAATAAGACTATCGGAAAAGCTCATAACATCGAAAGGGATGAGTTTTCTAAATGCAACAAACTTTCGTAAAAATTTCGAGCTTTCTTAATTAGATTTCCCAGAAAGATTCCGAGTATGCACTTTTGCAGCCAATAGAATTCTAGTAGAAAAAAGTGAAAAGTAGTACATAGTTATAAGTTTTGTCTACCACGCGAGGATCTGAAATGTGCTACTCTTCCATGCGAGAATCTGACATTGAGAGGTGCTACTCTTCTCTTGGAGCGATGATATCACGAATAAATACAGTTTATTTTTATAAAAAAAATTATGAAAAATCAACCATAATTTGAAGCCATTTGAAACCTGTACTTTATTCTACTAGAATTGAATAGGCTGCAAAACCGCATACTCAGAATCTTTCTTGGAAACCTGGTATAAAAATCTCGAGATTTTTACGATAGGTGGTTAAATTTTTTTAAATATTGTACAAAGTTTTCAACTTAAATTTACACGGAATTTCTTTAAAAAAAACTCTAGTTTTATAAAAAATAAGCAAAATTAAATTACAAAAAAATTATATGATAGCACTTGCAAAAATGTGGCGCGGCTATAATTTGTTCGACCACTGTATGTACGTATATATACGTACATATGTATGTATGTACATTAAGTGGTCGAAAAATGTATGTAAAAAAATAAGGTCGGATTTTTAATGCCGCCACCCCCTAGGATTGTTATATACCAAAAAAAAATATACCCATATTTTTTTATTTTGAAATAAAAAATAATTTAGGTAGTGCTCAAAGCGCTCAAAGTTTTCCATGTACATATTTTATATGGAGAAAAAACATCTTTTCGTAGAAGTAGTGTAGAATTCTTGAAAATCAATATTTTTCGATAGAAAAACTTTAGTTATCTTCAGGAGACTCCCAGTGTTTGTTTCTTTAAAAATTTTTTCATGGTAACTATATTTTATAGGTCCTCTAAAGCCCTTAGAAAATGCAATGGGGTCCAATAAAAAATCTTTAATCATAAAAAATGGTTAAATAAACAATTGGATATTAATACTGGAAGTCTCCTGCAGAGAACCACAGTTTTCCGGTCGAAAAATATTGATTTTCAAGAGTTTTATACCATTTCTACGAAACATTGTTCTTCCTCCATATAAAATACATGGAAAACTTTGAGCGCTTTGAGCACTCCCTAAATATTTTTGGATTTCAAAATAAAAAATAGGGGTATATTTTTTTCGATATAGATCAATCCTAGGGTGTGCGGGCATTAAAACTCCGACTTTATTTTTTTGGACCACTCTAATGTACATACATATCATTCTATAGTATGGAAAGGGCTTAACTCACATCGTCGCTGAAATATAAAGAATCGTAACTAACTAAAAATCCAAAATTTACTCGTTGTTTATTATAAATTATAATTTATATTGCATTTTATCAAATTGTAAGTCACCACATCATTTTATGCAATAAAAAATTGCATTTCAGCGACGATGTGAGATACGCTCTTTCCATGCTGTAGTAACGATATGTTTGTTTAGAATAAAACCACACATTTGACAACTTTCATTGAAGTTTTTGCAATAAATGATGATCAAAGCCGAAAAACAGGAAAAGATAATTGGACGTTTTCAGGTTTACCTGTTAGAAATTCCTGCATGCTAAATCTATGTACATAAGTAAGGTTAGTGGCTGCCCCGCGCAGAGTGCGTTTTATATAGCACAAAAAGTCAAGAACGTTCGCCGAGTTCAAACTGGCTAAACAATCTGGAAAGTACTTGTTGAAGTAATGTGGATCTATTATATTATGGATCTGTTTTTCTTTTAGTAACTAATCTACAAATATTAGTATGATAATACGCGAAACCTTTTTAATCATATCACATCTGTACCGTTCGTTCGATTTTACAAAGTGGTGGATCAAATTAAAGGGCTTGACCCCTGGATGTGCAATAACTTCCTATTTTTTCAAAAAGAATTTCCGCCTGATAAAAAAAAATAAATTCAAGTTATTTTTAAGTTGAATCAATAATTACACTACGAGGCTTTATTTCTTTGTTATATGTAGGAGGGTTGCCACCTGTTTCAAAACGCAAGTTCGACTTAAATAAAGGTAGAAAAATTGAAATGTATATCCTGATATGAATGTCAGACGAAAGAGGTTGTGGTTTGAGAATATTTTGCAGAGAGTTGCCACCTTGTTACAAAGTTAGATTCAATATAAGCAATAGCTTGAAATTACTTCAATATGAGTATAAATCAAAATTGCTTTAAAGAGAATTTATTTTTAAACTGCATAAGTAAAATATGTATCACAATACAATAGGATTGCCATCTGTAGCATTAAATTATATGAAATATTGAAATATTAGCGCCGAGCTATGGAGTATTAAAAGATATTTGGTTTGAGCATTTGTAACATAAAATAAGGTTTCCACCTGTGTAAAAAGCTAAACTCAAATTATTTAAAAAGTCAAATGAATTATTAAAGAATGGGTATAAATTGACATGGGTTAAAAATACCTTATTTAAGCGGGTTGCCATATGTTTTAGAAATTAAATTCAACTTGAATTAAGGGAATTATATAGACAATTAAAACTTGTATCGCAATATGTGTGTAAGTCGAAAAAGGTTTAACAAAGTTTTGGTTTTAAAATATTTTGAAGATGGTTGCCATATGTTTTAAAATTAGAATTTAATTAAAGTAAACAAAATCTAAATGATATATTCAAATATGACGTGAAACGAAGGTGGCAAGATATCCTTAGTTTGAATATTTAGAATATTAAAGAGAATTGCCACCTGTTTAAAAAGGAAAACTCAAATTATTTAATAAGTTAAAGCAAATGTTAAAAATATTAGTATCAAATGAAATGGGTTTAAAAAGGGCTCTATTTCTGAACTGTCACGTATTTAAAAAGGTAAAATTAAATTAATTCATCAGGCTTGCTGGTGGCAAGAGTATAGAGGTAAAGAATTCTTAAAGAATTTTAAAATAGGTTGCCGATGTAATTGAGGTTAGATTTCGTTAGAAAAACTTATGGTTTCGTGTATAAAAAAGGGCAACACTGATTTAGATTTTGAGAAAAACGGTTTTTTTGCAATATTTGAGACACCTAGCAGAAACACAAAAGGTGATAGAACCTTCCACTTGAGCTAAAATTTAGGCTAGATTTCGGCTACTATCCCTGAAATACCATTCTTTCAACTTGTTTTGATGGTCACTGGAGTGACTGGAGTATTGTTCTATTGGAAGAAAGAAAGACACCGTGCGTACGACCTCAAAACGAACACACGAAAGTATTGACTACAGCCAATATACAAAACTGGCGTTAAATTTAAAACTAGCTGTAGGAAAAAAAATATTTTTAGTGTTTTAATACACACCTAATAACAAACCAAACACCGGGAAAGGTTCATCATAGGGTATTAGACGCTTTCCGGAGAAGTGAAAATTTGCTGTAGCCCAAGGATAGACCAGATAAATAAAAACTGCACCTAGCATACAAAGCTCAAACGACATGTTGCTGTACAAACTAACCCACAATTTTTTTATCAGAAAATATTAAACGCTTTTGTGTTCGCCCACGTCTATGTCACGACTGATTACAATTTCTTATGAACTGTTTTTATGTGTTTGTAAACAATCCTATGCTTTTCAAAAGATAGAAAATATTACCATGAAAAAAATATATGTTATGTTGTATGTATGTATTTTAAAATATTAACTTTTCAAAATATAAAAATATTCAATTCATCGCTTGTAATTCGCTTATTTCAGCTGGTGTGATAACGTTGTTGTGCTTGGCGGTGCAAAGCTTTAATTTTTTGAGTAATTACAATTAATATTTTGGATAAACATGCATATATATGTACAATTGTAATGTAAATTTAAATTATGAAATTTTAAAAATTGTTTAAAATTTTAACCTTATATATTACTAACACAATACAACCGCATAGATTGGATAATCTTTGCATTCTCCTTCCCGCAGTGAATCGCAAAGCCAGTCAACGCTCAAATGCCGTGTGCCATTTTTGTAACAATTCCTGAAATAATTAAAATGGCAATAATATCAATTACTACTATTGATATTAAGTAATTATGCTTGCCTGATTTCACCCAAATCTTTATCAAGTTTTGTAGTTGAATAAAATGCTATGTTTGCATTTTGGGAATTTTCGGTTACTACACCTCCATTTGAAACGAAGGATGATTTCAGTTTATCATCTTTAATTTTATCTTCGAAATATGCTATTAAATTTTTAAAAATATCGCTCTTTTTGGGCAAATCGGTACTACAATCACCGGCTGGCGATTCCTTCTTCAAAAAATCACTAAATTTGTTTTCCCCCTTGACGTGAGAACTGAAATCTAATTTGGTCTGTTTTCCTTCCACCTTTACTATAGTTTTCGATTTTTCTCCATTCATATTTGGGCTCTGCGTTTTTCTTTTCTTGCTACTATTACAAAACTCTTTTTCCATCTCAGTACTCTTCCTTTTCATATTACCGCTGCTTCCTGGTATGTCATCATCGTCATTTTCGGTCTTGGATTTTTTCTTTGGCGTAAGGTTTATTTTAGATTCAATTTCTTCAATCTTAGGTTTTCCTCCCCCATCTTCATCGTCACAGTTGGACAGTAATAAATCGACGTTAACATCCTTTTTAGAAGCATCATATAGTTTTTGAAGATATTTTAAATCGTTAGCATGATCTGCAGATTTATCAGCACGTAATCTCGTTATACGAGGAAATCGTATTGAAATTCCCTCAGCTGTGTGCGCTTCCGATTTAGTAAATTCGGCTCCTGTTATTTCCCAAACAGGCATTTTATTGGGTATTTTTGCGATATAATCTGGCACCAGAGCTCTTTTGCAAAGCAGCCATGAGGGTACTCTATTCGGATCGGCACGTTCCATCAGGGTCATAAGCTCTTCGTGGACTCTTTCGTTTTCTGAATCGTCCAGGCCAGAATGAACTTTTGTTACAGTCTTCCAGAGCCTATCAGTACTATCGTAACAACCCATTAAGAAAATGCTTAATATACCGCCTTTCTTGCCAGAACCATACCAAGCACCCAATACAACCAAATCTGCAGAGTCTGCCATTTTGCCCCCGAAGAGGTAGTCTTTTTTCACCTTCAGCCAACCACGCTTGCCAGGTTGGTAAATGCCATTTGGATTCTTAAGAACCACACCCTCGAGATTCGCCTTCAAGACCTTGACAATGCAGATGCAAACGTTAAGTAATTTTAATAAATCTTGCAAATACAATATTTGTATTTCCTACTTATTACCTTGGCAGTCATAATAGATAGTTCGTTTTTTGTTTTCAGAAATTTACTTTCTGAAAGTTCAACACAATATTTGATAGGCGCAATATGTTCCTCCAATATTTTTCGGCGTTTATGAAATGGGCTAAATAGAAAGCATAAATTATGTTGAGTTTAAGTATTTGTAATCGAAAATACAAATTACATACGTGTTCGTCAAATCTTCTCCCTTATACAACAAACAGTCAAACGTGAAAATACACACTTCCGCGTGTGCAAACTCTTTCTTTTTATGGGCACCTAGTGTACCAAATGGAAGCAAGCTCCCCGTTTCTGTATCCACCAATATTATTTCTGAATCTAAAATCATATCGCCGCCGCCTGGAAAAGCCTGAAATTTCATTAGTTTAATTGTGTGGCTATATTTTTTATTCAGTTTACAACGATAAAATACAATAGAAATTATTATTTTTTTAATCCGATAAACTGATAACTAGGTAGGTGTCAACATGAACAATATATTGTCTTAGAGGGGCTTTCCACCAAGCCTTAAATGCAGTTTATGCCCAGTGGAAAAACGAGATTATCATTCGAACGGGGTAATTGTCACATTAGGTACAAGCAAAGTCAGCAAAAGTAAGAAATAAACATTGCCAATTGCCTCATGTTAAAATAATTGGTACTTATCTGAGCTCTTAACTGCAGTTAAGCCTTTGGAGGAAATAGGCTATTAGATTAACT
>NW_023458558.1:33603463-33637220 GCF_013731165.1 Rhagoletis pomonella | reverse complement strand
AACGCCATTCGTTTAAACCAGCTAGCTCCAGCGTGCTGAATGTGCGCCAAAATACTCTCAATCGGCATACAGCTCTCCGCAGATTAGCAATTCATCAAGCTTCAAATTTTTTCAAGTTTAATATTTTGTTCTTTTATTTTGCCCTCTGTGAGAGTTATTCAAAAAAATTCGATTATTTTACGCCTTCTAACCTGATTTAGAAATATTAAGAAAATACGTTCGCCGAACAGCCACTTACCATACTGTAAAGTAACGATATCGGTATGAATATATATATTTATTTTATGTATGATTTGCGGTTATCCACTTTTGTTGTCCCAAAAGCCAAAAAAGGTAAAGATAAAATCATATCACCAAAATTATTAAAAAATTATTTATTTATTTATTTATTTTTTATTTATAAATTTTTTATTATAAATCAAACATTTATAGAGGCCTTCATCTAAAGTGATAAAGTGATAAACTGCTTAAATATATCAGTTTATCCGCATTCTTGAACGCACCTCGGTAAATAATTGCATACAATTTTTTATTATTCAACTTATATAGCTAGTAACGCTTTCATTCTTATCGCGTCCGTTGTGTTCATTTGCTTGTATTGTGTCCGTAGCAAAAACGACCACCTGGTAACCTGTCATGGTTGAATTTTGCTGAAATTTATACATTTAACCACCAAGATCGTTTGATACAATGATAAACTTTGGTTAAATAGATTCCCATACAAAATTTGACAATTCATTTATCAAAATGATAAATTGATCATTTTATCAAGCTTATCAACAGTTTATCACTTTTGGTGAAGATCCCTTATGTGAAGATACTTATCATTTTAGGAATCCGTTTAACACTACTTTAGGCCATATTAGTAGGTACATCCACATAGGCCTCGATAATTAAGTACGTATACTACTGATCAATACATTGGTACGTTAGGCCGAAAAGTATTTCAGAGAAATATAAAGTCCAAATATGAATATTTAATTCATTTAATTTTAAGTATTTCTCATATTATGGGTGCTCCAATCGATTTGTTTTTCAGATTTCGGCATATCAACAGGCCAGCAAATTGATGACAATTGTACCTTTACATACAATAGTACAGATCGAATATCAGGGTGGTTTGGTTCACCGAATTTTCCTGGCTACTATCCACAGAATATGATATGTCATTACTACTTTTATGGAAAAGCTGACGAAAGGGTCATTATACGATTCACTTTCTTCGATGTTGAGGGTATTGGAACGTAAGTTATTTATCTTTATTTGTATCCAAATTTTTTCATTTAAAGATAAATCTTAAATTTTGTTTTAGCTGCGAATATTTGACAGCTAGTGATTATGTAGAATTTTCAAATTTCATGAGCACCGACCGTAAATATGGAAAATACTGTGGCAAGCGAGATAAATTTGAGGTACGCTCCGACGGACGTTTTTTCCGGGTATCTTTTTATTCAAATGATCGCTTTGACAAGACTGGCTTTCGCGCTTTGTATGATTTCGAAGGAAAAAATTTGCGTGTAGAAAATACTTCAATGCAGAGTTATGTATCTAATGCCAAAGGTCTTTTGAGTTTAAATCCAAGACACAAAGTAGTATTTGCTATGCCACTGGCATTTAACTTTATGCGTTATTGCTTAATAAATAAATTTAATTTTTAAATAAGAAACATTTTGTTTTACATACAATTGTGGATTTTATGGACGATAATTCGTAAGTATGGTGAACACTTATTAGACTTTACACAGATTTTGTATTGTATAAAACGAACCCAGTTTATGAAATTACATGCACGAAGCCGTATGCAATATACAGAACCATAAGAAACGATTCAACTTTATATTTCGTCGCCGCCGCGGTAAAAGCTGTGAACTCCCCTTAGTAAAATTTTACACTAGAGCGATAAGTAATAACTACACAATTTTGTGTCAGATTTTTCTAGAGTACTGGTACAGACTGAATATATCTTTATTATATAATTACCTATTTTGCTTTCTTTTTTTAATAAAAAATATAGATGAAGTGTGCCCAAAATTTCAAGAAAAGTTAAATTCTGGCTGCATTTGGGTGTTTTTATTAAAATAATGCTAAAACTGATATAAGCACATAAACATAAATGATGTTTTTAGTGGCACTCCATACTGCTGAAGTTCTTGTTATTTTGTTTACAGTTTTTTATTTTCCCTGGCTTATAAGGATTTTACGTTCTTATTCCGGTTTATAGGTCATTTTAATTTTTCAACCATTTTGGGCAAAGCATCGTGCTAGACTTTGCATTAACTGAAGAATATCAAACTTCGAAAGAGATTTCAAATCAAATAATTAAAAAATCTTGTTGTTTTCCACACCTTGTTTCATTAAAAATGGTTTCAAATTTTTAAATATTAATAAAAAAAAACCAAGGTAAAATAACATACTTTGAATTGAAATAAAAATTATTTCTTTAATTAAATAAGAAATCCGCTATAACATTACATGACTTCTACTACGTTTATGCGCGCGTATTATTTGCAAATAACAATTTGCAAAATGGTAAATTTTGCCACCTAAACGCTGAGTTAATTTTTTATTTGCAAATAACTAAACGCAAATATAACGCAAATAAGTATTGATTAGTGGTACTATTTGCAAATAAGCGCAAAGCATTCTTAGGTTTATTTTATTTTTCGATGGTAATCTTATTGCCTTTTTATGATCAAAACGTTGCCATTTTTAACTTTATTTTCTATTTCGATGTTCATAATAATCAGCCAATATTAAAAAAGAATTTTTTACCAACGAATTTTCGCAAACAGCTTACGTAGTTTCGCCTTGATACCGGAATTAAAAAAAAAAAATTTAAACAAAATATAAATGTACACATGGCATTAATATTGGAAAAAAAGATTTCCAGTTGTCATCTTTGACTTTCCAGCAAATCAAACATCTAGCAATCAGCTGATTCCTACTCACCACATCTGAAGGTCATGGTGAGTATTTACACAACATTTGCAGTGTTGCCATCTCGCTGCTTTTGGATCTAGATTAAGCTCTATTTTTCGGTCTAGCTCCGAAAATCAGATTTAGCTTCTAGCTCTTTTCAAATTTATCTAGCACCTTTTTAGCTCCAGAAAGTTTTAGTTGTACTTGGTAATATATTAAAACTAAAAATCTATGATTTCATTGTACAAGTGTTGACTAAAATTCATTTGACTTTGGTGATCTCAGCCTATTTTCGATAGCTTCATGTTATTTTATTTCGTGTAAAACTTAGAAAGGTTCCATTGTGCAAATGGCGCGGCAAGTAAGTCGATTAGTTTCTACCACGTGCGCGGCAGCACACAAACTATACCCAAGAATGATAGAACTCTCAATCGTGAACTATACCGGGCAGTAATTCGAGCTCCAATAAGCTGCGACCGTGTATTCTCTCTCTGCAAAACATACATTTGCATTCACGGGAAACTACAAAATCCACCATCTTGGTTCTATGTTAAAGAATTCAAAAATTAATTACAAGAAAATCCTAGTTCTGAACGCGCGGTTTTTGTTTTTACCTTACTTATTAAACCTTAAGGAGAGAAAGAAATAAAACTTTTCAGAAATATTTTGCGAAAAATTTATTAGTAGGTTTTTGTTTTTACCTTACTTATTTAACCTTAAGGAGAGAAAGAAATAAAACTTTTCAGAAATATTTTGCGAAAAATTTATTAGTAGCTCGAGTTTTTATGGTCAATTCAAATATCTGAAATTGCATATTTTAACAGTCTGTAAAGTATTTTTAGTTAATCATCTAGTTTTTATAAGTATATGCGTACATATATGTAAGTGCCTTAGCATTGAGTTCGAAATATATGCACCTTATTTTCGTTGTAAAAGGTTTTTTCGGCACTTAAATTAATAAAACTCGTTAATTTTATTTTATTGGGGAAAATGTAAAAGAAACTTAATGTGAATAAATGTTTAACTTTAAAAAAATATCTTTTCATAGCTACTATTAGTATTATTTAGCTCTTTTTTCGACCGATTTTGCTCCAAATGAAATATTCTTCTGGCAACACATTTGATGTTGAGCGATGGAGAATTTGGAAGTTTCACTCAGTGTTGCCACTATATTTTCATTACCATTTGAATTTTTGTAGTAATAGGTTCTTTCCCTAACAATCCGGACCGGATCCGGTAATTAGAGAATAAGCGATAAGTTTGCTCTCAAAAATGGAACATAATCCAGAAGTACGGGAGCGCAAAAAACCACATTTCGTGCTCAGAATTTGAGAAACAGCTTATTCGCGTTGTTTTTGTTTTTGCCACTTAAATGCAAACGCTTGGAAATTGAATTTTTGTTTCACAAATTTGATTTTAAGAATATAAAGATTGAAAATACATTCACTATTCCTTAAAAGCACCAAGTAGCTGATATGCACTTTGACGCTTTATCCATTACCCGGAGAAAAAGTCCGGGCTGTTTCGGACAGGATGAAGTTACAGGCCTATTCTGCGCTGATAATACATTTTGTAAATAAAGTTCTTGTCAATTTTTAAACCCTTTTCGCATTCTGTGCCCTCTTGTAACCGAAAAAAATTTATTACCATGTCATACGCTGGTAACAAAATATTGCCACGTGAAATATGCAATGCCAGAACTTCCACAATTCTTCACAGCTGAATGGCTGAATATTTCAACTGCATTACCAACGTAACTAGAATCGCGGTAACAAGAACTGGTAAAAAAATTTGGTAATAAAAATTTCCGGTTACTAAATCTTAATGTATACATATGTTAAAAATGGAACACCTGAAGCGTTGTTTTTTATGGGGTGTTAAGTATAATGCAGATACCACTATTTTTTTTAAGGTGCCTCAATGTCCTTCGCGTAAGGAGCGTCGCGAAAGCAGCTGTGGGGCGGAGCTGCAGCGAAATGCCTTGCTGTGCGTTAAACAATTTAAATCAGCAGATTTCATAAATGCACCGGGAGGTACAAACAACATTTTTTTTTAATAAGGAGATATCTATGAGTGGGGAATTTTACGAAATTTCAGGTAAAATCGGGGAATTTTATAGTCGAATTAGGGGAATTCTCAAAAATGAGTTGGTTGCCCTGATTGCAATACACAAATTCTCCTATGACGTCATATTTCTGTCAAAATATTCAAGAGAGTGTTAGCGGTATCACAATCAGCGCCACCTTCTGTATTCGTTTCACCATGTGCTGGTATCTGGTCAGTGTGGCCGTTTTGCTCCAAGTGGATCAAAAGTTAACATATTTCGATGAATTTTGGAGGGACACTTCTTTTTAAATTTTGATACATGTCCAATCGTGTAAAAAAAAATCCCGTAGAATACGAAAAACTTGCCAGAGATGTTTACAATTTCTTCGCACATAGTGCTAAAAGGGTGGATGAATTTGACGAGTTTCGAAGCTACTACGTTGTTGTTAAAAATCATAACATTTTTCGAGTGCTAAACATTCGCTGGTTGTCGCGGAAGAAAGCTGTTGATCCTATACTGTCCCAGTGAAGCGCGTTGCAATTATTCTTCATATCTTGTTTTGATGACGGTGTGAACCAAGCGCGAGCTATTGCCGAAAAAATTGATTCCGCAACATAAAAAATTTATTATTTATTTTGGTAAAATATTTAGGATATTGTCAATCTATTGAACATAGAATTTCCAAGTGAATCATACAGATTGCATAAGTTATAGAACAATTTTGAAAGTAACTATAAACTTATATTGTCTTTTTTTTGTCAAACCAAACTGTAGGCCAAGTAATCCAGCTGATATAGACGTTTGTAACCCAGATAATCATTTACATACCTATTAAGGAAGTATATATAATTGTGCCGCAGAGAGGTATATATCAACAGTACATTTAAGTGAAGTGGGGGGAATAAGCAAGCTATAAAATGCTTTAAATAACTTTTTTATATTTCGAATTAACTTTTATTTTAAACTTGTTATGTTATCCGCACTACTCTGCCGCTGCAGAGCGCATTTTCTCAGAGCTGAATTTGATCATAACAAATAGAACAAGTCGCTTCACTTCGCCAATGGTGGAATGCATAGTGATTTCGAAATGCCTTAAAAATTATTAAACAATTTTAATTCTAAGTTCTAAAAGTACAAAAAGTATCTAATTTACAAATAAGGTTATATATACATAAGAAATATTTGCTCTTTTTATTATACTAACACCCAGTTGAACTGATTCATGTAAGACATTTTCGTTATTATTATAATACTAGTACCAAGTAAAACTGATGCGTGTACCTTTTTTGCAATCAATAAATGTCAAATTGTTTTGGAAATTCGTTTTTCATAAAAATTATTGGTTTTATACCATTGATACTTTGATACCTAAAATACAAAGAGTAATACATATTGATACAGAGAAGTCTCTCCTCTGCTGCAATTTTTCTTAAGCCCGCGGTCACACTGTATCTGGTATCTGCATTTGCATTTCAAACATAATCAGCCTTAAGGCCCGGTTAAACGTGTCAATGCAAGTGCTTTTTCTACGCATTTTGCTGTCAAAATGCGAAATCGAAAATCTACTTTCCCGTGTAAATAGCCAAAAAGTCCTTTTTTGCAGATTTGCGGAAATCACTTTTGAATTAAAAATTGCAAGGTGTAACTGCAACTGAAATCACACAAATCGCTTTCGAGAAAAATTTTAACTTGCTCGCGCTGCACTAACAATTTTCTTTTTTGCTGCAAGTGCTGTCAAACCAATCGAGTGTTGCCGTGTGACGCCGTTTTTGTCCGGATTTGTATAAGATTTTAAAAATGTTGCATCACATTTAATACAATACTTGTAATTAATGTATTATCCTGATATGAACAATTTACTTAGATCGAGATTTTTTGTTTGTTTTGTGTGCATTTTAGCATTTTTAACGAATTTTTCAGGTCAGTAAAATTGTTGAGCATAAAAATTTCTGGTGACACAGGTGAAAGTGGAATTTTCTGCATTGACTGTGTAAGCAGACAAAAAGTAGTGTCGAAAGTTTGATTTTTGGAAATAAAAACTGCTTTTGAAAGTTACTTTAATTGCAAGGTGTAACTGCTTCTGCAAGCATTTTTGGAAACTGTGGAGTTTGACAGACTTTTAAAAAGGACTTGCACTTGCCACGTCTAACAGCTACTTTATTCTAAGTTTCACCCGAAAAAAAATTCTCCCGAAAATTTTTCATCCGCCCATATTAAATACATGAAACCAAAAGTGAAAAGTGAACCGGTTCGGGGAAAATTAAACTCATGATAAGGCTGAATAAATTTTCCTTCAGGAGGACAAAAACTCGAATCCTCATGTACCTATATGTATATTAGGCTCGTTCTTAAAGGTATGACGCACATTTTTACATCAGATTTGCTAAACCTCCACCGCTACGTCGATGCTACTACATATGTATAGCCGAAGGTACCACATACAAATTTTGGTCCCGATCGGAGTCAGTAAAGGCGTGTCGCACAGGAGGCAAAGTTCAAATTACCCTTTGCGACACGCCTTAACTGACTCCGATCGGGATCAAAATTTATATGTAATAATATATTCGACTATAGGAGTATAGATTTTGGGTATTAGATGAAAAAAAAAAAGTTTTAATTTTTTTAGTCTCCATAGAGGCCTTAACCGGCTCCAAGCGGGACCAAAATGTATATGTGATATCTTTGATTATAGTATTATCGATTTTGGGTATTAGATGATTTTTTTTTATTTGAAGAGCCACCATGCCTTGGCCGATGCCACGCAATGAGCGGCTTAAAATTAAAACATATGAAATGCTATTGAGGTGGCCACTCACTGAACGACACAACAACTTGCAACTTTCTAATCAGATTTCTTTCTATACAAAGTATGTTCGCCATTTTTTCAAAAAAAAAATAATAATAATAATAATAATTGCGAAAAAACCAACGCGATTTAAGAGAGAATTGTTGCGAGTTGCTGCTGGATGTTTTCCCCTGGATATCTATTCAAAAACTTTTTCTTCAATTTGTCTTGTCGATAAGCTTCCATGAAAGTTTACAATTTCAACTTATATTTTATTCCGCGCGATAAGTTTCAACCAGAAACCATTTATTGGCGCTAGACTTAACCCTTTCTTCTCCAATTCGATTGGTAATATCGTCTTTTTGGCAGCGGTGATGCGAAAATCTCGCACTAAATAATATAATATTGCCTTTGCTTCTAGCGGAGCGAAACGTGAAGCTAAATACGAAAAATTTAATAAAATAACCGTAACTTCAAACAAACCTCGAATTTCAATACTCACCAATACAATTACGCGGTCCCTCTCCAAAAGGTATAAAAGTAAACGGTTTGATTTTATCTTTATTCTCAGCACTAAAGCGTTCTGGATCAAAATTATCTGGATTTGGATAGTACTGCGGATCGCGATGAATACCTGACACCGGTATCATAATAATCTCGTCTTTCTTTATTTCCTTACGTTCGCCGTTGGCTTCGAATAGAAAATCTTTTGTACATATTCGATTGAGCAATATAATGGGTGGCCATTTTCGCATTGTCTCATTTACAACCATTTCCAAATATTTCATTGCATGTAAATCTTCATACGTCAATCTTTTACCTTCCCGTCGTTTATTAAGTTCTTCAACCTCTTCAAAAAGTTTTTCTTGTACATCCGGATTCGCCATTAATTCATATGCTGCAAAGCAAATCAGTGTCGACATAGTGTCAAAACCGCCTAAAAAGAAAATGAAGCATTGTGCGACCATTTCCGTGTCGGTCCATTCACGATTATGTGCCTTGGGCGAGTCAGTAGGAAAAAGACCGCGGGCCTCCATCAGCAAGTTGATCATGTCAGGCCTGCGAATATTTCGTTCCTTGCGATATTTAAAAGCATCAAGAACTAGATGACGGAAGTACTTAGTTGAGTTTTTGTCAACGAACTCAATTCGAAGAAGCTGTAAGATCGATAAGATATGGAGATGTCATTACAAAGACCTTAATTACAAAACATATAAATATGTACATATATAAATCAACAATTAAAAAAATAGTTTTTATAAGGATAGTTTAATAAGTCAGTGAATTTTGGAATCTTCCGTGGAGTATCTTTAAATGTGGGCGGCCGCTGTAGTGTAGTGGTAAGCAGTGCGCGCTTCCTCTCCGCAAGGCCTGGGTTCAAGCTAAGGTCAAAGCAACATCGCGAAAAATATTTAGAAAAAGTGTTTTTATTAACAGCGGTCGCCTCTCGGCAGGCAATGGCAAACCTCCGAGTGCCATGAAAAACAGCTTCTCTTAAAAATACAATCGCCGTTCGGAGTTCCCTTCGTGTGACAGCATCAAGGTCCACGCCACAAATCGGAGGAGAGGCTCGGCCAAACACTAAAGGCCCGTTAACATACAATTTTGGTGTTGCGTTGGCGTTGGCGTCGCTTCGACAGCTGACTATAAATATATGCATTTATATGAAAGTCTCCACATAACCATAGTTGGGCAACGCCAACGCCAACACATCGCAGAAAGATGGCCAACTCTCAACTTTTCGCGCGCGTCGTTCGTCAGCTGTTCCAAATAATCAAAATTATGTGATTTAATTTTATTTTTTAATCAAATGCGGACAAGAAATATTGTTGTTAATGCAATTATTGATTTAAAATTTTGATCTATTTGTCGCTGGTATGTTAATTTAGTGACCAAAGTATTCTCTGCTAAGCGTTCATTGTAGCAAGCACGGGTGTTATTCGCGCTGCTGTCAAAGCGACGCCAGCGCCAACGCAACGCCAAAGTTGTATGGCCTTAACATTCATGCACCTTGAAGATAAGAAATCAGAAATTTAATAATGCGAAAAAAGTTTTACTGGTTCAAATATTCAGACAACAGAGGACGCTTTATATGTTCATGTAATTTTTAAGTGTACGATATTTCTAAAACAAGCTTGTAGGTGACAAAAAATACTTAAATTGCAAATTTTACTGTGCTTAGAGAATTGTTAATCTTACCGATTTACTGATAACCTAGAATAAGTTTAGGATCAAAATCGTTTTTGCGTCATTTTATTTAAAATTCCTTATATTTTTAATATATGATATATATATATATATATTATCATATATAATCACGGACCCCAACAACCCTTTAGCAATAAGTTTCAAGCTAGTCCGCTTGAATATCTTCAGCCAAACTGGTTCGGCCATTTTGAATTTTTTAAATTTAATGTCCGATTCGTAATGAGCGATCCCAAGAGCTGCCGTGCGATATATTTCAAGCAAATCAAATAAGTTTTGAATTTTCCTGGTCCACAGTGGCCATGTTTGACTGCAGACGTTCATACCCTATGCAACATTTTCTACCGATTTAGCCCCATACGACTATGTATGTATATCCTCTTTACAAAACTGAAGAAATCGCTCAAACACCAAATTATCCATTTGCTTCATTTCTTACATAGATAAACATTTGGCAAATGCGGCTCTTTGAGCTTAGAAAAAATGTGGATATACAGCATAATCGTCCACATAAGACATACACTTCTGGTCAGCTAATTAAGTTAAGTTAAATTTTGACCCGTCACTTAACTTAATCAGCTGACCACTAGGGTACATACAATGACTCAAACAAATGACCACGTGCTGATTTTTTTTTAATAAACGTAATGTTTTTCGAAGTAAATTTGTTTTGTTATTTTTTCTATAACAACACCGTCCAATCTTAAACCAAATCCATATAAATCACAGCTTAATAGCCTTACTCATAAAAAATAAAGTAGCTTTAAAAAAGGTTTATAAGTTGAAAAATGTATGAAAACATCAATTTCTAAAGCTCTTTAAACCTAGTTTATTTTTTATGAATAAGGCCATTAATCTTTATACAAAATTTAGGAAAATTCAACAAATCTTCATCAAAATTTCAACTTTTTAATCTGAAGGGATTTTTGCACTTTTTTCTCATATAAGCACGAATTTCTTATGAAATAAGGCGCGGGAGAGTCTAAAAAAAATTTTCAAATTTCAAATCGATTTGCATATGTATTAGGGATGTTAATCCCGGGATCAAAGTTTGCTTTTGTAAAAACTAGAGCAATTTTTCTGGAAAAATCACTAATTTTAATTTAATTTTACTTTAAATAATAACATATAAATGTAAAATAACAAGAAATTAATGTCTAAAACTGAACATTTTTAGCATTTCTTATACTTATCGACGTCAATCAGACATAAGCAAACTTTAAGAACTAAAAATGAAAATTCAAGTGTTTTTCAATGTTTGGAATGAGAATTTAAGCATGAGAACAGAAACCCTGTGCGACGGTCAATTTTACACACCCATAAATCAATATATTCGCGAAACCATGGGCCAAATATAGTAACCCTGCTTTCTTAGTTTTTCTCTCTGATGCCAGGATTTTTTAAAAGGAGTTTGAAACTTGAAAAACATGAGTAATTCAAAAAATAATTTTAAAAATTCAGTGCAATGTATAGAACAGTATGGGCATCAAATGTAAGATAACAGTTTATAGAATTAAAACGGACAAATTTTTGGAAAAATCTTTTTAAAATTTTATCCTTGAATATCATTAAAGTTTGCAATATTTATTAAAAAAAATATATGTTAAAGACTAATATAAACTCGACAACATCCTCTACTTTCGTACTTCTAACTTTAATATCTTAAAAAAATAAAAATGATTAAAAGGGCATTTCAATTCATACCATCGTTGTGAACCTCAAATTTCTATTAGTTCTACAGAATTTTTTCTTTTATTTTGTATCCAAATTGTTTTTTTACATTGCACTGAGTTTTTTAAAAATTTTTTAGAATTAATTATGTCTTTGAAATTATAAAGTCCTTTAGAAAATCCTGACGTCAGAGAGGAAAATTAAAAACGCAGTTTTACTATAAATTTTTGGCCCATCGTTTCGTAATGTGTATATTGGGTGCTTCGGTATGTATATGTAAATGCGCATTTCAAAATTTTTACAGAAATTATAAAAATTTTAAACTTTTTACTCAGAATTTTTATACAAATTTCAGGTATTCAAATTTTTAGCTCATTAAATTATTGTAGAGTAAAGTGCTAAAAAGCCTTGATTTTTTATACTTTTTTTTACTCAAGTTTTTTTGCATCAATCTTTTTTCAATATACCTTAAGTTACTTTATCAGATATGTACACACTTATATTACAAACTGCGTACTAATTTAATTACTGTCTTTTGTTTTGTTACTAATGAAATAATTTTTACTTTAAACCATTTATTTCTCAATCATTTATATAGCAATTTTTTCGAGTTAAGTTGAGGAAAAATAATGGATATCTAAAAGCCGGGACTAATCCCGGGATCCCCAGATTGTAATAACGAGATCTACCTAGAGATACCGGGATAGTAAAGTTTAAAAAAATTTACATCCCCAGTGTGTATGAATGTAGTTGTTTACGCCTTTGAAGTTTGGTAGCCAAAAATAATACATACATAAAATGCCTCTCAACGTTTAATTAAACTCTGAAGTATACCTTTCCCTTCTGAAATGGACCCCGCTATATTAGTTCAAGCAGCAGCCGCCTCGAGTTAACTGCGACTACGAATATCTGACAGTACTCTTCAAACAACAAGCATAAGAAATACAAATGGTTGGGACGATCCCGGGGTTATAAAGATGCGATCTAGGTTCAAAACCATCTGATTTGACAAGAAATTTCAGGAATTCTTGACAAATAACAACGGGTGAAGGATGTATGTACATGTATGTACATATAACAATTTCAGGTTTTTATGGATCCGTACTAAACTTTCCATTGCAATTGGCGGATATCTGGCAGTAGCCCCCATAGCAATGCTGACCAGCACCAGAAAATCCGTTTAAAAGGCCTTAGACGGGCATGCCACTTGGTTATCGTTTCGTTCTTTCATCATTTACAAAATCATACTAACCTTAGCCAAGCGTTTGCACTGTGTGAACAACAGTAATCTTATGTACACCCAAAATGATGACGAATTAGCCTTTTTTCCCATCATATAGAATGTATTATCTTTTTGTTCAAAAGAGTTCACTTGTAAGCCGAAAGCTGTTGATGCGATGGCGTCATTTGTGAAACGCGTCGCATAGTCCTTAAAGTCCAACTCAATACCGTTGCAGGATTCTTTGGAATGTAGTTTGTGCAAATAGTTTGTACTGTCTTCGGCCACCTGATTGATTAACTCAAACATTTGACGTAGCCTACTGCCAGTAAATGCTGGACTCAATGTGCTGCGCATATCTTTCCACTTATCGTTCTTCAGTAGAAATAAAGAATTAGCAAGGAGATCATGAGAATCCTCACCAAAGAAGTTATTGTGGTTCATGAAGTGATCGAAGTCCTTTACTGTAATTTGTCGCACAAGATCTATATCTCGAATTAGAAATATCGGTGTTGTTTGATAAAATACGCCGTAAATACTGAAATTTGTTTAAAAATAAAATAAAACTAATAAATATGATTTAATAAAATGCATTATTGAATAATGATGAGTAAAAATTATTATCATTTAAAAAAGAACTTTAAACATGTGGCCTGCCAGTGTATCACTGATGAACGCGGTAAAAGTCGATCTTTATATGCCAGAGGCCTACAGTGATGCATTAGCACCAAGGAGTAGATTTTCGATGTGATCAGCGGTAATATACTGGCACATGTAAAAGGAATTTTTTTGTGAGCACCAGCGACGCAATTTTCGATGCATCGATGTTTTTCCGACATCCCTAACTGTAATGCACTGGCAGTAGGATATTCGATTATTCACCTTTTTACCAAAAACGGGTTTCCAGTTTTTGGAAAAATTCCAATATGGAAAAAAACGGTTCCCAATTTTTAAATAAAGAAAAAAAACGGATAAAACCAATTCGAAAATGTTAGGCGCCTAAAACAAAACGGTGGAATCCAGTTTGAAAAAACCGAGTCAATCGCCCTGACTAGTAGGCAAAATTCTCTATTCACCTATTCACTCTATTCACCTAATCTAATTTTTTTTTAAATTTCATTTTTAATTAAAATGCCGCCAACGACTATAATTACAATAAAAAATAAATTAAAGTAATAATTGAAAGAGTGAAAATAAATGTGAAAAAATTGTTGGCCGTGAGACTCGATCGCGCGACGCAAATCAACTGTGCCGTCAATTCAAATCAACATTGCCGTATGTCTAAGTATGCTTCTAGTGTGCTCTACCCATTCTTCAAGAAGAGTGACCCTGCCAAATACATACGCACACTAACGCTGGATTATTCTTCTGGATATTTTGGAAAGGCTAAAGCCCATTGCCAACTAATTGATTTGGCCTTATTAGTGATTTAGTATATGCACCAGAGAGGAAACTGCATAAGAGGTATATTTTTTACCTCTTAAGGAGTTTTCTCGAAGTCCAGAGCCAAATTAACTGATCCAGTTTTATTGTTGTAAATAAGTGTGAATATCTACCTACATACATACATATGCTACTTTTTCTCAACGAATTAAGATACAGGTTTTATCTCTATTGGAAACTTGTACAAAACTTACCCTCCCTTGTGTTGATTATAAAGATCAATTAGAGTATCAAACATTGAGCGCCTGCGCAATGTCACACTTTTGAAGCTACCAAACATTGGAAAAGGTTTATCGTACGGTATTTGACGTTTTTCGAAGAAGTCAAAATTTGCTGTTGCCCAACGGTAAAGCTGATAAATAAAAGCTGCACCAAGTATAAAAAGAACAAACCACATTATGTTTTAAAAAGTATTTCCAATTTTTGTTTTGAGAAAATATTAAACGCTTCTGTGTTCTTCCACGTCTATGCCGCAACTGATTACGAATTATATTGAACTGTTCTTTTTATAAACAATCCCGATATCGGACTAAAATGGTCTTTTGCAGAGCGTTCTTAAAAGCTTGAAAAGAATGTCATGCAGATATGTATGTATGTGCATATGTAAATATTGGTCTTTTATCATTTTCTTATTTCAACCGATGTGATAACGTTGTTGTGCTTTTCGGTGCAAGAACAACCAACAAGGCGGACCCGTGTGCATATAGAACAATTAAATAAAATTTAAGTAGGATTTTCGCTAAAGTGGTTGGTTTTTTATTTCGGCCTGTACATTTTTCTTATTTTTTGCACAGTTTGCTGCACTTTTATGTGATAGCATAGACAGACGGCAGCGTTAATCTGGATTAACGGCTCAGTTAATTAAGATTGTGCTATTATACACGGCAGTACTGCGGATTTCTACTTAAAACACATCGGAAATGACTTGCCACGGGTAGGTTACTACTGCCTGGATAAACATATAGGATACTTTTTTTCCGATAGATGGACCAGGGACCGATCTATTCCAAACATCATATTTATGGTCCGATTTTCTTGAAATTTGGTGCACGTATTATAGGTATACCCAGAATAGAATTGAATGATTGTTTGATAGTTCGAAAGGGGTTTTAAGGCGCCGTAAAGCATGCGGGTATGGGCATTAATCCATTCTTATTATCTTCACTAATTATATAAAGAAAAGTCCCTTCTTTTTATAAGACGTCATATCGAGCCACGTAAAAACCCCTTCCAGTGAAGAGGCGAAGTAAGCGTTAAAGGACTACGATTTGAGGGCATGCACCTGTTATGTCCGGAACCTTAATAGGGAAGGTGCCTCTGCCTGGCTGGTTGATGTCTTCCTAGGAACAAAAGCTGACATCACAGCCATTGAAGACATGCGCTGGACGGAGCTAGGCAAACAATGTCTGGGGCCTTGCGACGTCTGGTACAAGAAGAGTGTCGGGAAGCTGCGGAGAAAAAAGATGCCGCCTACAGGGCCACGCTGCGACCGTGCGCAACGCGCGCTATGTGGGACCGCTATAGGGATCTGAAGAGGGAAGCGAGACGTATTTGCCGCAATAAGAAGAGAGAGGCCGAAATACGTGAGTGCGAAGAGTTTTAAATGCTGGCCGACAGGAAGAATGTCCGAAAATTTTACCAAAGAGTTAGGCGACTTACGGAAGGACTCAAGACCAGGATGAACTCCTGTAAGAACAACAATGGCGACCTGGTAACCGATGTTCAGAGCGCACTTAAATTATGGAGGGAACATTTCTCCGCCCTACTGAATGGTAGCAGCACGGAAAGTTGTGGATAAGCAGAACCCGAGCCCGCAGTCGATGATGATGGAGTCGACGTTTCACCGCCTGACTATGACGAGGTACGAATAGCAATAACGCGGCTGAAAAACAACAAAGCGCTGGAGGTAGCCTTCCAGCTGAGCTATTCAAGTACGGGGGCGAGGAGTTGATAAGGTGCATGCATCAACTCTTATGCAGAATATGGTCAGATGAACGCATGCCCGACAACTGGAATTTAAGTGTGCTCTCGAGGATATATGGGCGTTATTGAAAAGGGGGGCCGTGGCACATACAAACTGAATTTCTCACATTAGACTGTGTATGTGGTGTGAGAAATTCAGTTTGTATGGGAGGTGCCACACCCCCTTTTTCAATAACTCCCATTTTTCCGTAAGTTTGGCATTAGTATTATATAACTCTGTACTAAATTTCAGCACTCTACGATGAATACTTCCAGAGATATGTTGTGTGAAAACTTCAGTTTGTATGGGAGGTGCCACGCCCTCTTGATATATCGAAATTGCTTTTGATCTATTACACTGTGAGACAAATGGTAGGGGTCAGTGATCGGGAAGGGTTCAAACTACCGGGGAAAGTTATATCGGTAAAAAAGAAGTTATACGTGTCCCGGCGTTTCGCTGAGTTTTAAAAAAATTTAATATTTTAGGCAAAAAATATTTTTTTTCTTCATACATTTATTTTTACCGGCAAAACTGTTGATTGTATAGAAAAACGTTATATGAACAGATTAAAGGAATTGTAATTTTTAATTTTTTTAAATTTGTTTGAGCAAAATCGGACTAGTGGTTCTCGAGTTATGTCAAAAAAAGACCACCAAAGGTGACGATTTCCCCTATATGATAGTTATATATATATCTCGATTCCTAGACGTGAACCAGCGAAACGCCGGGACACGTGTAACTTGGTTTTGACCGATATAACCTTTCCCGTTGGTTTCATCCCATCCCGATTTTGACTGTCGCATAGTGTTATCATCCTTGGATAGTCAGGAGTCGATGCTCAAAATTTCAAAAATATCAGTACAGATGTCCTCGGGCTTTTCGAACAGAAAAAAAACGAAAAAACGGCTTCCAAAATAAATATTAGTATAGATAACAAATGAAATACACTTTTTAAATTAAATCTATCCTATGGAAAAATGTTTATGAATAATTTATTAAATAATTGCAGACATATGAAATTAATTTTAAGTAATCTCCACAAAAGTGTAAGCATTCAAACGTAAAATTTTCTTTTATTTCATTTTTGAACATAAATAAGTAAAAAACCAGAGCTTTTTCAAAAAATCGCCAGGGATAGATCGACGCGAAATTGAATTATCTTTTATTTAAAGAAAAGGAAACTCGAAATCGGTTCATATTTGGGCTCTCAAAACTAATTTGTGCACAGAAACCTTTTTTGCCCCACTGTGCGCCCCCTGACTGACTTGGACAGATCAACTAGGATTTTGTGAAGCAATTTTTGTTTCGTAGTATTTTCCATAACATCCCGCCATCTTGGCTCTATCAATCTTGGCTAAAATACATTTAAAAATGCCGAAAACTAGCAGAAATCCTAAGCCAATACAGTTAGTTTATGAAATTCATTCATTTTATTCGCGTATTATTTTTTTTTTAATTTGTTTTTAATATTTTATCATACATTTTAGTATACAAATTTTGGGCCCCCGGCAACACTGAAGTTTACGAGGTCGTTCGCGCATCAAAGTTTATATCGTAAACTTACGAGGGGCCCGTAAATAGGGCTCCATGCAAATTTTGACAGCTCTTTTACGATGCTCGTAAATTTTAGAGTTTAAGGGAAACCCCCTATTGTGCGTGTAATTTGTTAATGTAGTTTTTTGTTTTTGTGCTGCCGCTATCACTTTAAGGTGTTCTTACACCTTACACGATATGTATTTACATATGGAAATGTAAACATATCGTGTAAAGGCAAATTAGATTTGTTTCTGTACAAAGCAGATGCACGTACATACGAAATAGAAATGTTTCTATATTCATCTGACACACATATAGAATCATCTGAGTTTAGTTTATTTCGTTTTTAAAGAACGTATTTTTAAATAGTTTAAAAAAGACTGGGAATTTTACAGACGCAACGGCATAGGTATGTATTGAAAATGTCAAATTTACATATGCAAATACATGTCGTGAAGGAACACCTTTATAATTGCATCCGCCTTGATACCGATTTAGGAACTTTAAAAGAAATTTAAACACAACATAAATGTACATATGGCAATAATATTGGAAGAAAAACAAATTCCATTCGTCATTTTTGACATCTTCTCAAGTTCCACTTTCCAGCAAAACAAACAACTAGCAATCAGCTGATTCGGACTCACCACAATTGAAGGTCATGGTGAGTATTTACACAACATGCTGAGCGATGGATCCAATAAGAGAAAAGCAGTCTTTTTTTTGACTTTCGTGTGGTTGGGTTTTTTTGGTTTGTTCGTTCGCGGCTACCGGAAACTCGAGTATTTCTTGCAAAATTTTTATCCTAAAAAAGGTCAATAGGAATATAGTATTTGCGGATTGTCGTATACAACGCCCGCTAAACGAGGCGAAACGAAACTGCCTGTGAAGAAAAACTATAGGAAAAACAAATTCTGCCACCGGAAATCGCGTAGCTTAATATCTAGTTAACCTACAAACAAAAAGCGCTTAAATATCAGGAGGCCACAACTAATCTAGAACAACGCTGGTAAAATGTTTTCACGTCCAATGTAAGTTTTGTTCATTGGCCTTTGCAAGATATATATGCATATGTACATATGTATGCAGATGTGTACATAAAAAGCATAGATATGATTCAATTGTTCTTTTGCGGGGTGCCTAATTTATTAATTCAACATTTGGATAAAATAAACAAGTGAAGAAAATTTGTTAGTGACTTATGCAATGACTGCCTGTAAAATGTTATATCTTATGGCTGCAAATGTGCGGGGCAGTGTGTAGAGAAAAGTTGGGAGCTCGATGATGACACTGGTGTTTATTACAATTTATTTTATGTGAATAAGCTGTGTTTTATGTACATAAATACGTACATATGTTCATATACATTTGTGTATACATATACTATACATATGTAGGTACCTACAATATAAATTTTTGACACTGACCGACTGACTTTCATTACAACCTAATGCCTAATGCGGTTAGTTGTAGCATTTATGCTCTAGTTTAAACTACTTGCATGCCCTTTATACACATGTGTGTGTACAAAGCTATGTACATAAATACAAACATACATAGTATGCGCATATGTAGATATCTATGCTTTCTTTTGCGACTATTGTTTTTTTTTTTACTTCAACCTCGAAAACTCGATCAAAATTTGAGCCCTTAATATTAATATCGCCAAAGTCGTGCAAAGATTTCCTATATAAAATACACGTAAAATTTGATTTTTTTCAAAATTCTACAGCTCAGAGGCATTTTATAGTATAATTATGGCCAATGACGGATTTTCTTCAGAATTGAATGCTCTGCAAAAGTGTCCAATGCGGCGTACCTCTAACTCCTACCAGCGACTTAGTACGTGTCACCAAACCCTGTTTTTTAATTAAAGTCCCGTTTTTTTTACCCTATCTCGTAAATAACAATAACTAAAGAAAAATTGCGAATGTCGAATTTGTAGGCCATTCAATTTTATACAAAAAAATACATATATTGCTGTATTTTTAATATTTTGTATTGGCGCCTCTTTGTCTAGTCCCTTCACATACAAATATACATAAGTACATATTGAACTACATACGTACATATGTATGTATGAGCTAGGGATGTTTCGAATGTCACATTTTTAACATTCGCGAATGCGAATGTTGGGAATAACATTAAAAAAGCTATAACCAACTTAAGTCATCGTTTTTATTACTTAAAAATTTTGTAAGTTATTAGAACATTGAATGAGTGCTTATCCTATACAGTGTTTTAATCTAGTAGTCAAAGTTCAAAAGGGGCATATTATATTTCAAAAAAAAAAGTTTACTGCCTTTTCTCCCATAGGCGTTTTCTTAGAGGATATAGTATATAAGGTCGGTTGGACTGAACAATTGGTCACTTGCAAACGCTGGCGGGTGGAGCGCTCAAATATTTGCGGACCAGATCTGTAAATTTTTCGTATTTTAGTTTAGTTTTCCACCAATCGAGCTCACCCAGATGAGCTCGTTTTCCTTTAAGATAGGCCTTCAATTGAGCTCTAACTTTACATTTTTTAATGTCTCCAGATTCTAGATCCGGGCCTTCGCTTCCGGTGGATTGATCCAAAATTATTTCTAGGTTGCTTATAAGACTTTTAGCAGTACTTGTTGAAGGCCAATCAATGTTTGTTGATATACTACATAATCGTTTAGCGCCTGAAGCTAAAAGCCGCTAGAGGCTTTACGGCAGTTAGGAGCTCAGATAAGTTCCAAGAATTTCAACATGTGGTGAGCGGCAAGGTTTATTTCTTAGTGTTTGCTTTTTCCTTTCGTTTGCCTTTACATAGTAGGAAGAATTACCCCCTTCGAGTTGTAATCTCCTTGTGTCAATAGGCATAAACTGCGGTTAAGACTTGTTGGAAATGAACTATTATAGCCATTTAAACAATATTAGAGTGGACTCTCTGCCCATGTACACATTCGCATTCGACATTCGCATTCGCATTCGCATCGAATGATACGAATGTTTTTCAAATGCGAATGTGTAAAACGATGAGAACCATTCGCATAACGAATGGGAATGCAAATATTCGCAACATTCCTGGTATGCACCTATTCGGAGCCTTTGATCTGTCTGTTACATATCTGCTTTGGTCACGCTATTTGTAGCCAGCGGATATTTTTCATGAGTACATACGTGTGTAAGTATATACATATCTACATACATAAATATATGTACATATTCGTACGAATATTAGATATCAACATTCTTCTAAATAATTACATAATCACCAAAATTATTTCGTTGCTTTTTCGTCAGCTGTATTAGCATATTCTTTGTTTGGCGCTGACGAGTCCAAATAAACCTATTCGAAAATGTTTGCGTTGAGAATACACGAATCATTTGCAGTTGTATTTAGTACACATAAGTATGTGCATATGTATTGAATATATATATACGTATATCTACTATGTATTTGCATATTTATATATGTATTTGCATAGGTGCTAAGGTGCCGCTAGCCATATGAAAAATCAATAAATATACATACGCACATACATATGTATCTAAGCGTACACATAAGCGTATCATAAGCATACATTTGGATAGTGATGTACGAATATGAACCAAAATATGTGATTAAAAATAAATATACTAAATAGATACATATGTATATTCATATTATTTAGTATGTAGATGTAGATTCAACCCGTGCCCACTTTTAGTTCATACACTGTGCAGCAAAAGACTGTTACTTTTACACACACTAATGCAAATTTGCAAATTTCACTGTCAGCTGGTATCTGCGTTCGCATTTCAAACAATAAATTTTCCTTCGAGTAGACAAAAAACTGGATCTATCTACATGTACATTAGACTGCATCACCAAAAAAAGTTGCGTTTTTTCCATATATGTAATACTTCTATATTGGCTATATTGGCAGTAAGCTAACTTCTCAATGTGTTAGCATTCCGAAATCAAAGCGAGACAGTCTAGTACCGTTTTTGTCAATGTATTGTGTACTTGGGTGCCGTTTTTGTATATGTGTTGTGTACATGTTTATTTATAAACGTATGTGTTCCTTTTCTTTCGTACGTGTTTATTGATATATCTGTACTGTAGTGTTTTCGGACGGCCCTAGCTCGTACTA
Source organism: Rhagoletis pomonella (assembly GCF_013731165.1). Taxonomy (NCBI): domain Eukaryota; kingdom Metazoa; phylum Arthropoda; class Insecta; order Diptera; family Tephritidae; genus Rhagoletis; species Rhagoletis pomonella. The sequence goes on along the minus strand of NW_023458558.1, from coordinate 33,615,329 downwards.
CCAATATAGGAGTATTACATATATGGTTTTTTCCCCCGGGATTACAAAATCTATTATATTTTAAGACGTCTTCCAAAATATTTCGGAAAAATACTAAGATTTAAGCGAGCTGGATTGATTTGAAAATACCTCCATAAATGGATTTTTTATGAATAAAAATAGTTTCTTAACGGACTTTTTGAAAAAAGGCCCTCGGATGACAAAACAGATTAAGCTTAAGAAATCTGCATACAAATATTTAAAAATCTTTTCAATGGAATCGTAATAATGAGATTTTCGATGCTGTTTTTTTACTTTTTTTTTAAGATTGATTTACTTGAATAACTAGGCCAAAACCTTTCTGATTTAGACTTATAGGATCTCGGTAGAAAGGTATTTTCCTACTATTTTTATTTATGTAAAAAAAAAGTCTTTTGTGTCCCAATTTCTTTTTTTTTCTCAAATACCAACACATTTTTACTCAACTTTGAAAGATGTTCGTTCATCCTACCTTTCTCTTTCATCATTTGAATGAGTTTATTAGCAAAGAAATGAAAAGGTGAGAAATTACTTTTCCAATGATACCTCACAGGTCTAAATCGGAAGAGTTTAGGTTCAGCTATTCAAGTTTTTCTTATACCAATCTTTGAAAAAGGTTAAAAACAGCATCAAAGATCTCATTATTACGATTCTGTTCAAATTTTTTAAAATTTTTTGCAAATATTTAAGAAACTATTTTTAGCTCACGTAAATCTTAATATTTTTCCGAAATATTTTGGAGGACGTCTTAAAATATAATAGATTTTATAATTCCAGTGGAAAAACAGTACCGATTTTTTTTTTTGTATGGGGAGTGATGCAGTCTAATGTACGTATGTATGTACAGAGAATTTTTAGCAATTTACGTAAAGTTTTTTATTATAATTTTCTTCCGTTCATTTTTTATAAAAATGTAGTTCATACTACAACAAAAACATAAAAATAGAATCTCTAAACTGTCTGAAAAACTCAGGAAAATTCAATAATAATTTGCAGCTTTCTAATCCGATTTTTTTTTTACGAAGCATGTTCGACATGGCTATAAAACTGCATTCAATGAGCGCTTATAGCGATTAAGTAGGAGTGGCCCCAACGAAGCTGCTTCTCTTTCAGCCGTAGCCCAAAGCTCCATTTGGATTGGTTTTCCTAACCCTGAGTTTTTTTGTGACAACCTGGAAAACCCTACCCCCCAATTTTCTATCTTTTTATTAGAAATTTTATTGCCTATTTTTATAGATTTTTAAAAAATCATTCAAAGGTCGCGACTTGTTATTTATTGATAAATTACTCAGCTACACTGCTCAAAACATCTGAAACTCCGGTAGATACATACACACATATAAATTTATTTGCCTGAAGAAAAATCCTAACAATCCAAGTCTGGTAATAGATTGTTATACATCATTTTAAAGGCCTTTAAATCCTCTTCTCACAACATGTTCGACCTTTAAAATTCAATGAAAAATAGACATTCAAAAACTGATAAGTCTACAAAACCGCGTTTTCTAGCCTAATACTAATTATGTATCCATTGTGCGATTTAATGAAGATTAAGCCCTCTGACGAGATTTAATGTTAAATCTTTTGAGATTTATCGCATAAAATTAAATCTGGAAAGGCAGTAGATTTAAGTTAAATCTTCGTTGAATCTTCAATAATATTGATCAATAAATACTTTACGATTTTACTTTTTCGATTTTTAGGCGTGTTTTTATATTTTGAATAGTTTTAAAGGCAAAGGGTTGTAGTAAATTTAGAAGATATTATTTTAAAAACTACAAATTCAGAAAATATGTTTTATGATAATATCATGCAAAGTCTTCTCTGCTTACTATAAATCTTTTACGTGCTGCGACATACACAACTCAATTCGACTCAGGAAATGCATTGGGAAACATATTTACTAGCTAGGTCTTCATGATATGCCAAAGACCCACAATTGGATTTTCGGTTCCCCCTTATCAGTGTTGCCAGAACTTTTTGGGCCGACCGGCTAGATTGGCAAAAAAAAGCGGCTAAAAACGGCTAAAATGTTTTAGTGAAATTTCACATAGACACTGGCAAAAAACGGCTAAAATGTTTTAGTGAAAATTCACATGCTTTATTTAAATAAATCGCAAGAAACGAAAGACTAGTTAACACCATTAATTTATATCGAGTGTATATTCCTCATCATCAATATATACTATTCACTATTGTATATATCACCTGAATTCATTAATTTTAAGAGATCGTCATCTACAGTAAAATTATGGCAGCATTTTTCTTCACATTTTAAACCGTATCTGATATATAAAATAGCGTTTAACGTTTTAACGCACGGATTTCTTTGCTTAGTTTTTATTATATTCATTGAACTAAATATTCGCTCTACTTCTGCATTACTTATAGGCAAAACAAGAAAACTAAAAAGTAGGTTGCAAAGGTCAGCAAAAGGGTTTTCTCCTAGGGCATTTCGAAATTGATAAACTTCGACCCAAAATTTTACAGTTGAGTCTAAATTACTCCAGGTGTGTAACGTTAACCGTTGCCATTGCATCTCTATGGATGTTATTTCGTCGGCATTATATTTGCGTTTTTGTTGCTGTAGTTGAACAAATACTTTTGGTTTAATTACTCTTCATGCATTTCCAACCGAAAAAAGTCAATTTTTTTTAGTGTGGCAATATTTGTAGGGAGGCGTTGGCGTAATTCCTTTATTAAAGTGATAATAAAATAGCGACCATTTTCTCGAATTATTTTCTCGGCTTCGTGGTCAAAAGCATTTGTGCTTACTTTTGTTTTTAAATACTCTTCAAAACTGTGATAAAACTGAGGAAATGGAGCAAGGTATGGTTCCAACGGGGAGCATATAGGATCAAATGTGTCCGCGCTAATAACCACTAGGGAGCATAGATGCGAAAGTAAAACATCGAGTTCATTAAAAATCTTCATTGGGTCTGCATTATTGCTTTCGAACAACTTGTTTACTTTTTGCACCTGAAAATTAGGCAAATAGTAAAATCGGCTAAAAACGGCTAACTTTTTTTTACAAACCGGCTGCCGGCAAGATCGAATTTTCTCCGGCTAGTTGCTATCAAAACCGGCTAAATCTAGCCGGAAAACGGCTAAAATGGCAACGCTGCCCCTTATAAAGAAGAGAGTTTGTTTCACCAACAGCTCTTTAAACATTGGCCTTTCCGGAAATGTTGTTCTTTACCGTTTTGATATTTTTTTTTTAATTCGGGAAAATGATTCGGAATATAAGTAATACCATACATTACATTCTCCAAACTATATACATAATATACTACGAATAGGAAGCCAATAACATTTAAAATTCATATAATGAAATTCCGCTCCTGGTAATTTCTTTTTATATGTCTGTATTTCATACATAAGCAAACGTCAAATATTTAAAAAATGTGAACAACAAACCTATCTCGCTGTGGAAATGGAGACAGTCGTGATTTAGCAACTGGATTTATTAAATCTTAATAGGTAAATCTCTGAATGAAGACATAGTATAAAATTACAAGTCGCGACCTCTATATGATTTTTAAAAAATCTATAAAAATAGTCAATAAAATTTCTCATAAAAATTAAAGACATTAGGGGGTGGGCTCTAACTTTTTGAGGTTTTTTGCAAACCAACAAAGTTATTGAGAAAATATTCCTTTAAAAATATTTTGGTTTCTAATTTTTCAAAGTTCTAACTGCCGAATCTTCTGGCATACACAATATACAAAAACGTTTGAATACTTCTGTACGGGGCTTTTCACAAGCTTTAAAACGATGGTGACTCATCGCAAAAACTAGCAAGAACATGGGTTTTCGCGGTTTTTGCAAATTTTAAATCTCAAGTAAACTATTTTTGCAGTAAAGTTAAACGAAAGTTTTCACTGTACGATGGTTCCTAATTTAGTTAGAAAAGTTATCCTATGAAAAATTGTGGATAATAGAGATAACTTTCGTATCATTCCATAGAAAGTTTCGTATTTAGCTCAAATTTGATGGGGTTACACCTTATCCAAGCATACCGTGCCTATGGGCGTTTGTATTTAAAAACTGTTTTTTACGGATAAAAATAAAAAATCAACAGTTCGGATTTGCCAATTATCATTTTCGTTAGCCTAGAGACGTTAGCCAACAGATCCAATCGATCTTTTTAGCGTCATTTTAGTTCGCCTTTTTGTGCTCCCGCTTGGCTGCATGCTTTATGGGATATGTACATACATACATACATATGTAGTTGGTTGTGCTCGAAAAATAGCTCCAGTGCTGTCGTCAGATATTTGCGCATCGCTCCCTTAAGTAATGCATACACAAACTGGACATTGAAGTTTGGTGAGAGACTGACTGACTGACTGACTGAAATAGTTTATATGATGTGCCGTTGTGTTATCGTGTGCATGGACAGAAAGGAAAGCGTGGTTCAAAAGTGACTATACACTTGCCCCCAGCACTCTTTAGTGTGTAAGTATAAAAGTAAAAAATGTTTATGGTACCATGCAACAGATCAAAAACCAAACAAATTGTTTTGGTACCATGCTACCGACTACAATATCCTCCTTTTCCACTGTATGTATGTACATATGTAATAAAAGACTGTGGATAAATATTTTTTGATATTTTATTTTTGTTCACTGTTGGGATGCCTGTATTTTACGCTATATTCACAGCAGTCAATGGCAACATACTCTGTATCTACATATATACCCAAATGACCTTGTCTATGTACGTACTAGGGATGTTAATTGTTGAGCTTTTTCCGATCCCGGGATTTTCGGGATATCGTTATCAAAACTCCGGGATCCCGGGATTAGTTCCAAGATTTAGATAGTCATTACTTTTCAACAACTCAAATAGAAAAAATTGCCTCTATATTGTTTAAGAAGCTCTCCTACCATAAAATAACTAAATGGGTTTGAAACCTAGTTTTTATTTAAACTGGCGTTTTTATTTTTTCTCTCTGACGTCAGGATTTATTGCAAAGGACTTTGTAATTTCAAAGATATAATTGATTCCAAAAAATATTTAAAAAATTCAATGCAATGTAGAATAAAAATATGGATACCAAATGCAAGAGGAAATTTCTTTAGAATTTAAGAAATTAAAATTTTTTGGATTCACAAGGACGAATAGGTACTTTTTTAAGCTGAAACAGTTAGAAGGACGAAATTCGAGGATGTTATCGAATTAATGTAATTCATTAACATATAATTTTTTTCAAATACATATATTGCGAAATTTCACGGATAAAATTAGGATATTTTCAATACTTACCAGTGTTTCTGTACAAAAAACTTGAATCTTTTTAAATTCTAAAGGAGTTCCTCTTTAATTTGATACCCATTCTTCTCCAGGCACATTTCTCTGAATTTTTTAAAATCATTTTTGAATTACTGACGTCAGAGTTATAAACTAAAAACGCAATTTTACTATATTTGACCCATGGTTTCGCGAATATATTGATATTTGTGTTTAAAATTTACTATAGCGCGGTGTAATATGTATAATGATCTACACATTTATAAAAAAATATTAATTATTAAATAAAAAATGAAATATAGCCAATACTGGCCAAGAAACGAGTTTCTATTATTGCCATCAGTGCCAATTACAAAACCCCGAAAAACCCGGGACCTTAAAATGGCCGGGATCCCGGGATTCCGGGATTAACATTCCTAGTACGTACATATGTATAGATGTATACTCGAGGCCAATCAATGGCAGTGGTAAGAAGTACTCATTAGGCGAGAATTCGTTTAATGCGTGAATTCACAAACGCTAAATCAAAACCATTCATTTCACTTGCACCGAAAAGCTTGCGCAATCACCGGCATTGCTCTGCTCGCCTAACCTGCAATTACCCCCCTTCAAAGTGCTGGCATAGGGAGAATTTGGCTTTCTGAAATAATACTGCATATTTTTTTCTGATTTTGGCGGACTCTCAAAACATATGCAAAATGAGTAAATTGGAAAATTGCAAATAAACAAAAAATTAAGAATTACATATGTATTTCTACATACAGTGGCTAAAACAAGTAACCACGTGTAGATTTTTTTTTAAATAATCACAGTGTTTTTCAACTTAATATTTTTTTTTTGTTATTTTTTTATGAAAATATTGTCAAAGTATTAACATAAACCATACACATGAATAAAAGTTTCAAACTTAGTACACAATTTTGGAAAATTCATCAAATTTTCAATAATATTCGAGCTTTTTGATCTGAATCTTAGAAAAAGAATTTTAGTCTAATGAAGTGCAAGTGCGCAACAGATTATATAAACATTCTTAGCACGGTAATATTGCCCAATGCAGAGGAGCACATACCTATTAAATGGGAGTTTATGCATGACGACCACCCGAAACATGTGTCGAAGGTAGTGAAATCATGGTTTCAATGGAATACAGTTGACGTTATGGACTGAGCCTCCCAGTGGCCGAACCTTAGCCCCATAGAACACCTAATGGAAAAATAAGCATGATTTGTGGTGAAAAATTCAAGAAGCATAGTACTCAATGCCGGTTAAGATTTGCGCTAACCTGGTCAGCTCCATGCCGCGAAGGTGTCAGGAGGTGATTAAAGTGAAGGGAGCTTGAACTAAATATTAGATTTTAACGGACGAAAATTAATCATTTTAAGAAAATTTAGAAAAAATTGCACTTGATGTTTGTCCCTATCATTTTTACCAATCTAAAATGCAAAATATATCCTTTTTTATTTGTTGTAAACGGATATTATCAAATGTTAATGTCTTATTTCAATGTACAATAATATTTGTAATATTTTATTTTACTTTAAGTAAAATATAGAATAGAAAATCTTAATTAAAAAATCTTTGTCTTTGTATTTTTTCCAACACTGTATAAGGTTTGTGCTAATGTTTAGACAATATTTTTATAGAGAAAAGAACTAAAAATAAACTAACTTAACACAAAAAATTTTGAATATTTAAAATAAATCAACACGTGGTCATTTGTTTGTGTCACTGTATGTACATACATATACATACAAAAGCCACTATGCATTTACACATCTGCTATATATATTTAAGTGTATGTACATATGTACCTACATACAACTACATACATACATATATGTGCATGCGAATTTTTGTATATATTCGCATATAAACAAATTTGGCAGTATCTAGTACTAACTAATGTGAGGAGCAAAGAAAGTTTGCTTGTGGGTGGCGCAAGTGGGCACGAAAGTTTCGCAATTTGTTTTTCTAATGAAAGAGAAATTTCCGATGATTGTAAAAAGCCAAAAGTGGGCGTTTCTGAGAAAGTAAACTTTTCCTAAAAAACAGGTTCGTTTCTGGCAGCAAAGCAATATACATATGTGTGTACATTAGCGTGGTCCAAAAATGTATGCGAAAAAGTCGGAATTTTTATGCTCCCACCCCCTAGGATTGATTATTCTATATCGAAAAAATATACCCCTATTTTTTATTTTGAAAAAATATTTAGAGGTCGCTCAAAGCGCCCAAAGTTTTCCGTGCATTTTCTATGGGGAAAAAACAACTTTTCGTAGAAATGGTACAAAATATTTAAAAATCAATATATTTCTACCAGAAAACTCTGCTTATCTGCAGGAGATACCCAACAATAATCCCCCATTGTTTATTTAAACATTTTTTCATCGCAACTATAATTTATAGGTCCGCCAAAAACCACAAAACCCCGAAAAATGCAATGTACACATGTATTTCAATAAACTGGTGAACTAATTTGAATTTGATTGTTCGAACAAATGGCAACCCTCCGAAATAAATTAATAATTTCAATTTATCTCTTTAAACCCGTGCCAATTCAAACATTGCAAATGGTCAAACTAAAGACTTCTTAACATTCTTTCGTTTGACTACGGTATTTTTATATTAGTTAATTGAGTTAGACATATCAAACAGGTGGCAGCCCTCTTCAATAGTGTTTTCAAGCTTAATCCTTAGTTGCGATCCCGTAAGAGTCCGGACTAGTCAGAAATAAGCAGAATCAGTCAGATTTTACTGGAAATAGATCCCGTACTCGGTTCTCTGACTATTGAGAGGACAAAAAAGTGAGTTAATACGGTTCTCTCTGTCAGAAGTTACCAGTTTTATTCCGAGAATTTTTTGCTGGTAAATTCGGGTAAATGTGTCAAACGATTAGCTGTAGTGTGCTTGGCAACCAAATTGTAAAAAAAAGAGGAGTGCACTCTGCTAATTCATGTTGAAAAGTATTAAATTATTTGTTTAAGTGGATTCTAACGAATTTGAAAGTATTTTTGGTAATTTACATGTGAGAGCTGATTGCGTTTACATACAACCAAAATTTGGAGGTTATGTTGAAGTTGACAGAAGTTACCATTTTTTACTAGAAAGCGATACCGTACTTTTCAATGTTTTTTTTATTTTTTGACAGCTTTACTAGTTTTAGTCCGAGGAATACGGTAATCGAATTAGTTTTCAAATCGCTTTTCTGTTTCTCACATCGGTTAGAAAAAAGGCTGGTTTTCTTTATACAGCCCGTTTTAAATTTGAATTATTATTTTTCTTTATACAGCCCGTTTTAAATTTGAATTATTATTATAACAAATTTGAATTCTTGTTCGCTTCTATTTATATAAGCCGCTAAAATTAATTATTTAAGAAATATCGAATTAAATACGGTTTCAGCGAGTGCGCTATAACGGCACAGATATAAATGCTTGAAAGAAATATTGAGTCAAATCAGCTTTTTTGTTAATGCGGTTCTTGCCGCATTTCTAGTACATGATACCAAAAGCAAAATAGACAATTTTTAATTTAAAACACTTATCAAAAATGTGTGATATTAGGATGACCCAAAAAAACTTTAAACTTTAAAACTCTCACTCCCAGGATTTTTTTAAATGAAAAAAAGAGTACCCCTATTTTTTGTTTAAAAAAAGCTTCCAGTAATAATACCAAATTGTTTATTTTAAAATTGTTTAACACTAACGATTATTTATGCGGCCCAACATTACTTTTTTGGGGTTTTTAGTGGACCTAGAAATGACAATTAATATTAAAAAATGGTTAAATAAACAATTGGGTATTGTTATTAGTAGTCTCCTTAGGAGAAGAAGAGTTCAAGAATTCTATACCATTTTTACGAAAATGGTTTTTCCCCATATAAAATGCATGGGCTCTGAGGCTGTTCTAAATATATACTATTTTTTTTAACAAAAAATACGGATATCCTTTTTCCATTTAGACAAATTCCTAGAGGGTGAGAGCTTAACATTTTCAACTTTTTCCTCCGCATGCATTTTTGGACCGCCTTAGTGTGATATGTACAGCGTATGCAAAAGTAATTTTTTGTACATTCATGGCATCAGACAACGCCAATAAGTTGGTTAAAAATAACAAATGTATATGTACATAAAAAAATTTAGAACGTAGAATTAAAAAGTGCAAGAATTCTTCCGAAAGTAAATAATACTTTGTATTCAAAATTATTGTGTATGTAAATAAAAAAATGTATTCCTATTTTTAAAAACAGATGTTTCAAGAAATTTGTTTGTTCCTTCTTTTTCTTGCTGGGCGTTGTGACCGTCTAAGTGATTTTAGTTGAGATCAATAAAGCACCCCAGGCGCTTCTCTTCTGCTTCAACTGACGTCCATTGGAAATTGCTGATGAAGCCAAGTCCTTCTCCACTTGGTCGTCTTTCCATCCCAGAGTAGGCCTTGCTCTTGCTCTGCTACCACCAGCGGGTTTCGAGTTGAACACTTTCGGAGCTGAAGAATTTATTTCTTTTCGTTCATTATCCAGCAAGCAAGTACGGGGTGGGTGCCGTTGTAAAGCTAATGCAGCTCATCATCTCGGCTCATAGGTATTCTGGGAAATTTTTCTCTCGAATATTTCAGGACCACTCATTCCATTCCATGCCTCTGCGTCATATATCCACACGATTTGTAAGAATGTAGTTTTGTACGTACTTCACTTCTCAATTGTCCATTTAGTCTGAAGTATAACTTGTTAGCAAAAGTAATTATGCGTTGGATTTCAAGACTGATATTATTATTGGTGTTAATGCTGGTTCTTAAATAAACGAAGTCGTGTACTTTTTTGATCTTATAACTGCCAACAGTGACGTGAGTGCCGAGTCGTGAATGCGCTGACTCTTTGCTTGAAGATAAAAGATGCTCTAGTCCTCGGATTGCCTCCAAATATAACGTGGAATTTATAGAACAGACGTTTCTGTTGCTGATCGCCGAACTTTCCAATAAAATTTTCGGTCGTTTTTCATGTCGGCCACTACATTATTCTTTTCTCATTATGAAAACTATGCATCCATCTGACCGAGCGCTAATAGCTCGCGCTGCGCCCGATCGTAGTATGGCCTTGTAGGTTTCAACTTTTTTCCAGGTTTCAACTTTTTTCCCTTAAGCGGCGTGGTATGCGTCGTTGAACCAATGGTTCTTTCGTGCTTGCGGAAATTCAACTAGTTATTCGTCGGTGGTACGTAGTAGCGCAGAAATAATAAGTTGATTTACATTTTAGTTGAGCTACCGCTATTTGAAATTGTTGGTTACGAAATATGGCCAAAAGTCAAAATTGTACATACCAACCCATTCAAGTAAGAACTCTAAAAGCAATTAATAGTTAAAATTGTGTATGGTAAATTGAATCTAAATGGCTAATTGCTCGATTAACTGCGTGCCTGAACTTAGTCTTATGACTCACAAATCTCTTAGAGTTCATAATCGTGTATTTTTTCTAATAACGAGTTGGATATGTTCTTATACAGATTATTTTTTAAACTCGTTACTTATTTTATTCTGAAGTCCTACAGACGTATGGTTCTGTGATAATAATTTTTCATAGGCAGTTAAGGGTTAATAGCTTTATAAACGTTTGCCGTGATCGTTTTTCCTTACTAAATTTAAACCGGAAAAGTTCATATTTCGTTGTGCTTCGTTCAATGATCAATTCATCGGAATATTTTTTTTTATGTATTTTACCGGACATCTTTCGACCACGTTCACAGCTTTCCATAATTCTTTTTCATTCACCTCAAGGGTGGTCCCATACTAATTTCGTTTAGTTCCGATCTTTGTGTCTTGAAGAAATTAACGGTACTTCTAAATTTTTATATGAGCATTTTGTTGTGTATTCAATTTAATACAGTACGAAAATAAGTTTTAGAGAAAAACGATTTTGAAGTGATGTTTTTTTGTCAAAGAGTGCATCTTTGGAGTGAATTTGTGGAAAAAACGAATGCAGCTAACAAACAGCGGCTTATTGCATTGAAAAGAACGTAGTAGCATCTAATAAATAAATACATATGTATACCTAGTTGACCAGTAGGCAATTTTTAACTTTCCTATGTAACTGCAAATAAACTATGCTTGCCCTTTCCTGAACTGGTAGGAATGTAAATCTTCCTTTTTTTAATTTTTCCCACCCCTAACAATACGTTTCGAGTGCTTGATCTTTTTGAAATGATAACCAATTGTTTTCTTCAAGGCTAACTTGATTACTTAGTTGATAAAAAACACAAACTATAACGACTTTTGCAAAGCAAGTTGAAGTCCAAACAACGATAGCTACTAAAATAGTAAACATAAAACCTAAAATTTGATGTTATTCTTAAGATTAGATACCCGACTATGGATAAATGTCAAAGTAGTTGCAGGTTAACACTTTAACTTTTGCAACAAGCACTTTTTTCAATTTATTTTCTTTGCTGATAAAACAAAATAATTTAAGACACACATTCGCATTGAGCAAGATAAAAATAAAAATGGCTGATATTATCGCCCCTTTTTCACCGAAATGTATGAAATATTGCGTCATTCAATCAAATTCTGAGATAGGGTGTTTTTCAAAATAAAATTCTTAAATAGGGCG
>NW_023458558.1:33521401-33588463 GCF_013731165.1 Rhagoletis pomonella | reverse complement strand
TTTTTTTGAAATTTGAATTGTGTCGTTGTTGCAGAGAACTATCGACATATGTACACCAAAGGTTAGTTTTTAGTATAGTTAGCTTCTATAAAAAAATGTATGTTTTATTCAATTGAACTTAATATACGACATATTTAAGGGGTTTCGTTTCAATTCATGTAAGAATATTGGCAACCGTTTTCCAATGCCAGCGGCATGTTTTTAACGCTATAAACCGGTAAAATCTTACTATGCAATAATAACACACTACAACAAAATTGAAGTTTTCAAAAAACCCACTGGCTTTCTCAGCGGTTTCTAAAGCTTTTGGGTCCGCTTAATCCGGAATTTTCGGGTCACACTAGGTTTCCTGTAGAGTTCGTGGTTTGTCCAGAAACCGGCATTTGTGGAAAAAATTCGAATCTTTTTAAAATCTTTAAACCATTGTAGCTAACGCAAAACCCATTTCATTTTTATAGTCGAGTGCACTTGTGCAAAAGGGTGTCAAACATTGTTCAAATAACAGTTGTTGGCAACAGCCTAAAATATTGAGATAGTTATACATAGATATATATAGGTATGTATGTATACCAAAATGCTCAGAATGAAAAGAGAAATCGATTAAGCCGTGGCTGTCGGAAAAATTTAAAAATCGGACAATAACTACGCCCACATCCCATATAACGATAATTTCGAGAAAGACGAAATCTTCAATAAATCAGTAACTAGTAGGGATGCGCGATACCGATACGATATTCAATATATCTAATATCATCATATCGGGTAATTTATATCGATATCAGGTATTGTGATACAATATCGATACTGTTTTTTGTTTCGATATTTTACATATCGGAAACTTTTCTCTACGTTCTTTAGGCTTCTGAACTGTAAATAAAATTGTGTTCGTTCTCGCAAAACAGCTCTTGGCATAGTAACTATGAAGAACGAAAATTCATAAAATTATTATAATTTCTTAAATAAATTTTCAATTGTCAAGAAATAAATGCTCGCAAATTTATTCATTCAAGAAAATCTATAGCAAAGGCAAAATAGTTCTTGCATAAAAATAATATTAGGTAACCAAGATAAACCAGAGATATTAACCATTTCGTTTTCGACATCTCCGATATTTAATATATCGATATTATTTTAGTAAATATCTCGGTATCGGATATTGTGAATTTAGAATATCGCGATACCGATATACCGAATTTTCATTGGCGATAAACATCCCTAGTAAATACTTATGCGAATTTATAAAAATGTATGCAATAAGTTATTAGCAAAAAATACGTTTATAAAAAATTTTTGGAAAACCATATACGTGTATCTCGGTAACCGCTCAATCAATTTGTACCAAACTCGGTATAATTACGGACGTTCCGATACCATCAAAATATCGATACCTACTCAAACGAGTTAACTCAAATCGCTATTTCGATACTACTTATATGAGTGAACCGAATGTATCGATACCTACTTATATCGACAACTTTTCATCCTTTTATATGGAACAAAGCGAAAGTAATTTTCAGGCGTTATCTGTGACATACCTTTTGCGACACCTGAGTGGAAGATCGACCTATGTATCTCGGCAGCCAGTTTGAAAACAACCCATCTCAGAAAACTTTTCAAAAGCATCCTATTTCTGAATTAGATTGAAAAACTTTTCAAGTATCAGAAAACTTTTCAGCTGCCGATTCGAAACGTCCTATGTCAAATATTTTCAATATATTTTCAGTTGAGGTATCGATATGTTTATTTGATCATTAGTCGCATTAGCAGTAATATGGCTACTTAGACAAAAGATTAAACCTCTGTACTCACTAACTTTGTAAGAATATATCCTCACTTTAGATATTTTGGCGGTGCCATTGCTTAAAGCAATTATTTTTCACAAAAACGAAGCAATGATTTTTCCATAGAAAAATATAGCCGACAAGATATGGCCCTTACTCAAATCGATTCGATACAAGTACTTTTATTTCGATACTAAGTAAGTATCGACGATTCGAGTAAAAAAAGTAGTTGGTATTGAAACAAAAGTATCGAGTACATACTCGTATTTACGTATATCGCAACATCCCTAGGTATAATTATTGCACTTGCCATATAAAAGCAAGACCTTAAAAATTTTTTAAATCGGACTGAAAAAACTATATTTAATACGTGCGCCGGTTATTTAACTTTTACTTTTTTACTTGTTGTATTTGCAATCATCCATTCAATGGTTATTCGTAGTGCATTTATTCCTCTGCAAAAAATATGATTTTTGCGATGACATCTTTTGGCTTAGTTTCTTATAATTACTTTATTAAGGAGTCGTGTTTCGTTGAATGTATCGCATTTTTTCCAAAAGTTGACTTCCGGTAAATTTTTAGTTTTACCCTATCTTACTTCAAAACATGTTCAATATATCTGTTGAAACCACAAATTTCGAGGTCCGCCACATTTCCAGTCCATTTTCGGTTTTTGTATTTTGTTTTTTTTTTCTCCTCCTTTAAAGTAATATACAGTGTAAATATCAACTTTTGATTGGTCACTCCTTATATGAATGAGAATTTTATTGATTTGCGACTATAATTTACTAACAACGAATCGAAAATTGCTCTCAGAGTTAGAGAGAAAAACCAAAAAGTACGGGAAAGCATTTCGGATAAAAACGGATAAAACTGTCGACTACACCGTGGACGCTATTTTTTGTTTACATAGTTTTTGTTATCATTTGGCGATTTGCTAAATTACACGCAGATACACATGTTATTTCTTCGCCACGATATTTTTAATAAGCTAAAAAGCAGCAGTTCTTTTGTTGTTCTTTATTCAACTTTCAGTTCCTTTTGACAACATTGAACAGCTGATGGTTTGACACTTTACCAGATTTTACCAGCAATAGGTGCAATCCCGTATTCCTCGGACTCGGACTAGTAAAACTGTCAAAAAATAAAAATTCGCTCAGAGCGAGAGAGTAACATTGAAAAGTACGGGATCGCTTTCTAGTAAAAAATGGTAACTTCTGTCAACTTCAACATAACCTCCAAATTTTGGTTGTAAATTTTTGCTTATTTTGTATGTAAACACACTCAGCTCAAACATGCAAATAACCAAAAATACTGTCAAATTTATTAGAATCCACTTAAACAAGTAATTAAATACTTTTCAACATGAATTAGCAGAGTACACTTTTCTTTTGTTTACAATTTGGTTGCCAAACACTACACCTGATCGTTTGACACATTTACCAGAATTTACCAGCAAAAAATTCTCGGACTAAAACTGGTAACTTCTGACAGAGAGAGAACCGTACTTACTCTCTTGTTTGTCCTCTCAATAGTCAGAGAACCGAGTACGGGATCGATATCCAGTAAAATCTGACTGATTCTGACTATTTCTGACTAGTCCGGACTCGTACGGGATCGCAACTAATAATTATTCGAGTAAAATCTTGCTACTTCTAACAAAGAGAGAGCCGATTTTACTCTCTAGTTTTTCCCCAACTTTGCCAGAGAACCAAGTACGGGAATACTTTCTGGTAAATTCTGGTAACTTATTGCGATTTAGGGAACGCAACTTGTACAGTGAAATCCGCTTAAGTATCCCCCCGCCTAAGTACCTCAATTTTTCCTGCCCCATTTACCATTTTACTTATAATTTTCCCCTTTTAAGTGGTCCTTTGAGATTCCTTAAAATCTTGACATATTTTGAAATTCAGTGGTAAAAAATTCGGTAAAAAATTCTAAAAACTCAACGGTAATTTTTAGCCACTTGAAACTTGCACATTGTTACACTAAAGCTTAATGGGATATAAAACCGCATACTCAAAAAACACTTCTGAGAAAAAATTTTGAAATTTTGAAGATTTTTTTAAAATTTGAAGCTCCGGTTTATATGGTACTTGTTAGGGAATGAACTGCATTTTAATTGATTGAATAATCATAAAAATTAATAAATAAAAGTAAGTGGCAAACAATATCATTTTGAATTTGGTCCTAAATAATATGTCCAACTTAAAGAATTTCATTATTGTAAAAATGACATATCACAGCATTATCTATTTGTTTAAATAAAGTTTTTCTTTATTTGCTGACTATATGTTTAAATAATGCTACGATATTGGTTTTAAACTATGTATACTTCATTAAATGTTCATGTGTTATTCAAGCAAGTATTTACGTATTTATGTAAGTTAACAGGAAGATTTAACTACATCATTATTGTACTTTCAACATGGTTTGGCAGTACTTAAAGACCATAAGAATGGGCACCTTTAATAGCTAAAAACGCATAATCAAGACCGCTGTTTAGCAGACAACCCTCCAGATCTCGATTTATATACTATTAACAAGCTAAGCTCACAAAAAATTTCAATCGATCTGAAGTATGATGGGTTTTTTGGTCATGAGCTCTTGGTCTTGATTGAAATGGTTAGAATTGTTCTTGCGTTTTTCTACTTTTTTACACTCATCTATTGACTATGCAAACTCAAGTTTCCTATCGGTAGACCCTGTATACACATTTGTATATTCGTGTCTAGGTAAATGAGTACACATCTAAAGCAGCACCAAAAGCAGGGGCAACATTAGCTTTGAAATCGTAAAACAATTAAATTCATCAGGATTAGACATCGTTTTCATAATAAAATATATGTACATACATATGTATATGTATTTATCAGGGCGTGCGTTCGGGGCTTAGCTTAGCTGATATCGCGGACATTTTTCGCAATTATAAATGTAAGCATTTTATTAAGTTTTGTATCATAACATTTTCATTCATTAACCATGAAACCGTCCGAGCATTTGTTAGGAACTATTGTGCAATTGCGAAAAAGGTGCTGTCGATAAACAAACAAAAAAAAAAAAATTGCGCCGATCAAAATATTTATTTGCACTTGCTTTTATTAGTACCCCATAGAGACTAGTTAATTATCTTTATTTGCTATATTTTTTTTTTGTTTTTATTCAATTTACAGCTTGCATGGCAACCTGTCGAAAATATGTGCCGCCACGCGCCCTGCAGCTGCCGCAACGGCGCCTGTGGCACAGCAAATAACTTCAACCGATGCTAGACAGTTTCACGATGTCGTCGGTGATGTCCTATGCCCCTCTGGCGTGCGTGGTATTGATCATCTGAGGGATCCCCGTTTAAATAAGGTGCGTACAATGCTATTATCAATTGTTACATACTTATACATATGTATGTATGTATTCTAACTATGCTTATCCAGTCGATCAAATCTTTTTGTTCTTTCAAAGGGATAGGCCGGGCCGTGCGCAATTTTTCACTGCTTTTTTTTTGTATTTAATTGCCAGAGTTTCAAGGCCTTATGATTTAACTTCCCTAGAAGGGGAAAATTTAGTCGAAATTAAAGTGACGCAGTATAAATGGAAACACACCTTGGGGGCTACTCTGTAATGCAATGCGAAAGAGAAATGTGATGCGATAGGCACTTGTCATATCAAATTACTTACTTACGGCGCATTTGCCTTTCGTATCGCATTACAGAGTAGCCGCTCTTATCTATAATCAGCTTCGCACGGCAAATCTATTTATTTGAAAATCACCTTCAAAGGGGATGGTGTTGAAAAAAATCTTTTCGGAAAGCGTTTATTTAAAAACGGCCTACTTTTTGTCGATTAAATTTGTACACAGAAAAAATATCGAGTTTGTTTCAAACAAAAACACATGATTTGGGGCCACGCGCTATTCTGGTTACTTTAAACAAATACATACATATGTATTTATTTGGAATTTTTTTTTTTGAATACGCTTTCGTTTTGCACTTCACCGAAGCCTTCTAATAGTACGGAAAAAGATAACAAAAACAACGAAACTCTTTATTGCGTTCGACGGCAAGAGAACCTAGGATCTCCTGGAACTTACAAATAATAGCAAACATCTTTCCGTACACGGAGCAGTTGGCATCGCAAATATCGCGCTGAAGAAAGCTGTGTCAAAAAATTCGTGCATTATCGCGAGCGTTTTTAATGTGTACCTGCAAGAAGGCGTATTTTCAAACAGATGGATGCTACAAAAATTGGTACTTATACTGAAGAATCCAAATGCTTGTTCTCCCACTTAACATCGCCCATTGTGCATGCTGGATTTATCCGACCAACTGTTTGAGCTTGTCATCAAAACCGGCTGGAAACATACATATGTACTTAGATAGACGGCTGTCAAGCAACCAGTTCGGCTTTAGGAAAAAGCGATCAACCACCGAAGCGATCGAGGTCGTAAAAGCAATGGCCGAGAAGGCGATTGATGGCCAGCGATGGTAAGGTGGTACTAAAGGATACTGCCTAGTGGTCACGTTAGATGTTTAGAATGCGTTCAATAGTGCCAGCTGTAAAAAAAAAAACGCCACGATCTTTACTTGCTGCAAGTGCCTTGCTATCTGCAAGTCATCATCTTTAGCTATATGTCCGATAGTGTGCTAAGACGGCGACATTGAAGCCGCCGACTACGAAGTCTCAGCTCGTGTACCACAAGGATCCGTGCTAGACCCCTTTTGTGGAACATTATGTATGACGGCATTTTGCGGCTCAAAGTACATAAGAGCATTCATTGGTTCTGCGGCCGACATATCAATCGAAACATGTGCTTTTCATATGCCCCCGCTTCAGAAAGCTATTTAACCATGTAGAATATAGCCTTGGCTGTAGCGTCACGCTATAAAATATGGTGGCACTGATGCTGAAGAGCAACTACGCATAGAACGAGGTACAGCACATGGCTTCCGAAGTGATAAAGCAACTCCGTAACAGGTACCAGGCCAGGCGTAGACGCGAACGCCAAAAAAGTGTGTGAACCCGCAAGGTGATGTAGGGGAGTGGGGCGTGCAGATCCGACATGGGCAGGCACCTTCCCGAAATTATACTAACAGTGGGTGGTAACAAGTAGATGCAACTTCTGACGTATGCATCCAACTGTTTTGATTTCAAGAACTAATTCCTTTGACAATTCCTTCTTCTGTACAAAAACTTTGAATCGCTAACATGGAAAAATTTAAAGACTTTGAAAAAACTATTTGACTCTTTTCTTACGGCCAATTTCCAATCAAGCATTAAGCGGCATTTACATAAGTTATTAATGAATTCGTATGTATTTAAAATCTGGTGTGCAAAGCTCGCTGAGAACTGGAAAAGTCTGGCAGAGTGATATAGGGCTATGTTCATATCCTTTAGACGTTCGGCATATATCGAACAAAGTTTTCAGTGTCGAACAAAGTTAATATACATACGTAGTGAACGGCCATTTGGACCCCATAGCTTCAAAGCTATGGACACCCAACTATCCGAATCTTAATCGTTTCGATGACTATGCATAAGACCTTGTTGAATGCGGGACCAATGAATATCAACACAATACCCCTGATTACCTAAGACTAGATACTTTCAGATTTGGAAGTCGGTTAAAAATTGATAACATTTTAATATAAGAAGGATACTTTGCAACTATATCACTCCGATTACTACCTTGTTGTTGTCGGCTTGAGCAACCGCGATTTTTCCACTCTAAACCCTGCTAATAAGGCAGCAATGAAATAATTACAAAATCGTGCAGTTTCACGCAATGGAAAAAATCAGGTAAACATGTCCACAATACACTTCAAATGTAAAGGGAACAATTTTAGACGCTATTTAAAGGGGACGAAAAGGGCGCGTGTGGAGAAGTGCTACCAGACCAATCTATGGGGATGTGAAGCACACGTCCCTTCAATGGACTAGACCGGAGGAATAAAAATATTAGTGCGGCTTAGAAACAACAAAACTTCAGCAACTGACGGGATACCGGTTGAACTCCTCAAAATCGATTGCAAAGAACTGGTATGACCAATCATCTCAGGATAAGGCTTTTTAGCATTGCATTCGAGGTCCTGTTGACGAAAAAATATGTAAAATGGCGAGGTCCTTCTTAAAGACTGTGGCACTGGTAAAGGCATACAGGTACAAAGATTGATGGAAGAACCTACTGTAGAAAGGCCTGCTTCATGTCAACTGTCAGAACTTTATAATGCAGATATGCAATTAAATAATTGTTCTGGCCTCTCTACGAGCGTTTGTAGAATCAAAAAACAAAAAGGATACCGTGATCAATTCTTATCAAAGATATTGTAAAATGCAAAGTTTTGCCGCACTATAAAAAGTCTATAAATAAAACTTAAGTGTTGGTGGACTAGATTAGGCTGGAAGCTTAGATTCTCTGCCCTCTGTGAATAGTCGAAATGAGGGCAGATAAAAGCATCATTATTTGTGATAACTTGCCACCAAACAAAAAATTTGAAAATTTCGGGATAGTCTGCCTATGAAGATCACCATAAGTCATTATAAAAGAGCCCGAAGATGAGGTAATTGTCGAGTTAACAAGATAAACCAAACCCAAGATAGGGAAAAGCTAACATAAATTCCGTTACGTGTTGGGTACTTCTTTAGAGAACATTATTTAGAACCTTTTAAAGTTATACTATTGAAGTCTTTTTGGGGTCCTGCATAGAGAGCGGTACAAAAAGATCATCACGCAGATCGCTATAGTGACAATCTATATATTTTCATTAACTTCTATGCATAGTGATGGTTAACTGGATATCGTTGCTAATAAATAAAACACAATTTATTTGAATAGGGTCTTGCCTTCACACTGGAAGAACGTCAAGTCTTGGGTATACATGGCCTGCAACCTGCCCGTTTCAAGACACAAGAGGAACAGCTGGAGCTGTGTAAAATCGCCGTCAGTCGTTATTCAGAGCCACTGAATAAATATCTGTACCTGGTCGACTTGCAAGACCGTAACGAGCGACTGTTCTATCGTTTCCTGGCGGAGAATATTGAACATCTCATGCCCATTGTTTACACACCGACTGTGGGTTTGGCGTGTCAACGTTTCGGTTTGATTTATCGCCGACCACGTGGTCTTTTCATCTCCTTTAACGATCGTGGCTACGTTTTTGATGTCATCAAAAATTGGTAAGAGAGGAAATAATCAACATACATACATACATATTTGGATATTTGTGTTGTGATTAAATTCATCATCATTGCTTACATACATCTAGGCCAGAATCGGATGTGCGCGCCGTTTGTGTCACCGACGGTGAACGTATTCTAGGTTTGGGAGATTTGGGTGCCAACGGCATGGGTATTTGTGTCGGCAAGCTGGCTCTCTACACCGCTTTAGCTGGCATTAAACCGCACCGTTGCTTGCCAATCTTGATTGACGTTGGAACAAATAACATAGACTTGCTGGAAGATCCATTATACGTAGGCTTGAGACAGAAGCGTGTTGTTGGCAAAGAGTATGATGATTTTTTGGATGAATTCATGCAAGCTATTGTCAAGCGCTATGGCCAGAATACACTAATTCAATTTGAAGACTTCGGCAATCACAATGCATTTAGATTCCTTGATAGATATCGTAACAGTTATTGCACCTTCAACGATGACATCCAGGGTACAGCAGCTGTTGCTATGGGTGGCATATATGCATCTACTCGCGTAACTGGTAAGCCTATATCAGACTATACGTTCCTATTCGCTGGTGCAGGCGAGGCAGCTGTTGGCATCGCAGATCTTGTGGTGAAAGCATTGATTGCAGAAGGTGTACCCCCGGATGTAAGAAATGGGTAAATTGAATAAATTATTATTTCTTATTGTTTTTTTTTTTTAAAGGCTGCCAGAGATAAGATATGGATGGTTGATATTAACGGTCTTCTAACAACAACTCGTAATGAGGGTTCCCTGTCGGCGCATCAGCAAAATTATGCCAAAAATGTTGAACCAATGAAGAATTTACAAGAAATTGTTGAGAAAGTGAAACCAAATGTTGGTTCAATAATATATTTTTAATGAAGTACAATTTTTTATAAATTTTTGTTATTTGGAACTTTTAGGTACTTATTGGTGCATCAGCAGCAGCTGGCATTTTTACGCCAGAAATTTTACGCTTTATGGCTGCACATAACGAGCGCCCAGTCGTGTTCGCGCTTTCCAATCCAACCCATAAGGCTGAATGCACAGCGGACCAGGCCTACAAAAATACTGATGTAAGTGTAAAAGCAGAGAAAAATTTTGATATGCACATTAGGGTGGTCCAAAAATGCGCGTGGAAAAACTAAAGTCGAAATTGGAATACTCTCACCCCTAGGATTGCTTTGTATCAAAAAAATATATCAAAGTTTTTTTTTTAAATTTCAAAATCAGAAAATATTTAGAGGTCTCTCAACGCGCTCAATGTTGTCCATGTATTTTGTATGGGGAAAAACAATATTTCGTACAAATGGTATAGAATTCTTGGAAAGCAATGCTTTTCGATCGCAAAGCTATGATTCACTTCAGGAGACTTCCAGTAATAATACCGATTTGTTTATTTCACTATTTTTTAGTAATAGCGATTTTTTTATCGGTCTCCCCATTGCATTTTTTAGGGGTTTTAGGGAACCTATAAAAATAGTTAATATTAAAAAATGGTTAAATAAGCTATTGGGTATCATTATTGAACATCTCCTGAAGTGAAGCTTTCCGATCAAAAAATATTGATTTTAAAGAATTCTATACCATTTCTACGAAAAATTGTTTTTCCCCCATATAAAATACATGGAAAGCATTGTGCAACGTCTAAATATTTTTTGAATTCAAAATAAAAAAATAGGAGTATAACGTTGTTCGGTATAGAACAATTCTAGGGGATGAGAGCATTAAAAACCGACTTTACTTTTTTTTGACCGCTCTAATGCACATTACAATACACCCTGAAAATTTCGCAAATTTTTCAAAATTTTTGACAAAATGGCTGTTCATGTATTGTGGCGTTCCCACGACGGCACGACAGTCGGTTCTACGTAACCGAATCGACCTAGATTCATGTCTGGCCATGGAATGCCACTTCAGCATCATTCCCCAATAACCATTTGGAGAATTTATATGCTTTTACAACAACAGCAGTGGACAGACTGGCAGACGGAAAGACGAAATGGCTTAGACGGATGTAAAAACAATCAGAGTACTTACTACTTTGTATCTTATTTTTTCACAGGGTCGCGTCGTTTTCTCGTCAGGTTCACCATTCCCACCGGTCGAAATGAATGGCAAGACTTTCTATCCCGGACAGGGCAACAATGCGTATATCTTTCCAGGTATAGCGTTGGGTGTGATTACGACTGGCACTCATCATATATCCGATGATATGTTCCTTATCGCCGCACGGGAATTGGCTAATTTTGTTGAACAAAGTGATTTGGATCGCGGTTCACTGTACCCACCATTGAATGCTGTGCGTGAGGTGTCGATGCGCATTGCCGAGGGTGTAACCAAGTGTGCTTATGACAAAGGTATGACCCTCAATACGTATTTGAATAACAGTCTTTTGCTAAAAAAGTATTTATCGCATTAGGCTTAGCCTCCACTTACCCGGAACCAGAGGATAAGCGCAAGTGGCTGTTGGATCAGCTATACAACTATAACTATGAGTCCTCGATGCCGGTGACGTGGCCTTGGCCCAGAATGCCATATGTGAAAACTCGCCCATTGGAACCAACAATTCTCTTCAGTGACTCAAGTGATTAAATTATTTATTATATTTTATTTAATTTACTTACGTTGATAATAACTTGCCTTATGCATACATGCGTATGTATTTATTTGAAATAATAACTTATTTTTGATTGATAATTGTGTTAATCTTGGTTATGAATTGGTGATAAGTTTTCTTAAATATGCAAAACTTTTGTTATATAACTGCTTGCGTAGCTAAAGTTTTTCGCGTCTATCACCTAATTGATGTATGTAGAAATGTGTAGTATTTGAAACGGTAGCATAAATTCTCTTTATAGCTGTATTTAGTATTTTATAAAGTATAATTTTTATTGTTTGCATGCTTCTTTGGTATTTCACATAAAAGTATTATTTATTGAATTATTTGTATAACTTTTAACTATTAACCACGCATACGGGCATATCATATACTTGTATACAAAGCAAAAGTATAATTTTTTATAACTTCTCCGTGCACTTTTGTGTTGAAATGCTTGCCACCGAAACCAAATGGTTAATTAAACTAAAATGTAATTTTTGTTGCTCAAAGACTATTTTCTTATTTAGTTATTTAAATACTTTTCCTACCAAATATTTATATGTTCGTATTTCGCTACAGCTTCTAGTCAACAAATGTATTGCTATTGAGTTCCTTGTATAATTATATGGTGTTTCTTTTATTGCTGAAATAATCATTAAGGGCCGGTTACTCAATGTCTGGTTAACACTAATCTGCGGTTAAACATCATTATCGACAAACCGGCCCTAACTTTTCTTTAGTTATTTAAAATGTTGACCATAAAAACTACTATAAAATTTATTTTAGACATACTCGAATTTTTCCAATTCTCCATTATATATTTTTATGATGGTATTTGGGTTGTTTTAATCAACGTAGATTCGAACACTTATTTGCGCATATATTTTTGTTCCAAGTGCCTATCTTAGTAATATGTACAAGTTAAATAAATATTTCCCATTGCTTCGTTCAAGCCAAATCAAGAGGATATTTTATGTGTATGTAACAGCTATTTACAGTTGAGAGAGGTGTCGCTGTCGTAGTCCATGTATTTACTTATGTACCGTTGGTGCAATAGTGTCCTAATACAAGAAATTAAAAACTCGAGAAAAACGGCTTTAAAGTATACAGTTTACATACGCTCCCATGGTAAAAATGAAGTCACATTTTCTTGTTAGTGTTCGTTTGCTTCTTCTAATAAGAAATGGGTCATCGATATAGCCATGCCATTTTTGCAGAATCATTCATACTTAAATATTTTTATTTTTTTGATTATGACACTCTTGCAGCAAAGGTAAGATATGTAATTCTTCTGTATATGACTTTTCTTCTGAGATTTTAAGGTTTTAGACCTATTTTTTGTTTAATAAGAGCACAGAAATTCTCGAACTATTTAAAAATAAAATGATGGTCAACTCTTAGAAATTTCATCGACTTACATGGATCATTCGACTTCTGCTTACAGTACAGTTGATTATTGAATAATGTTTCATTGAAATTAAAAGTAAAATTATATTCTGGTCAATAAAACTATTTGCAAGTGGTAAATAAATTACTTTAAATTTAGCTTACCATCAGCTTTTGATGTTTTGGGCATATTTTTTGTTTAAGGAGGGCGTAGAAATTTCCAGTTTATTTAAAAATAAAATGATGAACGACAGCGCTTAAAAATTTTAACTCCGTTGCCAGTCTACGGTAAATATATTATTTTAAACTTGTCCATCAATTTGTTAAAGTAGAATAACCTCTGTTTTTGGTTCGCGTATATGTATGTATAGCTTTAGATACTATTTTAAAACACTAGGGGTGTTCACGATCTGGCGCATACTGGCTAGCATGGTGCATAGATAGCATAAATAGCCTGATTGGCTAATTTTGTTGTTGTTTGAATACATGAAACAACAACAAGCATGCTATTTATGCTATCTATGCACCATGATAGACAGTATGCACCGGATCGTGAATAAACCTACTATAAGTTTATTTATGTATGAACTTTGACATAATACTATTCGAATACAAAATTTAATACGCAGCAAACATTACTTAAAAAACCAATAATTTTTATTCTGGCCAATAGCAGTTAAGAGAAATCGTGATAGTGAAAAAAAGTAGTATGCTGAAATTGGAGCAAGAAATCAAGTTGGCAAATTTGAATGGTATGAATGTGTAATAATTCCGTAAACATTATTTTCTGACGTAAATGGATGCTGTTAATATGCTCAAATGTGAGTTGCATTACTAATTTGAACGAAGATAATTTATTTTAAGCTTCATAGGCTCGACAGGCGACACATACATTTATTAAATGGGCAAAGAAGAAAAAACTTACACATCGAATACAATATTTTATTGACTTACAACACACTGAGCTATGTGAACATTAAAATATTTGAATATGCGTATGCTATATGCACAAGCTCGCTTAAATACGCATCTTTCTAACACTTATATGAATACTAACAAAATAAGCATGCAATCAATTACTTAAATATAACTTTCCAAACGCAAGAATTGGTTTCTGTCCCTTAACAAAATTAGCTATGTACATATTAACGCTACATTCATTTTTTTCTTCACACTATTGTAAAAAATATTCATTTTTTTTATTTTGTTTTCTTTTCTTTCATTCATTCAGAGTAAGCTGGAGATACCTGGAAAAATTAAAAGCTTTTCACCCAATCCGGTTGACCAAGAAAAGAAAATGCGTTAACATTAAAGAAATCGTTAAATTGTTATATGGCTGCCGTACTCCAACTATAAAAATTTCACATTAGGATGTTACTCACAATCGTGTACATGTATAGTATTGCATCTTTAGTCAAACACACACCACCTAAATATCCTCATTTGACCCGTTAACAACGTAGAGGCCAAAAACACATAAACTTTAACCCGAAGCAGAAGTATGTAAATGCCGCCAGCTAAAATCGTACGAAATATGTATTACTACATTTGTAGTTACATACCTACAAATATATCCTTATGTTGATATGTGTGATTACAATTGTATTGTATTGTATTGTATTGCTACAAACATAAATCATTGTTTAGTTTAATTTATAATAACACAGCTTTACTACCTTGTAATGCAGATTTAGTTTAACTTAATTTAATAAACAACAAATAAAAACGCAAGTTTAAATATTTATCATGTCAATATCAAAGACAAGTTCACGAAAATTAATTGAACAAATAAAATAAAATTCAATTTAAAAATAATGTTTTATTTACATACATGAATATGGTTAGTTTACAAAAATATATTACAAACTTTCAAATATTTCGCGTATATAATATGAAGATCGCCCACCGAAATCCTAATGGTTAGCTTAAGCCAATTTTTTCGTTATTGTTATTGTGGCATAATAATATTTATTTGAACAAGTTGAAAAAGCAGCAAAGGTCAAGCGCTAGAAGTTATAGCTGCTACACCACCACATCTCTTCATCACACTTCTTTTCTAGACTTCAGCGGGGAACGAACCCGCATCATCGATGTGCAAAGTCAGCAACACTTACCACTGAGGCGCAAACCGTTAGCTTTGAGAAGTGAAGTTGGCAACATAAATAAAATAATGAAACTATTATTTTTGTTTTTCATACACACATACCTATTGCCATTGTTGCAGTTATTTTTATACTGGTTCATTGACGTTAACGCTACGCAATAGAGCACGCAATGCTCAAAGCCTTCGTTTATGTTTGTCCGTAAATTATGTATTTATGAGGCTTTGGTTAAGGCTGGTTTAATCCGTGCCGTTACTGATAATTCTTATTGTGGACCAAAATCTGACAGGAAGCGCATTTAAAAACGTTTTTGGGGTAAATAAATCGATACGCTGTTTTTAGTTTTCACTTGTTTGACATAATCGAGACACGATTTAAGGCTGCTACATTTGCACGAGTTTGTGTCTTGAGTCTTTCGTAACATTCAGCATACGCCGAAATTAGAGAAGTGTTTTGTCTACCTATTATCTGAATGAAATGCATATGTAAGTTTATCATTTAATAATCATGCTAATCATACGCCAACTAAATTGTAAAGATAGACACTACGCTCTTTAGTTAGGGGAACTTTTATAGGTAGCGAAAAATTTAAAGTACTTAAACTTATCAATTTATCTAAAATCTCTCTTTTGACTTAAATTGAATTAAGTAAAACATAGTCGTAGAAATTGTCCCATATTGTTCAAAAACCAACAAATCTTTAAGTAATAGGTAATCTTTAATATAGAATGAAATATCTAAACTCGATCAACACCAGGAAAGTCAGCGCGGCTCGTTTTCGTTCGTTAGAGATGGCCAAAAGGTGTTTGCTTAGCAGTTTACAATCAGCCTCATTGGGAGAGTCGTGCCGAATGCAAGTCGTTTTTCGAGAGTCGAATCGTATCGAAAATTTAGCGTCATTGCCTAAAATTTCCACTCGACTAGTGCATTAAAACGGAAGAACTTGGCAGCACTGCATAGTTTTCGACAATTTTCGTCGTTTACTTATTTCAGCACGACAGTAGGCAATGCTAATGTTGTCGAGTCGTACAATTCAGCCTAATTTACGACTTACGCAATGAGGCTGAATAAAGAAGAGCTTTTTTCCTACGCAATGACCTATGACCTTATTCGTGTGGGCCTTTAAAGATGAAATGATGAACTGTATGGGTTCTATAATGATATGGACACAGTCGAACTGTGGTACGCGTAGACGGTCATGCTACTCAGAAAACATATTAAGATTCGGAAACCATAAACAGCTGTTTTGTAAGAAAATAGTAGGCCCTGGCAGACGTTGTCCTGTTAATATGTATATCGTTTTTTTTTTTGTAGATCGCCTTTATCTCGTTTCGCTGTTGTAAGACATTTTACGTTGGCGATCAAATTTCTGTTGAGCGCGCTTTATCCTGAAAATACAATTGAATACGCACAGGATGGAAGATTTAGGTACATACTTCTAAATGTAGTCGCGAATAACGTTGTAAGTGGCAAGTTTTTATACCGTTTTTTTGCAAATTTTCGTGTCAGAGATCGGCGTCTTCGGTGATTAGATTGATGATTTTTGAAAAGAATATATATCTCGACTATACCGGCAATGCCTATCGAGTCCAGATTTGTATTCATTTAGTTTTAGATAGGAAATAAAAAAAGTTCTATGAAAAACAAAAAATGATCTGGGCCACCTATCGGGTCCAAAAATATCCTATCTCTCCAGCGGTAGAAATTTCATTAAAATCATTTTGTGTTTGAGAAATTACGACGAAAAATCGTTTAAAAATAAATTATGTATATATATTTCGACAATTAAGTATGTACATACAAGTATATTTTGTATGTACATAACCCTTAAAGAACGATCTACTCGGTATAAAAAAGGTATTAGAATTAATAAAAAGGTAGAGTACTGTGATTAATTAATTAATTGAAGAAGCCGATTAATAGAAACGTGATTAGTTGATTAATCAAAATGATTAACTTCTCGAATAATTGTCCGTTTTTGTGTGTATGTATTTATATGTATGTTCATGTACGGTGAATGTTTCAACACATTAGGGTGGTGCAATATATTTAGGCTGGAGGCCAAATCAATTATATTGGCCGAAAGTTACACTTTACATAAATGTGGATAGTTACTAATACGTGCGGGTTTGACATTTTATTTTCATTGATAAGAAAATTATTTTATTTTAATATTAAACGAATTTCATTGAAAGCAAACTCAAAAGAAATGAACAAAGTTATTCAGATTTCATAATTAATTTAATTATTGATCATATATTTTTTTTTATTAAACAGTAATTACTCAGGATCTGATTAGACTAATAAATTAAAGATTAATAAATTTTTTAAATCAATCTGGATTATCATAATTTAAAAAAATATTTAATCTATTAATCGCACATCCCTATAAAAACATTTTAGGGAAAATACGAATATTTTCACAGGTCACATCAAGTTAACGAAAAAACACTGTGTGTAGTGAAATGAATTTGCTGATAGAAAAATACACAAAATCAAGCAGAAGAGAAGAGAGCAAAACAAATGCAATGGCAGCAGGAAAAATAGTCTCGTTGGATTAAAGAACTGCCTTGGTCTTTAAAATGACCTTAAAAAATACTTATACGGGTTTTTCTTTTTTTTTTATCTCAAACCAGCAAACAGTTAACGGTCACGAAAACCGAAAAACGCACTTAATTATTTTTAATTAATTGTAAGCTGTTTTTTTTTTGTAATATTATAATGTTTTTTTTTTTGTTTCTTACGACCATGAAAATGGATTTCATGATACAAGAATAGTACAAATACATACTTATGTATGTTTTTAAAATTTTTACAAATTTCAGTTCGTACCTACTGATTTTAGTCAAAACAAAGAAGAAATGAAAACCTTCTACTTTTAAAGGTAATTTTATGAGTCAAGATAATTTTTTATCCAACGAGACTAATTTTTTTAAATTCTTAATCTCAAAAGCTTTATCTTGCTATCCCTTCTCATTCCAGAGATATTTGATTTCGTCCCTTCTTTTCCAAAATAGAACACTGTGCGGCGCATGTAGCGCAAAAGCGTGTACCTCTTTTGTATATTTAGGCTAAAATATCTCAAAAACGTAAGGTGATGGAGCAAATCTGACGCCGGACTTGAATTCAGCGGGCGAAAATCTAATAGGAAAGTGCAGGCTGGTCTCAGATCTTCAGTTTCGTCAAAATAATATAAAATAAAAAGGGACGCTATATGTATAACTTGACAGATTAGCTGCCAATCAAGCTAACCGCTTCTCGCGACGTGTGTGTAATTTGTATGTGGCTACTCCAATTAGAAATTATTGAAGTAGAAATTTCTCATACTAATTGATCGTAAATAACTATTCCCGGAAAGGGTGTTTGCTAAGTTTTTTTACAACATGCATTCTTAGAATGATCTTTTGACCATTTCAATAAAAAACGTCATCTTGCGATTGAATCAGATATTTCAGTGTTATTAATTGTTTAACAGACATTTAACAAGAATATTTTAGAGTGAATTATTCACAGAAACATATGTATGTATGTACATACATACATCCAACCTATCGCATCTTTTATCGGGTATTCACCGAAACATTTCGTTTGTGGTTGAAACCGCATTAAGTGCTAAAATTGCAATATTATGAAATTCTTTGCTTTCGCTAAAACAGAATGCAACCGACGATCCAAATACACATGCTTAATAAAAGCCGGTTGTATTATTCATACAGACATACATACATAGTTAGTTACTCGCACGTATGTACATATTTTAAGCTGTTAACGATTGATGTCAACGCATTAGCTTAATAATATAAACAGAATGCCGGCACGGCACCAATTAAGAACCGCATGATTTTTTTTTTTATCAATTTAAGCAAATAACGCAATAACTTGAAATGAAAAAAGATGAAATATTTTTCTTATAATACGCATAAGGTGCGTTTTGTAACTACAGCACAGCAATTGAGTCGCCTTAAACCCTCATTAGTACATCATCAACCCAAACTTACAATAAACTACAACTTTTGGCCATAGTTATTTTTCTAGTCACACTTTGGCTAAATTGAGTCCGTTAGGATTGATCAATTGGTTCCGAAATAAATATAATTGTACGCATGGGCGTACGCAGGTACGGGCGGGGGCGGGGCCCAAGCCAAAGTGTCATTATAAGTTTCCTTGTTACTCGATAATTTTATATACTGTGAACGTCCTTTTCAGCTTACATTTGTTCCTGTACAAAAAAATGAATTCTAACAGAAAATTTATTATAATTTTTACTCAAAAAAATGCTAAAACAGTTATTATCTTTTAATATATTCTACTTAGTTTGCACTTATAGTATAGGCTCATGTAATTTTTTTTATAACTTTATTAAAGTTTAACATTTAAGGACAATTTTACAGAACGACTGTAGCTGAGTGTGTAGGGATGCTTGCTGTTATTCGCTAACTCCCAGAAGGTCCGGGTTTAAATCCCGTCTAAGATAACGTTAAGCTGCCATAAGCACGTTCTTTATCGCATAATTAGTGATCCTAACCCGATTATATTGAAGAGATAGCGAGTAAAGAATACTCGAATAGTACGTTCTGTTAATCACTCCGTAAATAATTTGTTTTTTTCGTTCATTGATCGGAAGATATCCAATCGGCTTTATAGATGTTTCGATGCTGGCATCTGGTATTACTAACCACTGTTCTTCGTGCCGCTAAATCAAATATGTAGATCAGTCTTCTTCAACGTATTTCATCCAGCAGTTGGTAAAAGACACCTTCCTTATAGTGGGGCCGGACATTCCAGGCGCATATCCGTAAATCGTAGTGCTTTTGCATCTTGCTATGATCGTGAGCTTTTGGCGAGACAATTTTCCGAGGGCTCTTTAATCTTTTCCTAATAATAATAATAATAGGTTGCTACCTACACAATATGTTAGTCTTTGGGCGATCTTCTCCTCCGATTTGTGGCGTGCGCCTTAATATTGCCACATAAAGGGGAGGGACCTATAGTTTTACACCGACTCCGAACGGCGATTCAATTTTTTTGAGAAGCTGTTTTTTATAGCAGAGATATACCCAGGTTTGCCATTGCCTGCCGAGTGACGTTATTCACTTAATCGCTCGGTCAAATATATTTCATATTTCAATTTAAGTTAAAAAGTGTGATCGAAAAAAAACTGAATTGGCCCTATTCACTGTATCATCGACACTTCCCAGTGATTTAGGGCTTTTTTCTATATTTAGGTAGCAATTTAAACGTACTCGCACACAGCCTAAGGGCGCGTATTTTTTTCTACAAAACTAATGTAAAAAAAACTAACTTGGAGAGTAACTCAATTTGGTAAGTAAATTATTATTTACAATAATTATTGTATGGGAACATGAGTGCACAAAAAAAAAAAACACAATTTACTACAATTAAAAACGTCAATGGTTTTGCTTGGGAAAACCCATAACGATTTATAAACATGAATGGCCAACTTCTTTGTTATCTAAAACGTGTTACCATACATACATTGAGCACATCGGTGTGTTTGCGGACAAGCCTTCCGAGAGAGAACGCAGGTAGGTAACATGGTAACATTGACAAATGCCGGTAAATCCCCTTTAAAACCACGGGGCTTGCTTTAAGTTATATGCATTATTTAACTAACTACGTGCATATGTGTCGTCGTACATACATATGTATGTATATTCACATTTGTGCTGAAACAAAAGTAAATATCTGCATACATACTCAATTATGTACACAAGTGCATACATGAGACTCTGATTATAAATGAGTGGAATGCAGAAACAGGTTGCACAATAATGCATGACTTCCTTTCAGCACAGTGTTGAAAAGTTTCTAAAAAAAATTTAAAAAAGCCGAATCAGTAAGTGCATATGTAGGTAAGTTCAGTACAATCAACAATAACTTGCTAAATCTTCAATATTACCATGTTTTCTTTCTGTTTTTGAATATGTACATTGCTGGTAGTTGTCATAGTTAAAAAAAAGAATTACTATCGTTTTGTTCTCGATATCGTTTTTGGTATTCAACCTTTTTTACTACAACTAAATCTTACCTTAACGCACAGTGGTCGGAGAAAGCATATTTTACGCGGAAAACTAGAAAAGCTGTTATGATGATATGATATGATATAATACAACTGCGGGATCGTAGTATTTTTGTAATGCTAAATCCAATCAATTTATCTAAAATTAGGAAAATGATTTTGAAAATACCACTGATTACGTTTTTTAACATGCTGATCACGAATTTCATGTCAAATTAAAACCTTGACAGTTGGCAGCTGTCAAATGGACTGTAAATTTTTCCAAAAGTAATAGGCTGTAAAACTATCGATGGTACTATCAATACTGTCGAATGGTTCTATTTTTTTGCACTATCGAATGGTCGTTGGCCACTATCGATAGTCTTTGTTTGCAGTAGTTAGTATGCATTTCTTTATTTTTCAAAATGGGAATTTGGCAATATTGATTTGCTTACACATCACTATTTTTTTACCTGCTACCGGGTTTTACACGGTTCAAGTATTGAATTCAATTCTGCTTGGTAGTGGAAGAGAGGGGTTGAGAAGAAACGGGAAGAGTACATATGCGTCTGTACCGCCAAGTGGTTTCAAGTTTCTTGCTTTGCTTTTGCCATTTTCGTTGTTTCCCATTTAAAGAAGCGAAAACTGGAATTCAACAAAATTTAAGCGTGTAAAAGCAAATAGAAACGGCAAAAGAGAGTGAACCAGAATTGCTTTAAAGTACTTGAATCATGTAAATCGGGTGTAATTTGAAAGAACTAGTTTAAACTTCTTTTTGGAACCATACTGTGGTGTTAGTGATTCTGCGTCGATGGAAGAAACTATTGATATATTGAATGGATAAATACCGTGTTTAGGTTTACAAACGATTTGTTTTTCTACGATTGGGAATTTTTGGTTTTTATATTATAGGTTTAAAATATTTAAAAAATCGAAGAGAAAGGAAAAGTTGATGAAAATTCCTATACAACAATTAGCTAATTCTTCATAAATAAAACTAAACAGTTTCTTTTCCTAGATCCTTAAAGGGGCCTTTGGTTAAATTTTTTGGTAAAGGAATGATGATCCTACTCGGCCCTACAAATTACTTATACCTTTTTGAAGAAAATATTTCTTGAAAAGTAAGCAGTGTTATTAAGGTGTTGATAATTTAGCAACCAAGATTAATTATGTAATATTTCATATGAAATCATTATTTTCCATGTTTAAGAAGTACGACCAAACCAGCAATTACTGTTATTATTGAAAGTTTCCATACAAAAAATTGTTAATAAAGTTATCAACTCATAACTGTTAGAACGTGCTACGATAGAATCCATTGAATTCAACGGATTCAACGGCTTTTTCAGCAGATATTTTTGAAAGTAATAATCAGTTTTGAGTTCGTTAGACATTTCTGAATAAGATAAGCTTTATTTCGGTTAATTTATAATAGTTTTCAAATATATTTTTTTCGCGTAAAAAATGGTTCCTTCGACCACTGTGTAACGTACCAAAGATGGCTTATCTAAAAAAAAAAATATTTGACAGATGTTTTAGTTTCTTAGTACCTTCTCTAGTACATTCATACATAGGTACTTAAGTATTCTAAGCATTGAAATTAATTTTTGGGATAGCATTAAAGTCCGATGTATTAAAATCTTGACTTTTTCTATACTTGGTACCTGCAAAAAAAAATTACTGTTTGGTCGGCCGACTGATTTTTCGAGAACGACAATGCAGCCTGAAATTGAAAAGTTTGTCCTGGAC
Source organism: Rhagoletis pomonella (assembly GCF_013731165.1). Lineage (NCBI taxonomy): Eukaryota > Metazoa > Arthropoda > Insecta > Diptera > Tephritidae > Rhagoletis > Rhagoletis pomonella. The sequence goes on along the minus strand of NW_023458558.1, from coordinate 33,565,657 downwards.
TAAATGCATTTTCAATCAAATTTTATTCCGTCTTGACATACATTTTTTATTTTGAATTTAAAGACTTTACATCGGTGACATGAAGATTTCGCATGAGAAGGCACCTAGTAAAATTTTCCGAAAAATAATTCTCTAAAACATTTTAATCCTATTACGACTATAGAAATTTTCTGTTTGAGAGGTTTCTTGAAGTAAAGGTCGAAAGGACAGTTAATGCAATGGCAAGAAATTTTACATCTATTCGATTACCTCCAATGACATGCACATGTTAAAATAATGCATTCTGTAAACGAAACGGTAAGCGGTTACTCTTGAAAAGTGGTTCCCCAATCTGGGATAACCGCTTACCTTTTCGTTTACAGAATGCATTATTTTAACATGTGCATATCATTGGAGGTATTCGAATAAATGTAGAATTTCTTGCCTGGTAATGCAATGGATAAGCGAAAATTGTCATGAGGTGACTTGTATTCCGTTACTCTATTGATACAAAAATAAGTGCTTCCCAAAAAATGTAAAGTTTTTGCTGGGAACTTTTCCAAATCCATCAACTGTTTTATTACTGCATATGTATACTTTCAGAAAAAATTAGCAAAGTCGCACAGTGGAACAGTTTAACATGTGTATATGTATTAGAGCTCTAGTGTCGACTCAGAAGTTGTATTATCAGTACTTGTTGCTGCTTGTAGTATCTACTAAGAGACTAATAATTGAAAATTATAGCTTAAGCCGAACCGGTAGATTAAATATTTGGAATATATAGGATTTATTGAATTTTTTTATTAAAGACTAAAATAAGTAAAAGGTGTGCTAGTCACACATGTAGTATAGTTATGACGAAATTAAACCAAGAAAATATTTATGTACTTACTTGAGTCAGACAAATTATAAAAAATGTATAATAAAAATATTTTCAATTATTACCTCGTACTACTGATCAGAACCGCTTAGGTAAACCGTCGCCGTACAGTGGTTCAAAACTGGAATTAATTGTTGAAAATAGTCTAGAGCCGTGATCTTCAATCGATTTGTATAATAAATTTTAGAAGTGACCTGTTGGGCCAGATCTTTTAATTGTTATTTGTTTATGTTAAATTCTTTAGATCAAAGTAATATTTAAGAATAAATCGATGATTATCGTTCAAAATGTGTGTCGATAACAGCTAAAGAGGAGAGATCATTTCTTTTTTTTTAATTCATTAATACACCATTTACCAACACTACCTGCAAATCAACACAAATGCTGGCAATAACAAACAATACGCCAGCCAACGTTAGTGAGAACGAACAACTCAAGATGCGAACCCAAAGCAAAAATGCATTAAGCCGACTAACTATAAAACATCAATGTTAGCCGTGGCGATTCTCAAATGCACAACAGCGCCGCTCTGAACAAGCGGATCAACTAATTTTTTGTCTGTTGTTTATTTCACAAACAAAAGTTTAAATTAGTAATGCTACTAAACTCAGTTCTGATTGGAGCGTCACACGGTCGCGACGTACTTTCGCACGTGCGGCAAATAATTTGATAATACTGATAAAATAAAAGATCAACGAACTTATTATTCCACAAAAGTGCTCAAAAGAATGCATGATAAGAAAAAATAAGAAAATATTAAGAAGTTATGAATGCAAATATTTTTAATAAGTAAAACAAAAACATTGTCGCGGTCAAACAAAAAAAAAAATCCCCTCAGTGCACATTCACGACTTTTTCGTCAGAACTGAACATAGTCAAATACATACATACATATATATGATTATATGTATGTATAGTTCATAGGCATATATTTCATAATTTAAAAAAACCCAAATATAATAAGGAAAATAATTAAAATGCAGTACAACAAAGTTTATTGGCTTCTACTTATCTTCTCATCATTGCATTTGACGTTTGCACGTAAGTTAGAAAAAAAAAGTTACAGGAGAAAAGGACTTCTACTTTATATGCAGTTATATTTTCAAATTATAACAGTAAAACTAATTATGAAACATTTTTTTCGAATTATCTTGCACAATTTTTTGTGTGAGCAAGTGTAAAATAAAGTTATTGCATTCAAATCAACTGAAAAACCGGTAAATATTGCAGCTAATGAATTTCTCTTCTACTTTCACGCTCATCGCGCAAACCGGCATTTGGTGACAAAACTTGTACATGGCATTGTAAATATTTGTGTAAACAATAATCAAATGAAAAAAAAAAACAACAATATAAATAAACAACACCAGAATATTATTCCTGCCTGACACCCTACAATACGTATGGTCGTTGTGTGCCTTACAATAAATGTGGATTCCTTCAAAAACTCTTCACGCAGTATGGTCTGTCACTGCCACAAAACTATTTAGCGGATATACAGAAATCTCGATGTCAAGGAAGCACACCTGGGGTAAGTACGCATAGCGTTTTTTTCAGCTATCTGTTTTGTCGAATTATGGAGATTAATTCTCCCAGGCTGTCAGGTTACGTAAAAACTGTGTTTTAATGGATTACACAGGCCAACAAAAATTAAAAAAAATTGGTGCGGCAAATGTTAAAGCTATTTTTAACCGGCTTCAAAAAAAGGAGGAGGTAATCAGTTCTTCGGAATATTTTTTGTTTTGTTTTTTTGATGGTTTTGTTTTTATGTATGTTACTGCATAACGTTGGAGCACGTCAATCGATTTCGATAACTCTTTTTGCGTCGGAAAGGTAGTGTCTCAGAGGTGGCCCCATACTAATCTGGTTTAGATCTGATCAGTGGATCATGAGATATATATATATATGAGAATAGAAGTCGGTTTTTGTTTGCTCAAAAATTACTTGTTGTTAGACCTCTTTATGATGATTACGAATCCATAAGTATAAAGTTTCCATCAGCTCCAGATTTTGAGAAAAGCGAAGTCAAAGTGTCAAAAATACCCGTTTTTTGCAATATTTGAGAGGCTCTAGCAGAAAAAATCAAGGAATGATAGAACTTTCCTATAACTCCCTACTTCTACCCCTGAAAATACCATCCCTGTACCTGCAAAATTGGTATTTTTTTCCTTTTCAGTGTTTTTTCTAAATTTTTTATATACGAAGTATACGAATATGCACATTAGACGAAAGGGGATTTAATCGCCTTTACAACGATACCAATTTTTTAAAAATCGGTTAGTAATTTTTTTGTTTAAAATATTTTTATATAAAAAAAAATAATTTTTTTCATTTCAATGTGTTTTTTCTCAAACTTTGATATACGAAGTATATAAATATGCACATCACAAGAAAGGAATTCAACGGTACGATTTTTTTAAAAATCAGGTAAAAATTTTCTGAAATAATAAGTTTTTAATTTTTCGAAGATTTGACCTTTGACCCATTATAGCACCTGTAATATAATTTTTCACAAAAAAATTTATATACCATATAAATAAGAGAAAAAGGCGGACCATGTCTGTATTTTTACTTTTTTTGCTTTTTACATGCAATAATTAAAAATAACTTCAAACTTCGAAGGCCCATATCTCGATTTCGGCGGCTAAATTCGAAAAACAGAGAAATTACTTTTTTTTACTTATGACTCAGTCTCTTAAAAAAAGTTGGTTTGGTCCAATACCCAGCCGAGTGCTGTACAGTGTTATTAATTCAAAATTTCCGTTTTTGGAGATTTCATTATAGAATTAACGAGCTTGATTAGGAGAATATGTTCAGCCTAACAGATGACCAAACTTACCAAAAATGGGGAAGATATGTGTCTTTCCATCTATCTGTTGATATACCAACTGAATTAATCAAACTTTGATTGCGTTTTCTCACAAAAATTGAAATTCTGAAATAATTCTATATATTATTAAAAGTGCGATATATCTGCATTATGGTCAAAAACCCCTGATTTTAAGGCAAAAGAAAATAGTTTAATAATTTAGGAAAAGGAAAGAAAAGGAAATCATTTCGTATTGCTGAAAAATCTGAGAAAGAATACCTCATTAAAATTTTCCCTGTAATTTGAAAGATCAAAAAATATCTAGCCTCATAAATATTACTAAAAAAGTCATATCCTCACAAAAAGAAAAATTTTTACAACTTTAAGAGCTTATTTAAAAATCAAATTCACACATTGTATTCAAAGCCTTATAGTCTAAAAAATTCACATGGCGAAATTACGAAGCCCGATATAAAATCTGAAATTGCGGAATAAATGCCAACTATTTACAACAATTAAATAATTAAAATTGTTTACACAAATGTGATATTACAAATGCGCAATGTTCAATGTTTTCTTTCCTCTTATTATTCTTGCTCTTCTTGATTGGCGCTATAACCGCCTAAGCGATTCTGGCCGCGTTCAATAAAGCACACCACGTTGTGTTTACGGGGAAAAAGTATTTTATATTAAAGTGGCTTAGAAAAAAAAAATCCCAAAACAACTTTTTTTGTGCATAGTCGCATTTAAAGACTCCCTCACCAAATATTCTAATAATGTATATTTCGGTGATTTTCGAAAAAAAAAAAATTCCTATAACTTGAACACACCTCAAATTCGGATTCATCTTAACTGATGTTGTGTCGAGTAATTACATAAATAACACGAGTAATTACATGAATATTAGATACGTACATATAAAGGCGTACATATGCACATGAGCGTGCCCCACTGTCAATTAAAAAATAAAATCTGAACCCGAATTATAAAAATTATTATATTTTAGAAAATCCGACAAAATATTTCGGTAAAATATTGAGGTTTACTTGAGCTGGACCCAATTTAAAATACATACTTTTGAAAATCTAAGTTTTTAAATATAAACTTTTGGTTTTATAGATTAATAAATTCACCCCAGATGATAGAAGAGTTTAAGCTAAAAGGCTTGCATAAAAATGTTTAATAATTGTATTAGCGGAATAAAAGTAAAAATATTTTTAGAGGCCTTTTCATATTTTGGCGGAAGGTTCAAGATAAATTATAAATTTTTATAAGTCCGATGAAAAGACCGCAAATCTTTTGGTGAGCCTCTCTAATGTATGTACATACATATATGACAATACCATACATTGTATTAGTTATGAAATGAGGCATTTAGCGAATTCAGTTATATGCATGCGACCATTTAAATATTTTTAATCTTTGCAAATGTTCCTTTTTTTGCAATTAATATAAAATTTGAAGACAAATTAATAAAACAGCTGGAGCACACAAGCAAGTTTTATAATAACATTTTATTTGAGCCTTATTTCCTGATTTAATTTTTTCTTTAATTTAAATAATGAAAAAGTGTATTCTGTTCATACCTACATATGTATGTATACGTACATACTCGTTTACTCATCTCATTGCATCAACGTGTCCGATATCGTGATATGTATGGGCCGAATTAAAAAACAGTAATTATCAAATGCTTGTAACACTAAATTAAGCTGTTACATGCAGACATTTATTTGAATCTGAAATCGGTATTTGAAAGAATGGAAAAAATATTTTTATACTGTTTTCAAATTCTCCGATACACTTATATTTAATTTACAAACATATATGTACATATTTTATACCCAAAGACCTAAGTTTGTATCATTTATAAAATGAATTGAATATTAACTTTCTAAAATTAGAAAAATCGGCTAGTCGACTTTTGTTAGTATTTCGAGAAAGTAGAGAATTTTGGTTACTTAGGAACCACCATTAACACCGATAATAATGTCAGCATAGAAATCCCACGCAGAATCACTCTTGCCAATAAGTGCTAATTTGGACTACGTAGGCAATTCAGAAGTAATGGCGCAGAAGAATGAACACTGACAATATCCGATTAGGCGGCTCTTGAAGTATTCGAGAGAAAGACTTTGCGGAAGATTTACGGGCTTTTTCGCATTGGTGACAGCGAGTACTGCAGATGATGAAATAATGAGCTGTATGAGCTTTACAACGACATGGACACAGTGCGGGTGGTAGCAGAGGAAGAGGGAGGCTCCATTGCGATGGAAGGACCAAGTGAAGAAGGACTTGGCTTCACTTGGCGTCAGTTGGCACAAAAGAGAAACGGCTGGCGTGCGTATAAAAGCCAAATAAGGAAATGAGGGACTTCGTTAAAAAATATACACACGAAACAATTTTTTTTTATTTTAATCTATCTAGAATTATTCTTGTACGAAGATTTTTGAATCCAAATATTATTACCAAATCCCCTTATTACGACTTCACCTCTGATGAAAAGGCATTTTTTAACTGACTTCCAAAAAAGGAGGAGGTTATCAGTTCGTCGGAATATATATATTTTTTTAATGCATGTTGCCGCATAACTTTGGACCACGTCAACCGATTTCGATAATTCTTTTTGCATCGGAAAGGTAGTGTCTCTATCCTCGCTAAGATCCTGTTGCTATTTACTTTCGTCGTGTGAAATTTTAAATGTATGTATATAAATAAATTACCTTAAAAATAGTCCTATTAGGCTTAGGTATTGCGTTTTTAAGAAGCTCGGCCAAACACTAACATATGTGTAAGCGCCAATCTATTATTATTATTATTATTATTGCGTTTTTAAATACTAGGTTAAAGCGCAGTTAGTCAACGACGTAAATCTTGTTGTAGCTTAATTCTAACAACTTAATATTTTTTTAAACAACCTTAATACTCCTATATACATACTGAGGTCTTCCTAAAGACGCTACTGTGTCGTAAAAATTCTTTACTTGATCTAACTATGCACATTAATACCTTTCAGATACATATCTGCTGTGATGATACTCTCTCTCTAACCACCGCCCCAATGCCACCAACGGATCCTACGCCACCAATCTTTGGTGGCAGCGATGAGAATGATTCAAATTATGTTGGATCAATGAATCAAAATGGCTTGAAGATATTGCGTGCACAAAAATGTGGCAATGCTGGTGGTGAACGTGTCTCACATGGTAAAGATGTTAATTTGAGCGAGTTTCCTTGGATGGCACTCTTGATTTACAATAGTGAGGACGATCGTTTTAAGTGTGGTGGCTCACTTATAACCGAAAATTTCGTTTTGACTGCAGCGCATTGCATGGTGGGCGTGGCTGAGAAAATGTAAGTTAGTCAGATAGGAAGTTTGTGAACTTTTGTGTTTTATCTCATAAAATTATACTTGTAAGCATCTTTGGTTTAACGCATTTTTCTCCCGGCACTAGAATTGGCGTTCGTTTAGGTGAACATGATTTGTCCGAGGAAGAAGACTGCATAACTGTTCATAACTCGCGGCGTATTTGTGCGCCGCCTATCGAAGACATTGGTGTAGAAAGGACTATACCTCACCCAGGTTACAACAATGCGCGCAAAACCAATGATGTTGGCTTGGTAAAGCTGAACCGCCCGGTGCATTTCCAAAGTGAGTACGGAAATGTTATAAATACTTTGATTTCGTTAATACTATCAACTCATTTTGCAGAGCATATTAAGCCAATTTGTTTGCCAATCATTCCCGAAGCTGGACAAATACCCACAGACCGACGCTTCTTCATAGCCGGTTGGGGTGGCACCGAAAAGAGCAAAACTTCGAATATATTGCAAAAAGCGTTGGTGCCATTTAAAACACGCGAACAATGCCAAATGATCTTTCGGCGAACTCGCATCAACGAAAATCATCTCTGCGCTGGTGGCGACGGACTAATTGACACATGCAAAGGCGACTCTGGAGGTCCGCTCTTCTACTTGGCACCGTACAGTGGGCCACAAAAAACTTTACGCTATGTACAATATGGTATTGTTTCCTTTGGTGGTACTGAATGTGGCAGTGATAAAAATTCGCCTGGTATCTATGCCAACGTAGCGCACTTTATGCCTTGGATAACCAGCCATATTGTTTAAATTAATTGACTGTCTTTATTTGTAAGATGTTTGTGCAGAATTTATTGCTTAAAGAAATGATTTTATACTTGTATTTATAGTATTTATTGACAAAGTAGAATAGATTAATAAAACCTATAACACTGAGGAACACAAAAAAAAAATTGAGTGCGCATTTATCAGGTTTGATAGCTGTTGGCCATACGAACAATTCGTGCTCTCAAGAAAAAAATGTTCATGATCCAAAAATCTGAGTATAGAGCCGATTCTTTTTCTCCAAATTTTGAAAATTTATCGTTTTTTAAGACTATATTTGTGGAAAAAGCATACATAGGCCAAAAAACGATGATTTTTAGGTAGTTTTTTTTTAAGAGATAATCAAGTTAAATTTTTTCTTTATCTGACGCTCGGGCAGACCTTATACCAACGCGACGTCTAAGACTTTGAGCTCGCAGTAGTTTCTTACAACTACAGTCATCAGGCATGAGTTCATCCGACAATGTCTGCACCGCAGGCCAGCAACTAGTTTTTTTTTTTTGAGCTGCAGAATTGCTGGTCGTACTTCGCCAGAGTTGGGCGGAGGTTCATTGGTTTTATCCTCCTCGACTGGGGACTCGTCGATTTACTTTCTCCACTGGTTTCTGTGTTGTTACAATTCAACAGTGTGGAAAAGTGTCGCCTCCATAATTTAAGCATATTCTGGTCAACAGGTATTGAGTCGACGCAATTGCTCTTACAAGAATTCGCCCTGGCCTTGGAACGTTTCGGAAAATGCCTAAAGACCATGACAGACGTGGCAATATTTCCAACTATTCCATGTAATTCGACGTCAAATTCAGTAACAGAAATTTTATTTCGATGTGTGAACAGCCAAAAAGACGATTTATTTTGGAACGAATTTCCGTCATCCCTTGTCAAGTTTGGTTTGCAGACAAACCGGTTTTTGGCGTTGTGCCATCCTCAGTGGCATGTTTCGTTCGTTTCGACACTGAAGATGGCACAACGCCGAAACCGGTTTGTCTGCAAACCAAACTTGACAAGGGATGACGGAAACTCGTTCCAAAATAAGTCAACTAACCACCCTGTCGGAAAAATCAACCAACACCAACAGCCAAAAATACCTTCCTGTCACATTTCCGAAATCAGTTTCATAAATAAATGTTGCAGGATGTGACTTCAATTGAGAGAGCACAAATCGATTTCGGAAATATATTTCAACTTGCTCTGCTGCACTAGCAATTTACAATTCGCCTTTGGGAAATAAAAAAAAACCCTCTTTCAAAAGACACTATACGTGCAGGGTGTGAATGCTCATACAATTGCTTTCTGAAATTTTTCAATTTGATAGCCCTTTCGTTATATGTATATGCATTGCATTGCCACGTCTGGCACGCTCTTAACTTTCGTCACGAAATTTTGGGTAATTTTCCCGTCGGCCAAATTTCAAGCTCTTTTCATTAACATATTCCTGTTTTTGTTACAGAAAATGCGTTCCGTTTTCCTCTTCAACTCCCTATGTCCATACCAAATATGTACCTCGCGTTTTGCCCGATCGCACGTGGAACTGTAGGCGACATCTTTTTTTCTGCAGCGGCGTGACGTACCGAATGAAACCAGCTTTGCTTTCAGGCTCTCTGAAATCCAACTACTTCTTCGGAAAAAGTAAAAAATTTCAAAGAAAATCTACTCTCCTATTCCTGTTAATGTAACATAACAAAAACTAGTTGAAAACAATTGTAGGGTTCCCCCAAACAAACCTATCATATAAAAACCCATTTACATAATAAATAATTTGAATTGAACCTTTTAAATAGATGGCAACCCTCTTAGAACACCTCAAAAATATCCTAAATGATAAAACTGAAGATATATTAACACTCTTTCGTTTGACACCCATATTTTAATATTTCATATAAATTTTGTATAATTTTATTAAATTCGCCTTTTGGAACAGATGGCAACCTTCTTCAAAAGTATTTTCAAACAAAAGTCTTCTTAAGAAATTGTGATACATATTAAAATTAACTGATAAATTAAGACGATTTTTTTTTTTTAGCACGTGGTAAGTGAGCAAATATAGTTCAGAAATAAGAGAAAATTATAGGGGCACCATATTTTGACAAGTTTTAACATGTTTATTTTATTGATATTTAATTTTGGTAATTTTTTTTTAAGAATACGTTGTTCATTCTTTAACGACACCCGTGTAAATCCAAGTTTGAAACTTTGTCGTAGATTTTCTAGACAGATGCAGTTTTGGTTGTTAAATTTTAGCGGAATGAAGTAAAAGTTTTAAATTGCTAAAAATTACGGTTGATTTTTAAAGAATTAATTATATTTTTATAAAAAATAACCTTAATTAATTAACAACAAAAATAATCTAGTAAAACTTATAAAAATGTGGTGCTTCTATAATTTTTTCGACTACGGTATGCAAATTGCTTGTTCTGCTTAATAATTAACACTTATGTATTTTATTCTTAATTCTAATCCTAATCGTAATCGTTACTAACCACCCTGCCCTCCCCTATCTCCTTCTGTTACTTTTCTGAAAGAGAATTCGACTATTTCTGCCATTTTTAAAATCTGGAGAAATTTGTTTGTATGGTATAGTTATGAAATAGCTGAGAAATGTATTAGGCTGAAAGGATAATAAATCGAAAGGAGACAATTATTCATTACGGGAGCTTTTGGGCTTCTCCTCGTATTTTTGCAGTTGCTAATGAAAAATTGCTGGTACATGTGATCTAAAGTAAACTGGCATACTCAAGCTAGTAAATCAGTTTACGTATGTATTTATATAATAAATCAACTTTTAACCTGCAAGAATGAAGAGATACTTCAATCAATATACGTACATTAGAGTAGTCCAATTTTTGTATGGGCAAAAAATGTTTCATCCTAGAAAACGAGGCACCCTTCAGTTTTGTTCCTTTTGATATTTGTAATATCTATACCACTCCCCAATTTTTTCTTTTTGATACTTGTAATATCTATACCAACTTTCAGTTTTCTACTACAACCAATAGAGGGTGCTCAATGACCTGAATGAATGAATGGCGCTACTAGATCGCTGTGAAACTGGCAAAAATAGTGGTGATTTTTATAAAAAGCTACTGTTGCCATGACAACTGAAGCTTGTGCAATTTTTTTAGGTAATTTAAATTTGAAATTTTCTTAGGATTCTTAACCGATGTACACAATACTTCTAGAGTAAAATATGAGCATCCTCTAAATTTATACATAGAAACGTAAACTTTGGTACCAGCACCTCTTTCGGCAAGAGGAAAAATTTTGGAAGGTGCCCCAAACCCTATCTTGGAAAACTTTTTTTTGGGCCACTCTAATATACATATGTATATACATATATAGATATGTATGTATGGACTTACATACATACATGTTTACTAAATAGTAGATCCTAATCCATCACTTTCATTCACAAAAGAAACAAAAGGCAATGAATAAACAAAGGGATATGCAAACAAAGACAGTATTAAATGGACGAATTAGATAAAAGCGGTTAGTTTTAGGAAAATCGGGCATGCATTTGCGCATAACAGCGCCTAGTAATTGTACGTTGCTCCTAGTCTTAATTTGTCATTGGAATGTGCCGCTACTTGCTACTGGGAGAGATAATGGCAAATCCATTGCGTAAGACTCTAAAATGGTATGTAGGGTACCAAAAATATATACATAAATAAATATAAATAAAGAAAACTTTATTTTCTCACATTGCAGCACATTTTTTTTATTTGCAACCTATTTTACTTTGCCATTCGTAGTGAAAGTTTCTGTGGATCTTACAAATAATTTTTTCACCTCCTCGATATCCTTCAATTTGGACACGCTCTAGTGGGTATTTTATGATAATAACTCAAATTAAATTCTTACTCTAATTTTACTTTTTTTTACATATGTATATGTATGTAGCATCAATTGGAACACAACATTCCCAGCTGTAACTGTCTGTGAGATCTACAATGGCGAGAAAGTGTGGGATATAAGTGAGAAATATTTCGGCACAAATCACGATCTTCAACTGGATGATTTTGTCAGTGAGGTGGTGTACTTTCGCGGCACCTGCACTACTTGCGATAAATGTGAGCGAATAAAATGTCCGCAAAATTTCACAGAGCTATTGACACGGGTGCGTATGAGTAACTTAAGACATCTGCCTGGTAGGAAATTTTGGGAACTGGAGGTACCTATGTATATGTTTTTTTTTTGTTTTAGAAAAGATATGTATGGCGGGGGTAGTGATATAGTCAAGGGTTGTTAGCTCTGCATTAGGTGTCATCTAACTTGTAGCTAAGTACTTTTGGACAGAAAATATCCACACATTTTTTTTTTTAATTTTTTTCATGTTTATTTACTTAATTCAATAGTACATATTTGTTTGCTTGTTTATATATTCAGCTATGGGTGGCCCCATATGCGAATTCCGTCAGACAATATATAAAGTTTCGATCTTCAGTTTCGTTTCAGTGAATTCGAAAAGGAATCTGTGAGGTGAAGAGCAAAAATCTGTTCAAAGTAATTTTTGTGTGAGAATATTAAAAAAGAAATACGTTTAAAGAAAACAAGCTCCCCATTAAGTCTGTATAACTTTTGCCTAACTTTACAACTCACTTTTAGTTGGTTTTATTATTGCTGATCAAATGTGAGATATTTATCGAAATTCCCCAAAACACCTAACTACAAGTTGTTTATTTTTTATCAATTGTATGTGGGTAATTTCATGGATACCCAATAGGAAAGAATAAACCATCTGGCTACAAATCACAACCATAAGGATATTTGTTTTGTAGAAAAAAATTGTAAAAAATTGTATTAAAACTGGCAGCATTGTAATATGTAGAGGATTTGTAAAAAAATAAAAATTATCTAAGGGTTATGCTGGCTAGGGCAATTGAATTTTAAGGCGATCGAATGTAATGCACCATGTATCAGTTCTTTGTTTTTGTTTTGTAATGTAAAACGTGTCCATTTAACCTGTTTATGGTTTTAATGATATTCAGTAAGGAAGTTAAATGTAAATAGGCCTTTGCGTGTATTTGGTCCAAATTAGTAACTGCTTACAAGAATTTAGGTATAGTTTATTGAGTACTCTTAGTCTAACCCGATATCCTACATGGTACTTTTATATACATACATATCTACATATATGTGTTTGGGTGTAATATATCGTTTACAGTTTCGTAGTGAATGCTCGCAGCTACTGTTCAATTGCAGATATATAAATCGACGCTTTAACTGCTGTGATGAATTTTTGCCCATCCATACGGAATATGGTATATGTTTTACATTCAATTCGAATCAAGCACGGTAAGTAAATATATATCGTCGTTTAAAGTAGAAAACCGCGTATCGTCATTCTGCAAAACCGCGTAACTGGCATTTGCTGTCAAAATTGGATTTGCTCTCGCAAGCTCTTGACCATGCGTCCTGAAATATACTTGCCAGAAATGCGATTGCTCTGTAAAAAAGAGAACCATTTTGAAATATGAGTGTTTTTACTCTCTAGACAATAATTTATGCAACCTCACATACGCGGTTTCGCATTATCTTTTTATATCTCGTTGTAGGACGTTATGTAAAATAAATACCTATGTTATAGGGGAAGGATTGCTCTTTCAAATAAGCTTGGTTTTTAATATGTACGATAATTTAAAAAAAAAAACAAAAAAAAATTACACCTTTCTATTTACATACATATGTATGTATATTGTGTTTTTTTTTCGTGTTGCTTCTAAACATCGAAAGAATGGCGCTGAAATACTTATTGAGGCGGTGTTAAACTTCAGATCCATCCTTTTAGTTGTGGCACGCACACCACAAATTGAAGGAAAATCTCGGTCAAATATCTTAAAATTTTGTTTTTCCTTATTCATATTCAAAACTCACGAGCAGGGCCGGATTTACCCCCTCAACCGTCCCCGACACAAAAAAGCTGCCCCTAAAGGCGTGGATTCATCGTTCTAGCTCAGAATTTTTCTTCCATGTCCAGTTCTGAACGCTTTCGAGTTGTGAACTCAACTTCAACTTTAGTTCAGAACAGCGTTGCCAATTTTGGTAATCTCATTAAAAATTTGTAAATTTGCATGAAAATTTATTGAATTTTTCGACTTTTGAACAGAGTTTAGTAATTTTGGGTGTTGTTAGAGTATGACCTTGGTACTTGTTTTGGTAGGGCAAATATATGTTAGCGGCAAATCTGGTTCAGTACTAAAACGATGGATCCGCCTTAATACTTAAAAAAAAATTGTATGCGATGTTTTTAAAAATGTAATTAAAAAATTTCATTAAAGCATATCTTCAATCAAAACATCAGGGGACTATGATTGATATTTTTACCAAGTAAAATTTCAAAGAATATGGTGAACTTTTATTTTACAAAAGTAAATCAGCCTCATTTCGCAAGTCGAAAATTAGTTTAAATAGCACGACTCGACTACATTGGCATTGCCTACTGTCGTGCTGAAATAAGTAAACGACGAAAATCGTTGAAAACTATCCAGTGCTGACAAGTTTTTCCGTTTTAATTCACTAGTCGTGTTGAAAATTTGAACCAATGCCAAGCAATTTTCGATATGACTCTATTTTTGAAAAACGACACGACACTCGCAATGAGACTGAATAAGTATTTTGTTTATTTTTGGAAAATCAATTTCAAAGTGTTGAGACGATTTTCTGTCATTTTGGAACATGGATAAATTTGTATCCTTTTTAAACAAGAAAAAGATCTCTCGACCTACAATTGGACACAGCCGTAGTCCCAAAAATTCGATATGCAATGTCCACGTTCGGAAAACTGTATATAAATCATTACATGGGGAATTTCAAAACTTGTAGCGGAGATTTCACCTGGATATTGTTTGCTTAGCAATAAGCAAGAAAATGGACGAACTCATCGTGAGATGTTGATTGTGGATCAGAAGAATGATTTTTTCATTATAGTCCAAATTATTTGCACAAAGGATGATCGTGAATTTCGTATCGATGTTTTCATATGCACTTTATCTCTTTTCTAATTCGTTGATTAAATAATCTAGAATAATGTTGTAGATATTTACCAAGAACGGCTCCGATTTTCTTCGAAACTGTGTTTCGCTAAGACAATGAACAAATCTCAAGGCCAAACAATTGAAGTAGCTGGAGTGGACTTATGTAAGTGTTAAGGTTGAAAAATGTTGAAATTTTACCATCATAAACCAAAGAAAAAATTAAAAAAACGGTTATCTAAGATTTTTTACGCAACTTAGCTTTAGGCATATTATATTATGATACAAATTTAGACTGAAGTTGTAAATAATCATTTTTCAGTTAAGTTGCTTTGGTGAAACCAGCTGTAAATTTTGCCTAATATTTTGGACTACAGTCTAAAATACTAAGGTTTTGACTTATTTTGCACATGTATCTTGACGAGCATGGCGAAGCCCAGTGCGACCGCAGCCAGCAGGCGCAGCGCTTTGTGTAAGCGCGCGGGAAATTTGAATCGAAAATATTGTCAACGTTCAAAAAGTATTCTGTTCTTATAATAGGGCAACTCATATAAACGCTTAAATGCCTCGTGACCATGCAAATCTCGTAAACTTACTTTATTTTGTATGTGAAATCGATTCATTTACGAGGTTTCCATGAATACCTATAATATGAATTTGACTGAATAAAAAATTATCTTGCTTCTTCTCGTTTGAATTGCTAATAATTATTTTTTTCCATAAATTTTGAGAAACAGTTTTGTTGCATCCCACTTATGGCGCCTTTTGTGACACGGCGCCTTTGGGCAGCTGCCTATGTTGCCCTTGCGTAAATCCGGCCCTGCTCATTAGTGTCATCTTTACTGTCGAATTTAAATATGTTTTTTTCGCAGCAAGAGTGACGAAATAAGATTCGCCAGTAATCGTGAGATTGGTCCTGGAAATTTGAAATTCGACACATCTGCCAACATTCAACTTCTCATACATTCACCCATCGATATTCCTTTACTTTCATTCGAGAGTATGATTCGTGAAACTATTTTACTTGGTAGCAGTAAAGAGCTCATCATCAATGTCATGGAGGTGTATAACCATGCCAGCGTCTATCAGCTATCGTTGGATCAGCGCCGCTGCCGCTTCAGGCACGAACGCACAGATTGGGGTCGTAACGCAGGATTTTACGATTATTACAGCTTTCCCACTTGCATTGTGGAGTGCGTCTTGGTGGCACAATTGCAGCATTGTAATTGTAGTAGCCATTTGCTAGTGCCATCAGTGACATGTAAACTTTGCATTGTAAATTATAAAATTGTATGATCTATTTGTTTCCCTTATAGCTAATAGCACGGCCGTGCCTGCGTGTGATTATCGAGGCTTAAGTTGTCTGACTAGAAACTATGAGGAAATACAGTTGATGCGGAAGTCGTGCGATTGCATGAGCTCATGTGAAGAACCAGAATACAATATCGTTTATAATTCTCCCGATGGGTATGTAATATTTATGTATAATGAAAACTGTATTACTGTACTGTACTCTACTGTACTTTATAAAATATATTGACTGACATCTGCCCTATTTTCCATTTATTTCGGATTCAGGGAAAGTGAAAGTGATTTGGAACTAACGCAGGTGCTTATTAGCCTTATTGAACTACCAACTCAACGTTATATTCGACGTGTCACCAAAACTCCGTTGGACTTACTCAGTGAGTATAAATTTATGCACTTAAATAAATATGAGTATGCATATCGTCGTTTAAAGTACAAAACCGCGTATCAACAAAATGCAAAACCGCGTATGTGAGGTTGCATAAACTATTTTGTAGAGAGTAGAAACACTCATATTTCAAAATAGTTGTCTTTTTTTATAAAGCAATCGCATTTTTCGCTAGTCCTCGTCCTGAAATAACGAATTAGGATTGAGCCAAGAGGTTGTGTGAGCAATCCAATTTTTGGTAGCAAATGTCAGTTACGCGGTTTTGCAGAATGACGATACTCGGTTTTGTAATTTAAACGACGATATGTATGTACATGCAAACATACGTAGTTTACAACTTATGTATGTCGACTTATTTTATTTTCTTTCCCAGTTTCTGTAGGGGGTATTGTCGGGCTCTTTTTAAATGCCTCTCTTCTACGCCTATTGGAATTAGTATTTTTGGTTAAAGAATTTATGCTGAGTTTTTATGGAAGCGGAATTAACATACGGATAAACTGAATAATTGGTGGAAACAGCATCTAGTTTTAATAAATAATTATAAATTTATGAATCTAATCTTTTAATCTAATCTTTTTAAATTTAATAAACACTAGCTGCATTTTTTTGTGAACTAGCGACAAAAGAACGCTAAACTCGAGTAAAATTTCCTTTTAACTACTTAAGCAACCCTGTTGGTATAGCGTTAAGAAACATGGACGGGATGTAGACACAAAAAACAATAGAAATGAGCAATTATGCGAAGTATTTGCGTAATAAATGAACTTATTTAAAACATAAATCATGTATATACGAAAGCAAAAATTTTCCTCTCCACTTTCCCATTAACAATTCACAATAGAGAAGTTTTTTCACTTCCCTTCCGGTCGCGTACTTTTTAACCGACCTTTGCTGAAATTGGATTTCGTCATTTAAGCCAGTGTTCTTTTGTAGATCGGTTGCAAAAGAATGCACCTACGTTAAATTATTGCTGCGTACCCCTTGCGAGATATGTTGTATCCACTTGCTGTTGTTGTTGTAACAGTATACAAACTCCCCAAAGAGTTTTGGGGATGGTTACTGGAGCGACAGTCCTTGACCAGAAATAAATCTGGGTCGTTCCGGTTACGTAGACCCGACTGTCGTGGGAACGTGTAACTACATACGTATGGATTTATCTATACTACTTCCTATGCCGATTTCCGCGACACTAAACATTATATGAACGATAGCCATTTGGGAAGTTTATAATTCAGTATCTGACGGTAGTAATCAGTACATGCTTCTTACATTTCAGTTGAAAAAAAAATTATACAAATGTGTTATTAAAACACAACTTAATGCGACTTTTATTGCAAAGATATTATCTCAAGCACCTATTATAGCTTATTATATTAAATTGGTAAAAATTAATTGCAGAAAAGTTATATGTATTACATATTGAGAATTTTGCTAACTGTAAGTCTTTTTCTAAATGTTACTCACATGTACGTGTAAGTATAGTATTTCGTTTTTAAATTTTAAGCAAAAAAATATTAAATTTGAATTTCTTCAATAAATAAACATACATACAACATTTTACTTTTGTAATTAAATTATCAAATTGTGCGTTATATCCTGTGCTCCGATCCCTCTAGCTCATGCTTATTTTTTCAGTATGCAACATTGGTGTATAAGGCACAGGACCTTCTTCTCGTGGCAGCGGGGATACAAATTGGAGGAATGTTTCAATATATGACGGCAAATAAACAAAACTTGAGAAGACGACCAGGCTGAGCGTGAGCAGGACGAAACTGTCTGAAAAATAAAAAGAAATAATTCACCTGTTACTAACCAATAATATATAATTTCTAAGTGTATTGAGCATATTTTCAAATTGAAAAAGAAAAGGAAATACAACCTCGGCCAAACGTGTTAGGCACACCAATATATGATAATTTTTAATTATCATACACAAATCGGAGGACAAGCCCGACCAACCATTAACAAATGTGTAAGCGCTAATCTATTATTATTATTATTATTAATACTTTTGGCCAATGCTATATATATAATATATACCAACTATCCAATTCGATTTTAAGTAAAATATCTGAATGTTCATTTTGAACTATTGTTAGTCAAATATACTTTATATTCTCCCCATTGAATTAATTCTTTAACCGACTTAAATATACGAAGCCTAGCGTTTGTTTTTAATTTTTAGAGGGTTGAGTTCTTGTCGAGACAGTCTAAAAATTCTTAAGAAAGTTTGGAAATGAAGTCTCGCAACGAAGTTGTAAGGATTGAAGAGTAGAGGGTTACTGCCCGGGGTTTTCGTTGTCGGTCAATTAAAAGTAAACTACACTTTTTGAGATATTTTCCAAGCTTTTATAATCTTTGTGATTTATTCCAGGGTTCGTTTACTATTGTATACTCATTTTTAAGCATCTCTTGCATATACACACATATGTACATATGTATGTATCTAAATGATAGTGCATTACTTTTTCGTTGTGTAACTTTAGCCAGAAAACAAAGAAATTTAGAGAAAAAACGTAGATTTGTAGTATATCTACATATCGTTGTTTAAAGTATAAAACCGCGTATCAACAAAATGCAAAACCCCATATCACGATAATACAAAACCGCGTATGTAAAGACATTCATATTTGCAATGGTTTTCTTTTTTATAAAGCAATCGCATTTCTGGCTAGAATACTTCAAGGCCATTCCATTATAAGGCTTGAACCAAGAGCTTGTGTTGGCAAATCCAATTTTCGGCATAAAAATATCAGTTACGCGGTTTTGCAGAACGACGATACGCGGTTTTGTACTTTAAACGACGAATGCGTCTTATCAATTATTGCATGGCGCTATTTTTAGCTTATCTGTTTGAATACTCCAGCAAATCCAATTCAATTTCAGGAGAAATCTTAGATTGTTTAATTTTAAGATTAAAACTCACTTATCAGCTTCTTCTCCCAGGGCTCAAACATATAAATGCAGGTAACCAATTCATACTGCATATAAAGACTCAACAGCAAATTTTTTGCAAGCTTCAACATTTTTCCTTAATTAATGAAATTCGAAATGTGGCGCTTGGACTCTTTAAAATTATTTAATTGTTGTCACTATTGCTTCCCGTATTATTTGATACTATAAAGAATATTACAAATAGGAATGTTATTTTATTTATTATCAGTTTATTTATTTTTGTCCAGCTCAAAAAGTCAATCAGATTTTGACGTATTTCGAAGTGTGGTGAATTTCTATCATCTGTTCGTTGTGGAACTCAGTGTTGCCAGATGTTTTTTGAAAACACTAAATATCCGGAAAAAACTGTATTTACTGCTACTATAAAAAATAAGGAGTTTCAGAATTAATGTATAATTTTATTAAACATGTATAGCAAAAAACCATCCACTAAACAGAAAATACAATAAATTTAAAGTATTCTTCACTAACCAAAAAAAAAAGACTATAACATGGACGATTTAAATAACACTTCGTAAATTGGCATGTTAATATTTTTCAACAATTTATTTGAAGACTCAAATTTCGTAAGATCTGAAGGATTTCTTTAAAATCTTTAGCTTTTAAAATATAAGAGAGTTGTGGAATTTTTAATTTATTTATGGCTTATTCCTTTAACGCTGGGAAAATATTCTTTCCGCATTTGCTTCAAATGAAGAAACGCGTCTTCTTCAACGAATGAGAAATCCTAATTTGTGGTGGGAGGTAACTTAAATAACTGTAAGTTTATATAAAAAACGGTTTCGTACTCGGTTATTTGTTTTTGTAAAATTGTTGTTGGCAAGCTTGTAAAAGGCAATATACATACGAGCTTTTGATAAAGATAATAGGTATGCATAGAATTGAGCAAGTGAGCTGGCACTTTGGCAAAATAGCCTGTTGACCACAGTCATTGCTTGCGCAAATCTGCTCTTCTGCCAGATGTCCAGGCCATTTTCTGAATTTGGTGGATACCCCAACAATTTACTAGACTAGCAGTAGTAACTTGTGGTTTACAGGCGTGTGTGAATCGGTAACAAAGTTCTATGGGGAAAGCTGTTGAATAATATTTTTACTATGGTGAGACAGTTTTGCCAATCTGCTGTGTGAAATGAAATGTTTTTTGACAGCAGTAAATTTTTGATAACCGCAGATTTATGCGGAATAAGCTATTACAAATTGAGTGAAATTAACATTTTAAGAAACCATCTACCATCATTGATTGCAGTTCATCAACTTAAGCATTTATTATACGAAAAATTACACACAGCAGCAATCTTTGCAAATGTCAAAATTTTCTATGCATTTGTCAAAAACTTCACTAGCCTCATGGGCTACTGAAACTTCATTCACCTCAAACTTGTCAAAAATTTACTGCCGCGAACTTTGTTACCGATTCACACACGCTCTAAATAGGACAATTTTAGGAAGATAATAGCAATACATTCACACTTTTACTAATACATTCACAATTCTCTCATTATCTTTGTCACTGTCTTTAATTTTTCGAAGAAAATAAATTGAACAATTCGGTCACGACTTGGTTAATTTGAGGAAAAGAGACAATAAATAATAGCAAACAATCGCAAAATTATGAAAAATTGGTTTGTGTTTGGATATTTTAATATATGTATAATATGAAATTCACGCCAAAAGACAGTAACGGCGGTTGCTAAAAAGTCTATTTTCCTTATAATTGCCTGAATGTCTACTTTACACAATAATTTGACAACTAATACTCATCCTTAATTGTCTTTTTTAATGTAAAGGCCGAACCGAAACTACCGAAATGTGTGTGAAGGACCTTATTCTAATCTAGAGATAAACCTGGATATCTGGCAACATTGTAAATACACCATAGTGGATTTGGTGACTTTACAGTATGGGCATTCACACCGAGCTCGGAAATACCATGTTTAGTAATTTTTTGCCATATACAGGGTGGGCCAAATAAGATCTACCAATTTATCGTAGCAGGTCCACAGTTTGCCTAACTCCTTTTCTTGACCAATACCTCTTGGCTATATTTCTTTCTTTTATTTCATAATTAATATTTTTTATAAATGTCTAGCTCATTATACATATGCGATAGGAAATTTTACACACAGAAATCAATATATTCGCAAAACCACGGGCAAGATATATGCACTAAAAGTGCGCTTTTAGCTTTTCACTCTGACGTCAGTAATTCAAAAATTATTTAAACAATTCAGTGAATGTGCTTAGAAAAGAAGTATGGGTATCAAATTAAAGAGGAAATTCTGTAGAATTTAATCAGATAAAATTGGTGCAAAAGGACTGGTAAGTATTGAAAATTTTATCCTTGAAATTTCGCAATATTTGTTTTTGAAAAAATTTAATGTTAAGGATTTATATAAATTCGATAACATCCTAGAATTTTTTAGTTCTAAAGAAATTTCCTATTTCATTTGGTACCCATATTTTTATTCAACATTGCACTGAATTTCTTAAATAATTTTTGGAATTAATCATATCTGAGGCATTTCATGTCACCGCGGCCACCTCTAAGCGCGACCTCTATGGATTTAGATGAAAGTTGAAGAGACTGAAGGTCTAGGTGACATGAATATACGTGCAGCATATTTTGCCGATATGACGTAGGGTTGCCTATTTACACGGGACTTAAATTTTAAGAAAACATCATACATACCTCTCTTTAAAGTGCTGTATCTTGGACACCTTTTATCTAGCCTTGATGAAAAAAATGTAGCTCTTCCACCTTATTATGGGCTTTCATTACAAATTTTTTACATTAATAAGTAACGTATGAACAAAGAAAAAAATTTAGTAAAATTTTTATTTTTTATTTTTTTTTTTATTATAGCATTTTTTTTTTCAATTTTTATTTTTACATAAAAACATTGTCTATATTGTCAACTTTAAGTATCCAAATGGGCATAATGGGCTACTTATGCATTTGGACTCTATATCGTCTAATGCTAGAGCAATATGATAAATAGACAT
This sequence comes from Rhagoletis pomonella, assembly GCF_013731165.1. NCBI lineage: Eukaryota > Metazoa > Arthropoda > Insecta > Diptera > Tephritidae > Rhagoletis > Rhagoletis pomonella. The sequence continues at coordinate 33,543,221 of NW_023458558.1, read as the reverse complement.
TGCAATTTTATGAAACTGTATATTTTTGAAAGAGGAAAGGTGTGTAGAAAACAAAAACAATATGAATAAATCGTATTAATTTTACCAAAGGTCTGAAATCATGAAAATCCCTTCAAGGAAATGGCAGAATTGAACTTTGTTGCAAGTTCGCATGGGAAATCTGCTTACGACGTGATTGGAGGACATTTTAAGAGACTGCAGCTATAGCAAGTATTCAACTCCTGATGTTACAACAAATTCGTACACCGAAGCCCTCTACCAATGGGATGCCTGTAAAAAATAACTGCAACTAACTTTTCAGTGGACTTTATTTCGACTATGACTACGTGCCAATTACTTTAATCTTATTTTAAGCTAGTCTAAGAGTTTAAATAACATCAAGTTAGGGAGCTTCATTTCCTTATTTAACGAATCTTTAGCTTTAAGAGCTACGTCTGTCTGGGTCTGGTGGTGAATGATGACAAAACGAAGTACATATCTTGTGACAGTTACAAGTCTGATAAAGTCGTCTACTTTTCGTTTATTTAGGAACCAACAATAATGTCAGCCTTGAAATTCAACAGAGAACACTCTTGCAAACAAGTGCTACTTTGGACTGAGTAGGCAATTGTAAGCAAAGTCCTCACTCGACGTACAAAGATCACACTCTATAAGTCACTCATCATGCCTGTGCTGGTGTATGGCGCCGGGGCATGGACAATGAAAACATCTGATGAAGCGGCTCTTGGAGAAAGATTCTGCGAAAGATTTACTGGCCTTTACGCGTTGGCGATGGCGAATACCGCAAATGATTTAACGTTGAGCGAATCAAAATTCAGCGGCTCCGCTTCAGCTCTGAAAGTATTCAACGCGGGCTGCGATGCTGGTAACAGAGGAAGAGGAAGGCCTCCTCTACGTTGGGAAGACCAGGTGGAGAAGGATTTGACTTTACTTGACATTTCCAATTGGCGTCAGTTGGCAAAGAAGGTAAGTGATTGGCGTGCTGTGGCGAAGAAGACCGATTTGTCCACGACCATTTTCAGATGCCGCACTTTTCGGCCCTTGGAGTACTCGAGAGAAAGATTTTGCGGAAGATTTACGAGCCTTTACGCGTTGGTGACTGCGAAAACTACAGACGATGAAACGATGTGTGCGCTTTACGCCGATATGGCCATAGTGCAGCAAAGTGAAACACAGCGGTTCCGCTGCCTTGGTAATATCGCGAGCGCTCCCATGCGATGGGAAGACCAGGGCCTGGATTCTGTAACTGTGAGTTTTAAAGTGTACGCTTAAAATTGTGTGTACTCTTCATTTTACGATTCAGGTGTGAGAATGAGTTTTAACTGTCAAAATTGTGTACTGTTCTCTTCAGAAAAACTCACTGAATTTTATTCGGTGAGTTTTGCACTCGGTGTACACTACATTTTCTCACTGTTACTGAATCCAGCCCCAGGTGGAGAAGGACTTTGCTCGCTTGGCATATCATTTTAATGTCAAATGAACTCGTTTAAAATCCACTTAAGCGATTGATTCCATTGCCAAGCAAGAAAAATAAGAAGACTCGTCTAAACTTTTCAAGTTCACAAAGTCTGAAGAAAAAATAATTGGTTTTCATAAACTTTAGTTTTTTATTTTATTGAAATTATTTATAAAAGTATTAAAAGTTCTAGACAAAATATTTTAAAATCAGGAAACTTCTTAAAATCTTTACTTAAACTAAATCGCATTTACAAAAACTAACACATGTTCGAAATAAATAATGGCTAACTAAAATTGATATTAAACGGTAATATACAAAAAAAAACTTTTTTGCACCCTATTAAATTATGGAAGCATTGAAAATCAGAATAAATTTCGATTCCGCATTATAAACGATAATTTCTTTTTGATGCTTCCGACAGAGCAAAATACATCATAAACGATAACAGTTCAGTTAAGGAAAAAATAAAAATATTTAAAGAAATAAAAAAAAGGAATTCTAAATTACACATTTTATTAAAGTCTTCTTATGATTCTCTTATTGCTAATAAATCGGTTTATTTACACATTACATTCCATTTTGCTGTATTTTACGTTTTTTGTACAACCAAGTAATCGTGGTAAATCAAGTTGTTTTGTCTTTTTTCATTGTAACACGACACAAACACACAATTTATTTATGCAGTTACACTTAATTAATTACTTACTTTCTATTTATTTATTCTATAATATCACACGCTGTAGGATTTTTCAAACTCAACATTATACTTATATGTAATAGAATCTTATTAACTACTACATACATAGATGCATTTAGTCGTAATTGCTTTTTATCGTCTTTCTTAATTCTATTCCTAGCCTGGGCTTAATAAATAAATTTAATTAAGCTACTTATAAGTGCTTGCAACTATTGCATATTGCTATCTCCGTGTTAATTTTTTGCTCATCTTCATATCTCTGTAGCTAAATAGCGTAGTTAATATCAAAATAGTTATAGCTCCTAAACAATTTATTAAGTAAACTTTTGTTCATAAATAAATATACTCAAGGCAAGAAGAGGAGCTGATTGTATTCACAAGAAACAACAAATATTCCTCTTTCATTTCGAACCTTTCACTCGCTGAGTAATTAAAAAAAAAAATTGATGAATGCTCAATAAACATCACATTACAATGTGCGACAGGCAAAACCAGCCCGGACTTTGCTAACCTTTTTCTGAAAGCATACGAATCCAATAGTAAAACCCTCGATGGATTTGCAAATGTTAGCTTGTATTATTATTTTACGTTAGTTTTCATGTCCAGACCAAAGCAGTTTTCAAAAAAGTGGAAAAAATTATTAAAATAAATTTCTGAGTGAAACTAAAGTTTAAGAATATTTTAACCCATTAGCTCCCGGCTGGATGGGTCGTTTTAACCCTTAATTCAAGAAATCCGGTAAAAAGCAAATTTGGAAGGTCGTTAGAGGTTTTTTATTTAAAAAAAAAAATTATTCTTGGGAAATTTTTATGTGGGGTCCTCTCAGACAGACAAAAACTTTATGCCATCAACGTAAAAGTCTCTGTAAAATTAAAGCAAAAAGTCTATACCAAGAAGGTATAACGGCCAAACTCAATTTTAAAAAGTTGTTTACAGAAAAAATCCAAGTTTTTTTATTGATTTTTTATTTAAATTTTTTAGAAGCTTTACGTTGATGGCTTGAAGTTTTCTCCGAAGAATAATTTTCTAGAATATATCAGTCCTCTAACGAACTTCCAAATTTGTTTTTTTGCGGAGTTTCTTGAAGTAAGGGTCAAAACGACCTTTTCAAGCGGGAGCTAATGGGTTAGCAAGTTCTACGCAAATATTTTTTCCATGAAATTTTACTATATATGTCTTAAGATCTAATTTCGCTAAGACATTTATTTTAAAATATTTTTTCACTTTTTTGAAAACTACTTAGGCCGAGTAGAGTTCAAACCAGCCCGAACTGTCATAAAATTGTCGCACAGTGTTATGCACATTTGATTACAATTCCCTATTTCTTCTCCGCTTTTTGCAAAAAAGGCAATTTTAATAATCCTAAAGTTTGCTAATTAATTCGGTAGATATTCTGAGATCATCGGCTCGAATACACACTGGCTGCTGTACTGCCATTGTGATTGCGTATTACACCACCACAGTGAGCACGTCTGAGTCTTCGCTGGCAGCTGGTGGCATTGATTTACAATTGATTGATCTCTTTCCGAAATCCTTTCGCGGACTATCCAGCGATCCGACAGTGTTCTTCTTCATATCGGAATTAGGAGTTTTATGCAGCAAAATTTGTGAATTACGCTTTTGCACGTGCGCGTGATGCAGTTCAGTTTTGCTGGTCGCATTACCTCTACTCCCCGTTGCGCTCACCTCCATTTCACAGTCGAAATTCGATTCGCCACAATTGGTTGGATAAAGTGGCTGTGAACGATGCAGCGCTGAGGTGGAAGCGGCCACCAATGAAGAGACCGTAGCCAACTCTGGAGAAGGATTGAGGCTAAGTTCCATGCCATTGGTACGCCCCAGCGAGGTTGTCGAACCTTTTAGGGGATTCGTGTAGCGTCGTAGATTCTCTTCGTTCTGTAAGTTGTTCGATTTTTCCTCCTCATGACGTAGTGCGTCCATGGAAGGTGTAAGATTGATGCCCGAAGTGGAGCGCGGATGTAAGCGTTGACGCCAAATGAGTGTGATGAACACAGCGCAGCCAATAAGCACAATGAAGATGCCACATAGAATGCCGATGAGTAGGCTGTTGTGGTTGCCCTCAGCTATGAGTGCGGTTTCTACTTTAACCTCAAGTATAGAGACCAGTGGTGCGAATTTTGCATTGCGCAGCTCATTCCTACGTTGCAAGCTATTAATCTGACGCGAAGATAACAGCTCGCCGAGCAGTCCAACAGTGATGGGCAATTCGGAATCAGCTGATTTCGTTGATGACTGCAAAAGAGAAGGAAAATTAAAAATTTGTATTGCTTGTACTTCGATAAACTCTTTTACTTACCACTGTCACTTCTATGGTATCGTTAGTGCCTGTTTTCAGGTCACAAATAATAATGAGCATGGCTTCGTTGCTGTTTTGCGTCCGTTTTACCAGTTTCGAAGCCAGTAAAAAGCGAACGACAGAACAAAGTCCCTCCACTGAAGAGCCTTCGACAACTTGTTGTAGATCGAGCAGTATTGTGAGACGCGCGCAATTCTCATTCAACACCGCCTGGTTGGGCCAGCATTCGGGTTTCGCGGGTAGACGTGGAGGCGCCACGCGGCGCGATGGCTCCAGTGCACGACAATCGCCACGTACAGCGCAAGGCGGCGATAGACAGGCCTCACTCATCGTTGGCACGCATACCTCGTGTTGCTTGCACGCGCCGGATAGATTTGACGATTTCGTAGTAGCATCCACTTTAAAGCAGTTCGGTAAGCCACACCAGAGATTCGTGCAGCGCGACGTGCCATTCTCACAGATACAGGCATTACAGTACTCGTCAGTGCTGCCAGATAGCGCCAGCTCCAACCAATCGGATTGACTTTGATTCAAAGCATGATATGGCGAGAGTGTGTTGGTAGAATTAATGCAGGCGGACTTGGGATCGGAAAGCACTGCAAGAAAGAAGAAATTCCTCATTTATTATTCGTAAATTATCGCCTTAAAGAAGCAGCAAGTTGACATACAAATTTCGCAACGCAGCCCATGTCTTCCCGGCGGACAAATACACGTATAACCACCTATGCCATCAATACAGGTTGCGCCGCCCAAACACGGTTGCGGTGAACATTCATTCACGTTGATTCGGCAGTCTGGTCCAGAGAAACCTTGAGCGCATAAGCAACGAAACCAGCCGGTGCCGGATTCGCAGGTACCACCATTATGACATGGTTGTCCGCTGCACTGGTCAATCGGTTCGTCGCAGAATACGCCATGCCAGCCGGACGCGCAGCGGCAATGGGACTGTAGACTTTTCTCAATAGAACCTGGCAGGCACGTACCACCATTTTGGCACTGACCGGCGTAGCATTCATTAGCGCGCTCTGAGCAACGCTTACCTGCAATAGACGGAAACAAAATAAGTAAATTGAGGAGATTAAAATTTGCGTATGTTTTACTTATAGACATTGTGAAAATACGAGTAATAATATAATAATAATTTGGCGGTTACACTTTTTGTTAAGTGTTGACCTAACATTTTGGGAGATGTTTATCTATTTATATAGAATTTATATTACATGGTCGAAACATCTGAATTCACTGATGAGATCACCCACCTGATAGGTCCGCTGGTAAAATCGGTTGGATGAGTGCAGGTTAGGTTAGGTAAGCTGGCTAGCTTTTCGGCAAACTGAAAAACCATAATGTACCCTACCTTGTCAGCGGCTTCCAGGCTAGACAGAAAGCCTGCTCCTAGGAGACCTATTCGCAGTCTGAGAAGAGCTGGAGACTTACAACAGGATACCAACAGGAAATATCCCGTAGGAACACCCACCAGTAGCCTGGCATCCTCCCTCTTGAGGAGAGAGTTCCTTTATGTCATACGCTCCGCACATGTTCCTAGATATATTCGAACAATGCGTTATAGTCCTCGCCTTCTGCGCCGGACATGTCGAACTCCCGTTTAATTGCCTGGGGGGAAATCAGCCCCTCCTCTAACAGCATAAATTCAGACAGAGCTCTGTCTTTGGTGAGCTTGTGGATCTCTTCGATACCCACGACGCCGGTATGCCCGAGAAACCAAAGTCCGACTTACGTCAGTACCACCATGTAGCAAACCCAGAGCTGTCCTGCACTCCGCCATACTTCTGGAGGAAGGCTGTGCGATAGAAGCGCCTTTATTGCAGCCTGACTGTTGATGTAGAGTTTCAACTGTTTGTTTACTAGGTTACCGCCTCTCTTTATGGCCAATACTTCCGCATGGAAAATGCTGCATTTAGCCTGGCGGCAGTTCTTGACGTTGGTGTTGTCCTGAGTGCTCCTGTCTTGCTGATCATTGATAGCCTTTATATAATTTCAAGTCTTTTAAGAAATGTTTTCTGCTCCATTGCTGTCCACCAAACATGCACCCCATAATACAGAGCAGCCGCCTGACTATCGATGTAAAGATCCACATTTAGGCGCAATGGCGCCACGACAGCTTGCTATCGAGTGTTATTCCGAGATACTTGGTGCTTTGCTTCAGCTGGAGGGTCACCCCATCCAGCTTAAGCTGAGACCAGTTGGGAACCCAGTATTTCCTGGTGAAGAGTACCAAATCTGTCTTTTCTGTGTTAATAACACTTCGGTTGCTCAAAGATGTATATCCTGTAGTGCATCGCTCATAAGTGAGTTGAGTGTGGACAGACACTTACCGCTTACTATGACAGAAATATCATCTGCCGTAAGTTCCATTTTCTTAAGTATCCGATTGCCCACCAGCGACCAAAGTAGCGGAAATAATATGTCCACCTCGACATCAGCTAACAATCTGATGGATCTCCTTAAGGAGCTACAATTGACAGAGGTGCTGTAAGGAGCAAGAGGAAACAATAGATCCCCTGGTCGCAGTGAATTTCTCAGCCGAATATCTATCTATCTAATACGTCCCCTTGTGGCGTACCTTCGCAAACCGGTTGGGTGGTCTCATGCCTATCCCACTGCGCCGATACACTTCTGCAGCTCAATAAACTGCTTTTCCAGTTCCATATTACGGGATGAATTCCTATTGTCGTCAATCCGTCTAAAGTGGCTTGCTTACAGATATTGCGAATTCCCTGTTCTTCTGAGCCGCCGCTATGCGTCCAACAACATTGTGTATTTACCCAACTTCCTGTAAGCGTGTTGTGCCTTTGATAGCATGTGCCCTGTTATTGACCTCTCCAGGGTCTTTTGAGGAAAGGAAGCCCACTAGGGGCCTATAGTCCTTGGGGTATGCATTGCCACTTCTGCCACTTGAATGTGCCACAACTTTTTCTTTAAATGTCGACAATCAAAAGTTCTAGAGATAAGCCCATATATATCCGCATTAGTAGAAAAATTAATTTAAATTACAAATTAATTTTTTACATTGTATATACACTAAGCCCGTTCCATGATTGCAAGAATGCATTTTTATCAACATTTTTTGTTTTTAATTTGGGTTAGCCGGACATTTTGCTATGAATCTGCGTGATTGATTTCCCAGAATTCGCTGGTCCGGTTTTAATATTTTTGGTCGCTGTAGTACCATTGTGCGCCGTTTAGGGTTTAGTCCCCATTTCCCCTAGAAAATTCTCAAGCAAGTGCATTATGCTACAAAGAATTTTCGTCTAAAATCATCGACGTTGAATTTCCATTTAAGTTTGCTGTCTACCATGATTCATGGTCCATGAAGGCAATGACAGTATCCTGCTGCCTTCGAAAACCGGTAGTTTGAATTGTGGGATTTCGCCACTTTTAGTAATCGTTTTCTATGCTTGAAGCACATTTGTTTCTTCCTCAGTAGCTTTAGTTGTGAAGCTTCCAATATATGGACGTGTTAAAATCATTAAAAACTTAGGCGCGAAGTGAGTGCTGGTAATGACAGATGAATCAGTGACTTCGTCTACTCTGCAGCTCCTTCAATTAAGCTTCTTATGCAAACACTTTCATTCAAACAAACGACATGCAAGTGCTATCTATTTATTCAGAGGAACACAATTTTTATTCTCTTCCCTCCCGACTGCGTTTGTTTTTATTAGCAAATAAATAAATTACATTTAATTCAGTGTAAATGTACCATGTACGCAGCCAATTGAACAAATTCCTTAAATTATTTCTCAATGCAATCCCAGCTAAATTTTCGACACTATCACACATCGGTGTCTATTTATGTATGCATGTACATATGTATGTATGTAGATTGCTAGTTGGCCTGGCTAGGGACCTGCTCATTTGGGACCATCTCAATTGGCGTACACTTGTAGCTACAGAATACATACATATTTGCAAGCGATCTTTAAACATGCACGCATGTGCATGTGTATCAGCGCTACAAATCGGCGTACAAGAAACGAAATGCAATTTATTATTTCACTGTCACATCCTGCCACCGCCGCTACTGCTAACCGCTTACGGCTGCTGAACTTGGCAAGAAGTACGAAAGAGGCTTTTCCAACACCAAATCACTGCATTCGCACTCCTACCAACCAACGACTTGTGCGCATGCAGGCAATACAAAGTTTCAAACACGAAATGGCAATTGGAAACGCGATCTTTACGTTTCGTATTAATTCGCTTTCAGGTTTAACACAATCCAACAAGACAGCGGATTTGTAAGTGAACGTATACGTTTAGGAGTTGAGGAGAAGAGAAGCGCTCACCCGAAAAAAAAAAGAAAAAGTTTGAGTCAAAAAAGTTTGCAAAGGACAGACATACTGAATAAAAAAGACGAAGAGACAAAAAGCGATATGAGGTTAAACGGATCCGGCGGCGAATGATCCCAACATCAGATAAAAACACTTCACACACGATTAGGAAATTTTAATTAAAATATTTTGTATTCCCTTTCCTTTTTTTACATTTCGCATGTTGCGAATTTCTGCCGGGAATCAGGCATCGATAGTTGAACGCACATGTACATATATGTATGCATGTATATACAAGTTTTAGTATATAAGTATGTATATACATAAGTCTGAATTTTTCGCCATAGAAGCTGCACTTGCAAGTGGGTGCATTGAAAGGAACAGTTGGAAATTTTTTGCTAAATTTTGGGCTTCTTTCGGGAGAAGTTATAAAATAGTAACCCAATGGACGCATCTTTTGTTCGTGGTTTGGCTAGCTTGAAGCCGCTAAGTTATGGTGTTTTTCAGTTTTCCGATGGCGATTTGTAGTAAGTTTGATTTGAATGCAAATATTTTTACCATGAAAGGGTCGTTCTGGGGGTTTTCGGATACAAGAAATCTAACAGCCCTATTCCCACGCCACATAATTATGGATGGATTTAAATGAAAACTTGTTTCTTAGAGAACTTGAGGACGCTGAAGTCAAAAATGCAATGTTTTCTTTTTTTTTTTTGATACCTTTCATACTTTCTCTCTAAATGCAGTTTAAAGTTCGAAATTTGGATTCTTGTTGCATTGACATAGGTAGATATGTATGTAGTACATATAGTTCATTCCATTTTCAAAAGTGAGGTGTCAGTTTGCAGGAATTAGTCTGTAGATGTGCAGTAAAGTTTTATTTTTTTTTTTGAAAAGGGTTGCCACCTGTTAAAAAATTGAATTTAAATTATTTATTAAGTTAAATGAATTAGATATTACAATATGAATATCAATCGGTTTGGTTTTGAAAATGCTAAACTACACGCATAAGGGTTGCCACATCTTTAAACAATTAAATTCAATTTAATTAATGAATTTGGGTAACTGAAATATGTATAATAACATGAGTGTCTGACCAAAGAACATATTTAAAATATTTAGCAAAAAATAAGTTAAGCAAACTAAAGTAAATTTAAGGGTCCAGTAATATTAGAGGAGCAAGAAAATATATCACTCATTGGCAATGTATGTATCTACATACTGTAATAAAATAACAAACATGATGCCGTAACCCATTCGTTTGATATAAATAGTTTAATATTTCATATATAAAAATTTTGCATAATTTAATTAAATTCGATTTGCAAACAGGCGACCCTCTTCAAAATATTTGTAAGCTATGATCTTAAACCTCTTTCGTCTAACTCTCATATATATGGTGATACATAGTATTTCAGTCATCTAATTCCCTAAATTAAAATGGAATTTAACTTATTAAACAAATTGAATTTAATTAGTCTACTAATTAATTAACTGTTTTTTTAAAAAATTAGACCTTAATTACACATTTAAAGGAGAAGGCATTTAATGTGCGTTCTCATTTTTGATAATCGAGCGAATGGTGCAGATCTGATGGCATTAACAAAAAATGATTTGATGCAACTGCCAAAAGCGCATAATTTCGCAAAGTGCAAATAAGTGGCATATTTTTATTTTATTTTTCAACAGATTTTGATTTATGTAGAAAACATGATTTGACATGATTTTTAGATTTACTCCTTTAAATTTTAGTAATATTTTTAATTTCAGCAACATAAACTTGCATTTAAAATATAGCGAGTCTAAGCTACAGAATTCAAGTTTGTTAATTTAATTTTTTTGCAGTTATCTTAAGCAATTTTAAACGGAAAAATTAAAAATTGAACTTAATATCTCATAAGTTGTATTATTGAAAATTTTTTCCGTGTAAAGCCTAAAACTGATGTGGCTCTGACTAAAATGCCAAAAATGGCCGCTGGGTGCGTTTTGATGCAAAAAAACATGAAGAAACATTTTTTAGCAACTTGGTTGAGAAACATCGTTTGCACTTTTCCTTCCTCTTCCTTGCATGTTTTTGCATCATAGCGCGCCCTAGCGGCTGCTTTTTGTAAAAAATAAAGTGCAAATTTAGATTTCTCGAACTCCAAACTTCTGGAAAAGCCAGGGAACGGATTTTATAGAAATTGGCATTTTTCTGCTAAATAGATAGATTATATTCGATTAAGAATGTCCACAATATAGCTTTCTCTGATTCCATATATACTCATTTGATGTTGCCTTTTCAACCTTTAATTGTAAAAGGCAAGGAAAAATGCCTTATTCCTGATAATGTGAACGTTCCATATTTACATAAATTGGGCGCTACTTGTAGCAACGCACTTACCGAAAACGCAGCCTTATGCTGGACAAATGCGAGTTTGGGACAGTCTAAGGAGCTCTTAAACTAAACAGGACTCGATAACAGTGGGAGTCTAAACTGCTGCCCGATTGGAATCCATGCGGAAAGATTTAACATCCCTTCAATCCCTTGCTGCAACAGCCGCATGGATGATGATGAGGTCGAATTATCTTAACACCTTATACCCAAGTGCCCAGCTAATAAGAACTAACTGTTTAAACTTATTTGGACTCACTTCTTACTGACTTATTCTGATAATTTTCGGGGATATACGTATGTATGTATATCAGCCGCTTGAAGGACTTTGCTGTGGGAACGCAACGATTTTCTACCTAAATTCATCTTTACCATAGTTTTGGTATTCTATTTTCAGTGTGCTACTAATTGTGGAGACAACCATGCCACCTAACCGAATCTCACAAGTACAATTTCATCAAAATGGTCTTATAAGCCACTTAGGAGGAAATTTAAAAACAAACGCATCTACATTAAAATTTTGTACAAATTTGATTTTATTGCAGATACTTTCCTCTTCATTTTAGCATTTTTTTTTGCCTGAATTCGGCGAAATTTTAATTTTTTAAACACTCCATCACCACTATGAATTCCATGACTTGGCTCTACAGGTAAGAAATATTTTAATTCAGACAAATCACCACAATTTTTAATCAATTAAGCGTAAACGCTTCGGTTTTCGCATAAACTTGAGAACTAATTTGCATAATCAATTAAGAGTATGCTCGCAATATTCGATTATACTTAATCATTGATACGATTATAATTAGTTAATGATATTATGCCATTTTCGCTTATAGAAGCGAAAATTAATTGCCACCTTTCATTTTCGATTAATCAAATATTTTGGTGTTACTGATTTGGCTACTTGCGTTCGCTTATTAAAATGATCACAAAAGGAAAACTATAAACATAATTTTTGTTTTTTATTATCGTAGTCGGTTAAGAGATTTAAAGGAAGGTGACAATTAATAGATGGTAAGAAATGCTAGTAAATGGTTTCAATCGAGTAAGCAACTTTAAAGTGCGCAAATAAGCATTATATTTATGTACTAGAGATCGCTAGCTTTGCTTATTATTTTTTATAAAAATATTCACCGATTTTTTAGACAAAGAGTCTATGACAAATATAAATTTCCATGCCAGTTATGTAATTCTTTTTAATTTTAATAAGCTTTAAACTTGTTTTGAAAATATTTGAGAGGAATCAAAGATTTTATGAGTGGTAGTTTCACCATAAGGATTTGTAAAGGAATTTTTAATTAAAATTACATGATTTTCAAGAGAAAAAAATCAATTTTAATCTATTTCTAAAGATTCGAGTATATGTATAGTCGACAGGTTGCCCATATTTACATAAACGTATATATCGTTACCCTAATATAGAAAAGGCTTAACTCATTAATAACAAATATCGTTGGCTTTTTCACTTAGGACCTGATAGAAGTTAACAACAACTACTAGTTACGTCAATATATTAAATTCATTGTTTATTACCATTCTTTTCAAAGTTTTACAAGAACTAAAAAAAAGAGACGTTATATAAGGCCCTTTTGTATTAAAGTAACAAATTATGATGGAAAACTGGTTACGATTGTATTTGTTCAGAGTTTTTTTTTTAATCTGAAAGTACATTGGTTACAATCACACCACTGTATGTACATTTAAAAGGAAGCCAAATAACTTTTCTGGAAATCTTTCCTTATACTTATTGTCAATAGCTTCTCTTATTTGTGCAGAGGGAAATAACTGTACTTGATTGAGCCAACCTGGTGTAGGTTTTTACGCACCGCATTAAAGTAAGAAGTAACCATAGCGTTTCCTGTTCTTCGTTAAAAGCTGAAGGCAGCCATACACCAGCTGCTCTGCTGTCAGAGTGAATGTATATGTATTTGTTAGTTGCTTCGGTTCTTCGTTATCCTAGTTTCTTCTGATAGGGGAAAAATACCTTGACATTGTTTGTGAAGTTGAATTTCTTATTCTATGACCCTGAGAGTATAAAGGTGTATGAGCCTCTTGTCTTCCCCATTATCCCCGGGGATGAGCCTTGCTGTAAATAGGAGAGTCTCTTATTTGTTTTTAATGTGTACAGGAGGTGGGTAAAAAAGCGCCTCGAGAGTCGCCGTTGGTGTTGTTCTCATCGCGTTAGTTCTGCCTTCTTCCACGCAGTATGAGCTAGAATGGACATAATTCATCTTCATTGTCAGTTTAGTTTTGATGCCCATTAGGATTTCGGCAGGCCCAGTTAGAAGGGAAGGCCTGTCCTTTTGAATAGCGCTATCTAAGTGCGGATTCCATGAGTGAGAAAAATCTTTCTTTTATATTTGAAGGAATCGTTCCAGAAACTTGTCCCTCTACTTTTCCAAGAGAAAATGACTATATTGATTTTAATGGGATTTACGATTAACCCGTTTTTCCTACACAAATGGCGACTATGTTCAGAATATTCTATAGAGGCTGCAGAAAGCGTTTTGTAAACTGCCTTTGATTAGGATGACAATATCATCCGCATAGCCCTGAAAATCGAAGCCCTTTTTACTTAGAGGACAGAGTAGTTCGCCCACTACGATGGATCCCGTTTTAGCGGAGATGCTTTTTTAGCTTTAAGGTATGATTGGGTTCGCCCCTTTGCGCCGGACGCAATTGTCTATTACCATCCTACCGCACCTCAAATTTCTCCACCGAAGTTTTTCCTCTAAGCGGTGTCCCCTCGGCAGGCAATATCAGACGTCCAAGTGTATTTTTGCCTTGAAAAAGCTTTTCACAAAACACCATCTCTTTTTCGGATGGATGAAGACTTTAGTATATCAGTTTCAGAAAAAGTACCATTAGCAGCGTTAGATGAGCTTCCAGGAATGAAGAAGGTTTCAAAGTCCTTTGCACAAAAGAAGTACAAACAGTCCCACAATATTTTTTTTTGGATTTGGTATCCAACTAAACTTATCTCGAGTTCAGAAAGTACAGCCGGATTTTGTAATTTTAGAACTCCACACCAATTTTTTCATGACTTTAGTCATGCTTTAATGTTCTCTTCATAAAAAAAAGCATTTTATATCAGCGTGAGGCTAGAAAAATTTGATGAGGAGTTTATATAGTCGAAGAACCGAATTAGTCTATTTATCAGAAATTGGCACTGCCTTACATAATATTATGGCGTATGCTTCGTTTGTATTTGGATGTATAGTGGATATACATTTTTTACAAGAGAGGAACTCCAGACGCTAACCTTCTTGTAGGGGGAATGTCACAAAGTAACATAAGCTTCAAAATACCTTTCGGGAACTTTAGCAACGTTAAAGTTTTCAGGAATTCAAAAACTTCAAACAGGGATCCCTTTAGGATTCCTTCTCAAGAAAGAGCTAGAAAATATCTTCCGAAAAAAACGCAGTGATAACGAGTCTCGACATTCTTGGCGGTCTTAACTTGCCAAACATCATCTTCACCTTCGTGACCCCATTGTGGACAAGGAAATTGTTAAATGTAATAGAGAATGGAAGAATTTATTCAAGATATGCCGATTTTTAAGTACTTATATTGGCGTGCTAATAAAAGCTGCTTACACACCACCCCTTTACCCCTTCTGAAATGAAGTAAATGGTTTTTTTTTTGAAAACTTAAGAATATCAACTACTAAGTCGGGAATGTTCCATATTATGGTCCTATTTCCGACTTCCGGTTTCGACCGGAAATAGGTTAAGCTGACCGGAAGTCAATTTTTTTAATTCGGATGTACACGTTTTTCCATAGATTCGGATTCTGCGCATAAAGTTAGGCAACTTTTGTTGAAAATTTTTTCTTGGAAGCGCATCTTTCAACCTTTAAATGACTTTTGCACTTAAACCCGCCCTGGACTTCTAAAATTGATGTAAATATTTTTATTGGAAAACGAAAAAATATGAATTCCAAGTTGGGGACGCTTTATGTTTTGGTTGCATTATCCACTTCGGCTTTTGTGCGGAAGTGGTGTTAACTGACCGGAAGTCCATTTATTTTTAATGGTACATACTTGTTTTTAACACAGATTTGGCTTCTGGGGGGGAAAATACATATCTTTAGTCGGCAACTTTTTTCTTAAACGGACTTCCGCTTAAAAGAATGTACCCGACGTTTGCTGTTAAGGCCGTAGGGGACGCGTCGGTGATTTCGAGGATGCAAAATGACAACCTTTCTCAGTTGATGTTTCAAAACTATACCATGGATGCAAAAACGCTGTTGGACAGTGGTATTAATTAATGAACTTATCAGTATTACAATCACTGTCATTCACAGCAGATACTCGTGTTACTTGCTGATAATCCGACAGAACGCTTTCTTTTTATTGTATTACAATTTTCCGCGCTCAAAACTTTTAACATGCGTTACACTTGTTAAAGTCATTCTAGAAGCATACCTACATACATATGTAGGAATATTCAAACCTAAAAGAAAAAAAAAATGTATTTTCATAATACCAACTCATTATAGCCAACACAGTCCCAATTGCTCGTATCGCTTTTTTGTTTTGCAAAAGCTGTTACATTTTTCCACTTTGTTAATGTTTTTACTTCTTCTTCGTTCCATTTTGTTAACTATCCGCTTGCTTACCTGTCCAACCCGAAATGCATTCACATGTAAAATCCCCATCACCATCCAAGCAAATTCCACCATTTCGACAAGGATTTGGCGAGCACTCATTTAAATCTGCAAGCAGAATGAAAAGAGCAGATAGAAAAAAACGTAAGTCGATCAGGAACGGAAAAGCAAATAAAAAATAACAAGCAAAGCAAGGACATTGTATTGAACCGAGTTCGAAATTAAGAAGTGAAAAACAAAACAAAACTTAAATAAGCGGTGCTGAAGAAGACTTGTTGAAAAAAAGTTAGCGCTTGTGAGTTAATTGGGTTTCGGGCAACACTGCGGCGGCTGCACTGTTTGGTGCCTACGTTTTGTCGGCATGCAACATCTTCTTAGTTTTGCTGTAGAGACTCGTGTGTTGTGGAATTTTAGACCGTTGTTATTCTGCTCCACGTTGATCGGCTGGCTTATGCAGATAAAATCGCTGCAAATGTATTCGTATGTAGGTCTATCTGTCAGTTAGTTAGACCTTTCAACATTCAGTAATCAACTTTTTTTGTTGCCACCTGCGCCGCCTTCCTATTCGTTCCGATGTGTCTTAGGTACTAGCTCATTTTGTTGGTTTCGTTAAGGCGGGTAAATGAATTTAAAAAATTTTAATTAACATTTTTTCAACTTCTACAAAAGTATATGTATTTGTCTTTGCTTACTTATTTGCGCATAAATAGCATGTGGGGCAAAATTCGTCAAGTGTACCAGGAAAAACATTTTATGCCAGCATTTTGTTCAAACTCCACCACATTGCTGCTACGATTACTAGTAACCCATGTGTAAAATAATTTTTATCTTCCACGGTTATTTGTCAAGTTATACAAGTTTAAACATGCAAATTTCAGCCCTTATTCTTAGAGTGACAAGTTTTCTTAAAATTCTTATCTCGTGTCACACTTATGTTGGAGAATCAAAAACTGTTGACCTATTAGAACTCTTTCCGCACTTTTTGGCGGAAACTATAATTTTTCACTAACATCTTTTTTGCAAAAAATTTTAATAAACAATTTTATTTTTTTTTTTTAACCAATATACCACTTTTGTTGTTTTTTACAAATGGATTATTTTGATAGCTGGTTTTCTTGCTTGTTTTCTAAGATTTCAACGGGCCTGCCTTGTATTTTTGTCGGCAATAACACACGTTTACAGAAATGGAAAAAAAATGTCCGACCAGCGATATTTTTATATGCATTCAAATGTAAAATTTTTCACTGAATTGGAATACGAAATTAAAATGTAAGAGAATAGAACAGTTTTTTAGATATTGTCGAATTTCGAGTTTTTGAGATCTGAAAAAAGTGCACTCACTTTATTACAATTTTCTTTGGAAGCTGTTGGCCAACCGCAACATTTTTGTATAAGTTTTTATGAAAAATTCTCCGTTGAATCCGAATACGAAATAAGAATACAAAAAAGTAGAAAAGTTGTTGAGATATTGCCAAATTTCGGGTTTTAGGGATCTGAAAAAAGGTGCACTCACTTATTGCAATTTTCTTTGGATGTAGATAGGAAACTTAGGAGATATACATTGTGAGGCATCGTTACATCGAAAAAAGCTTACTGTTTGCACCATGGTGTGCTTTACGGTTCCGAAAATCGATGGACCTTACTTCTTTAACGTTACCATCAATGGCGGCCGATGTAGAGCCATGATTGAGCCTAAAATGGAGGTATGGTTTTCCAAAAGAATGACGCAACATATCTTATTGTACTTTAAGCAATCTACTTAAATATAGGAGAAAAGATTTGGAGAACGCTTCGTGTGATTCAATGTCACTAGATTTTTTCTTTTGACTTACATCAAGTCATTGGTTTATGAGAACGAAAAATGATACTGAAGATGGCACAACGCCGAAACTGGTTTGTATCCAGACCAAATTTGACAAGCGATATCGGAAAATCGTTCCACAATACATCAAATCTGAAACTGGATGTTTTGGAAGACAGCATTTATGTTGACAATTGTCGGGATATGACTTCCTTTCCTTGAAAAAGTCTAAAGTTTGAGAAATGAATTGGAATTATAAAATCTATTATATTTTAAGACGTCCACCAAAATATTTCGGAAAAATATTAAGATTTAAGTGAGCTGGACCGATTTGAAAATACCTCCGAAAATGGAGTTTTTTATGAATAAAAATAGTTCCTTAAAGATGTTTTTTGAAAAAATCCCCTCAAATGACAAAACGGTTTAAATTTAAATAATTTATATAAAAATATTTAAAAAAAATTAAAAAAAATGTTGAACATAGTCGTAATAATGAGATTTTTGATGCTGTTTTTTAACTGTTTTCAAAGATTGCTATAAGAAAAACTTGATAACTGAACCTAAACTCTTCCTATTTAGACTTGTGAGGTATCATTGGAGAGGTATTTTCTCCCCCATTTCATTTCTTTGCTAATAAGCTCATTCAAAGGATGAAAGAGAACGAACATCATTCAAAGTTGAATTAAGATGTGCTGGTATTTGCAAAAATTGGGACACGAATGACTTTTTTTTTGCACATAAATAAAAATAGTGGGAAAGTACCTTTCTACCGAGATTTTTTTTTTTGGCGCTGTAAACGTCTAAGAAATTTTGGCCGAGTTATTTAAGTTTTTCGTAAAGCAATCTTTGAAAAATAAAAAAACAGCATCAAACATCTCATTATTACGATTCCGCTGAAAATATTTTTATACAGATTTTTTAAACCTAATCTGTATTGTCATCTGCGGGGACTTTTTCAAAAAGTTCTTTAAGAAACTGTTTTTATTCATAAAAAACTCCATTTTTGGAGGTATTTTCAAATCAATCCAGCTCGCTTAAATCTTAGTATTTTTCAGAACTATTTTGGTGGACGTCTTAAAATACAATACATTTTGTAATCCAGGTGGAAAAAGCGCAACTTTTTTGGTGATGCAGTCTACTCTTTATAACAAAATTCTACTCGTATTTCAAAAGTCTTGTTGCTATTTCAGCTCAAGACTACTTCTGAAGCTCTAAGTGATTTCCAGGCATTTGCATTCCATCCTTTGATTGAACAGTAGAGTCCTTGAAGTCAATGAATTTTCGAACAAAATATTTTCTTCCGAATTCAAGAAAATCGAAAAATATGTAAAAAGTCGAGCTCGAGTCCACAAAAAAAATTTTAATTGCCTTGCGAAAATTCTTTAGTCTCGCACTTTTTTCTGGTATGGCATAGTGAACAGAAAACTTTTGAAGAGCGGCATCATTAAAACACTTATATTTTTAATATTTCTATTTAGTGTGGTTGTTGTTGTCAATTTTATACATCCATTTGCTGTCTCGTTTAAATTGCGGCAAATCAGCTGCACTTGATAGTAGTTGGTTGAATAAGGAAAATGAATTAGCAACAAGAGTTTACGGGATGTACATAGCTCAGTGGTTAACGCTTCTGACTTTGAACATCGATTACGCAGGTTCGATCCCTGCTGAAGTGTAGAAAAACGAGGTCTGATGAGGAGATGTGGTGATCTCCGAAATAGCTGCTATAACTTCTACCGCTTAGGCTTTGTTGCTTTTTCAATTTTTCCTAATAAACAATCGTGGTACAAAGCTCATTAAAACACTTCTTTTAGCATCATGCATTTTTTCAAGATCGAATTTTTTTCCTGCTAGTTTGTTTATTCGTACTTTTAAAGTAACTTTTAGTATATTTTCATTGTTATAGATATTTTGATGCTCTACACACATACACATATCAAAAGTTCTGATGAAATTACTTTTGATCGACTACGTATATAGATATCGTCGTTTAAGGTTCAAAACTGCGTATCAACAAAATGCAAAACCGCTTATCAAGATAATGAAAAACCGCGTATGTGAGGTTGCATAAATTATTTTCTAGAGAGTAAAAACAATCATATTTCAAAATAGTTGTCTTTTTTATAAAGCAATCGCATTTCTGGCTAGTATATTTCAGGACGAATGGATAAGGATTGAGCCAAGAGCTTGTGTGAGCAATCCAATTTTTGGCAGCCAATGTCAGTTACGCGGTTTTGCAGAATGATGATACGCGGTTTTGTACTTTAAACGACGATATTTATGTATATATGTACTATGTAGATATATTTAAATGGTGGGAAAATATTTTGGGTTTTTGTCTCTTTGCTCATATGGATTTTTTTAAGATTGAGTGATGATTCATTTTATTGCTGTTCAAGCTTATGAAACTATTAATGATGCTTTATATTAGAAAAAAAATAAATACAAATTTTGCATAGAGGAAAATTATACGAATAACAACGAATGCTGTGCGCAAGTTTGTTGCTTAAGTCTTTCGTACGCTACCTGTGCGGTGATTATAAATGATTCGATTCTTCTACCCGCTGTTCTAGTTGTTTGTGTTTTTGTTTTTTTACTTACTATGCTCACAGAAGGTGCCGGTATAACCGACATGGCATTTGCAGAAAGTGCCCACATCGCCCATCTCACATGTGCCATGCCCACTGCATGGTGGCGTATTCATGGTGGTATTGACAAAACAGCCCTCTGTAATTTTGTTTGGAAATAATAAGATTAGTTAAAATTAGTGTGGGATTTTTAAAACATAATCAAATACATGTCAAGTACAAATCGCTCGTATATAAATAAAGATAAGCTTACTTACCATTGCATAGTGGCTGTGAGCACAGTGGCCGTATTTGCTCGCAGTGTTTTCCCGCCCGATCTGGCGGACAGTGACAATAATAACTGCCAGGTGTATTCAAACAACGACCCTGCAAACAGGGTGAGGGAGTGCAATGATCTTTGGCCTCCTATAAGTAATAACGATAATAATTTAGTTCGAACAGTGTGGTTATGGGAGCTTGTAGTTTTGATCGTTACAAATTAACTAAATTTTAATATTGACATAAGCACCATAATATTGGCAAATTGGGATGACTTGCTCTTAAGATGATGACGGTAGTAAATTTAGGAACATGTTTATATATATTAGTATGTATTGGTTTAAAACATAATTACTACAATCCCTTATGCAACTCATTACCAATATTTACGGGTTTGAGAGCATGTAGATTGCTCTGACAATTGCTCAAAATGCGGAGTATAAAACTTCTTACGGACGTTTTAAAGAGTGTGCCACACAGTGTAAACACCTTCCGAAAACCTGCTCCGTTTTTTGTAAAAAATGTTACATTCAGTAGTTTTGCTTAAGAATGAAGAAATAGTTGTAACCAGAGAAAACCATGTATGAAAGATGGTCAAATTTATTATCACCAGCCATAGAAAAACTAATGTAAAAACCAAATATACTAAGATCGGATAGTGGTAGGTCCATATCTACCACTAATAAAGTGGGCGTAGAAGTTTGCCAATCTATAGATTTTTTCCTTCTCTTTTCTTCATGCCAAGTTAAAATGATCACAGAAAATTTCTGCAAAATCGGCTTACGATTATCACATTTTATCGCTGCGAAGCGTTTAGTACTAAAAGACTGCCTATACTTCGCTGCATCTGAATTTGGCATCCCCGCGAAACCGATCCAGCTGTGTAAAACGACGTTGAGCAATACCACCAGCTCCGTCAGAATTGGAAAAGACCTCTCCGAGCCGTTCGCTACCAAACGGGGTTTCATGTGACTTCTTTAATCTGATGTTGGAGAAGATAATAAGAGCTGCAGAACTGAACCCATTGGGAACAATTTTTTTTAAGAGTGTGCAATTTCTGGCGTACGCCGATGACATTGATATCATCGGTAAGAAGAACCGCGAAGTTTGGCGGTCAACGAGGTCAAGACGAAGGATTTCCTGTCATTAAACAAACAATCAGCGCATTCACTCCTTGACATCTACGTCACTGTTGGCAGTTATAACTTCGAGAATTTCGTTTACTTAAGAACAACCATTAACACCGATAATAATGTCAGCATGGAAATCCAACGCGCTGCTGGCTTGACCATGTCGTTCGAATGGACTCCGACACGCTATCTCTGAACCTAATCTAATCAACCACTAATCGGGATATTTCGAGACAATTCGAAACGTAGACTTCTGTAGCTCTCAAATCACTCTGCGCCGGCTGCACAGTGGTCAGATTGAG
>NW_023458558.1:33472473-33521391 GCF_013731165.1 Rhagoletis pomonella | reverse complement strand
GCTAAAATATTTTTCGAAGTGTTTGGCCGAACTTCTGCTCAAACTTGTGGCATGAGTTCTGATTTTATAAGAAGAGTTTTCAAGGCAGAAATATACTCGAAGGTTTGCCATTGCGTGCCGAAGGACGACTGCTATTTTGGGTTATGATCTGACCAGGTATTTAACCATGGTCCTATGGAGTGGAAGTACGCACATGTAATCACTCTGCTACGGCGGCCGCCGTAAGTATACATATCGTGCTATACATATCGTCGTTTAAAGTACAAAACCGCGTATCAAGAAAATGCAAAACCGCGTAATTGCATAAATTATTTTCTAGAGAGTAAAGTCACCCATATTTCAAAATGGTTATCTTTTTTATAAAGCAAACGTATTTCTGGCTAGTATATTTCAGGACGAATGGATAAGAATTGAGCCAAGAGCTTTTGTGAGCAAATCCAATTTTTGGCAGCCAATGTCAGTCACACGGTTTTGCAGAATGACGACACGCGGTTTTGTACTTTAAACGACGATATATATGTAAACATATTAGATTATTTATTCTCAAAATGCATGAAAACTATAGTATGCTTGCAAACAATTAATAACATTTTGTGATGAACAGTTTTACAAATGTACTTGCACTTCAAATTTGTATTTTAATAAAGTATTAATTAAATAAATTATTATTGATTGTAAATTATTATTTTAATAAATAGATATAAAGATATTTATACTTGGCAACTCTTGGACTTTTCTTCATTTGTAACAAATGACAGATGTATACAAAATAAAAAAATAATTGTATTTTTCAAATTTAAAGCAAACGGGCGTTATTTACAAAAAAATGTAGTTAGGGATCGAATTGCGCATATTTTTTTTACAATATCAAGTGCCCACAAGAAGTGTTAAACCCATAAATAGCTTAAAAAACGCTTTCGAAAATTCGAAACGAGAGTGAAGTGCAGTGTTCAATTGTGATCGAAATTGCAGGCAAAATTTGTACGTATGTAATTAATGTTTTACTTATTTGAAGAAATGTTGCCCCTTGTCATTAAAAATAAGCAAACCAAGACCCCCGCGTCCCACTGGTTACATAATACTTGAATAGCCCCTTAATTAACATGTGTTTGTTTTGAGAACGCACGGCCAGTTAAACAGGCATGTCTGAATCGATTTCCTTCATCATTCTTAGCTATTTGATGTGAATTTTTATTGTTATGTGTTGCAAACAGACATTTTAGGAACTAAATGGGTTCTAATCTATGTACTCAAGCGCACTTATTTTTAACAGTTTCCAGTTTATGTAATATTAATCAAAACAGCTTTTATTTATTTTATGTATTATGTGATTTCTGGAAGCGTTGAATACAAAAAAGGGCTGTGACTGGGTTTATGTAATTTGAAATTGTGTTGATGATTACTTATAATAATAGAAAGGCGCTTACATATCGACACAACTAAAAATTTCATATATTTCAGTAGAGCCAATTAAAGATTTTTTGTTTCGTAATTTAGCAATAATATGTCTTGGAACGTAATTATTCCGGATTATATGCAGTCATACTGTAAGCTTTCAAATTATGTATTTTTCTAAACCTGAAATTTTGAATTGCGCCGTTATTGCAGAGGACCATCGACATATGTTAGTGTTTGGCCGAGCTACTCCTCCGATTGTGGCATGCGCCTTGATGTTGTCGCACAAAGGGAAGGGACCTACAGTTTTACGCCGACTCCTGCCGGGGGCCGACCACTATTACAAAAAACATTTTCTTTTTTTTTGTTGGCCGGAACTGGGCTCGGACGCTCACCCTGCGGAATGGTAGTGCGCACTTCTAACCACTACACCACAGCGATCGCCTAATTAATTTTAATCATTAATCGCGATTAAACATTTATTCGTTAATTTTTAGTCATTCATAGACTAACATTTTGTCGACAATACTCGCATAAGATAGTCACAAATTTTCACAAAAGAGAAAAGTGATTTTCTTCAAAACTTTTGAATGACGTCTTGACTGAACTTACTAACTCGGAATTTCTACTATTACTTATAGAGTAGGCTATTCATAAAGTCTGGGTAATGAAATAAAAATTTTTCTATTTTAAGTTCCATAAATATAAGGAGACTTTTATTGTTTAATTTATTTTTTGCACATAAACTTGTATCTTGAACTTCTTTTTCCAAAAAGTGAGGATGTCAAAATTTCAATAGATATCGGATGTACGGTAATTTTCCAAAGAGATCTCCTAATAGATAAGTTCATGAATATTGTTCCAAACGAAAACTTAAAATTGATAAAAAAAAAAAATAACTAAATTTAACTAATTTATATTAGAGGTTTGAAGTTTATCCCACTGTAAGTATGAAATCTTCAGCTATGTGTTTCCATTATCACTTTTTCGTAGCCATATCAACAGCCTGACAATTAAGAAGATTGTGACGTTTCATGCTACCATACGCAATATCTCAAAATCCTTCAAATTTTATTATTAACCTTTTGTTTGTTAAAAACATTTTCTTCTTAGATTCGAAACTTGATCAAGCAAAATTGCCTTTGTTTTTGACTAAGAGATGCTCAATAAGCTCAGAATTGTAGTTCTCATTTGCATACATAACAATAAATTATTAATTTTTGTTTCACACGAACTCCAATATTGAATAGTAAAATATATTTTAATCTTACCCAAATAAACAACGATTTAGTTCAATCGTCAACCACATATAGAGTATAGGGTGGTAATGTGTTAAAGTTTTAAAGTTTTTAAACGTAAAATGACGGCTAATACCTTTTTAAGCGTTTTGTAATTTAACCAAAACTCATTAGCATCCCCTCAAGCAAGGAATTATTTACTTTTCAATATGCATTAGCAGAGTGCACTTCTATTTTGTTTACAATTTGGTTGTCAAACACACTACATCGGATCTTTTGACACATTTACCAGAATTTACCACCAGGTAGCTTCTGACAAAGAGATGACCTTACTTACTCTCTTATTTGTCCTCTCAGTTGCCAGAAAACCATGTACGATTTCCGGTAAAATCTGGAAATTCTGCTAAAAAATGTTAATTTCGGACTCATGCGGGTTTACAACTAAATAATATTGGGAATACTTTTGAGGTGTTTGAAGAGGGTTGCGACCTGTTTGAAACTAAATTTATTTATAATAATCATATTTTGGCCTTGACACTTTTGCTAAGTTTTGGCCGAGCTTCTCCTCCGATTTGTAGCGTGCGCCTTTGCTGTCACACAAATGGGAGGGACCTACAAACTTACGCCGACGCCGAACGGCGATACAATTTTTATGATGAGCTATTTTTTTATTAAAGACACTAAGATTTTTAAAATATTTTCACTAAAATTTTATCAACCTAAATGTAAAGCTTATGCGAAGTAGTTATCTAATTTAATGTAAATTTTAAACATTTTCAAGATAAAACATGAATTATATTTAAAACGTAAATGTTAATACAACTGTTTTATATATAATCCCAAACATATGATATAAAATCCCCTCTACCAAAAAACTTAAATTGGGTAACGCCGGTTTGAATTTTTACAATTGAGCAATTGTCAAAAATCTTCATTTTTATCAAAAAGTTATTTACCAGGGTGGCTTTGAACTAATGATTGGTACTGAGTTAAAGAATGCACACACATAAAAGATTGCAGCCTTTTCAATACTCATTCAGTGTTAAACCTTTTTTTGATTGGGCATTGGTTTTTTCAATCTTGCTATGAATATGTTGATGTGTGAATTCATAACTGCTTTGAGAGAATGGAAAATTCAAAAATTTTAAACCTCAATCCTAAGCGAAGAATAAGTAATGAAAACTGGATAGAAAAAAATTGTTGATTTAAAATTGAAAATGATTTCACACTTACACAGCTCTGCCACTTAGTCTATAGTGTCCCATCAGAAAATCTCTTATTATCCTTAACCTTTCTTTCTTTGGGGAGGCTCTTCCTTGATTGTGCTAGCTCCAATCGCCAGGAAAAGCTCAGACCCTATAGGCGACCAGGCGGCCGCCGTTCTGGCCACCCGTCTGCTTCCTCGTTCCCAACAATTTCTATATGACCTGGTATCCAAATCAGTTGGATAGCAATGTGCTCCGCCAGGACGTTAAGCCTATCAATGCACTCAAGATCCAAGGAAGACTTGTCCACAAATGACTAGAGGGCCTTGATGCCGCCTAGGTATCACTCAATATTAGAATTTTCTTATTACGGTAATTTCTACGTAGGTAAATCTCTGCACACGGACTAATCGCATATCCCGTAGATGCCTGTAGATGCCTTCCCCATTGTCGTAGGGAGTTTTTTAGTTTGACCACTTTATTATACATAAATACATTTTTACTACATACTACATTCATACTCCAGGTTCAGTATGTGACGAAATTTTCATTAATAAAAAAATAAAGATTCATTTCCTGCTAATAATGTTGCCCTAGATATACACCACAAATTGGCTGAATTCATGCTAATCCTGAACCAAACAGCTCATCAGACAAGCATAAAATATCTTTGAAAGCGCATAAATCTCTACATTTCATTAACACCCCGAAAATGATGAGTTTCAGTTTGATTTTTTTTTTTTTTTAGTAAAAAGTGCAACTAAAGAAATGCCATTGGAAGCAAAACAAAAGCGTCACAAATTTAGTTGATATAAGAAACGCGAGTAAATATAAACTCTTCTAGCAACAACAATGGTAACGGCATAATGAACCGGCAAACTGACTGCCGGTAACAAACACGTGAGAAAATCCCAAAAAACTTGCCACAAATATTTCATGGCATCGTGTTTGTTTTGAAGTTGATTATTTGGTTTGCTTCGCTACAGTCATATGTTTGTGCATTAGGGTGGTCCTTAAATATGGGAAGCATATTTTTATATCAAATTTCCTAAGACTCAACCTTTACGTCGATGCTACTATAGTCGAAGATACCACATATAAATTTTTCTCCCGATTGGAGACGGTTAAGGCGTGTCGCACAGGGGGTAAAGTTCAGATTCCTCTAGTCAAAAAATTAAAATTAATATTTTTTTCATCTCATACCCAAAATCGATACTACCGAAGTCCAAGATATCACATATAAATTTTGACCCCGACAAACTTCAGATTACCCTATGAAAACGTCTTAACCGACTGCAATCCGGACCAAAATTTACGTGTGATATCTTCGAATTTAGTAGTATCGATTTTGGGTGTTAAATGAAAAAGATATTTTTAATTTTTTTGAGTCTCCATATAGGCTTTTAGCCTCTGACCCCTTTGCGACACGCCTTAACCGACTCCAATTGGGGCCAAAATTTATATGTGATATCTGTGATCGTGTTAGTACCGATTGAGTGGATGAGACTGAAAAAATTGGTTCATTTGATTTTTTTAAGGATCACCCTAATGCACATACATATGAATGTGTATACGTTCGTGAACCTTTTACAAATATTTTTATATTCTCATCACAATTGATTGCTCGTAATGCGATTAGTGTTAAAAGGCATTAAAGCATCGAATGACAGACACACTACTTTGGTGTGCGATACGTACATATGTACATATGCAGACTCGCACCAACATCTATCGAGGAGACGATAAAGGTGTTGAAGCTACCGTTGTTACTCTTTCTGTGCCATTGACGTCGGTGCTCTACCTGTGGCAATTAAAAAAAAAAATTACGTATGCTAGCCATTGATCCGCAACGCCTAGTCGACCCAGAGTTGGAGCGCAACACGAAAACTTAAATGACTTAAAAAACATCGCAAGACAAAATCATTGAAAGGAACATTAAACATTTTCAGTGTCATTCGATATGTCGATAGGCCGAGCAGCAGCCAAGAATGGAGCGCTTAGTTTAAAATATTGTTTGCTTTGGGGCACCATACTGAAGAGAAAAAGCTATGATCGCGTTGTTATGCTAGAAAATATAAATTTGGTTTGATTTGTGTGTGTAAAAGTGTTGGTACGACTGACATGAATACATATTTCTTTCAAAATTCTCCAAGTGAGGCACTTCTTTTCATCAATTCATAACAATTCTAATACACATACCGAAATTCTGATAAAGTCAATGGCTCGTTTATTAAGCTTAATTTATTGAAAAGCATAGAATATTGTATTGTATGCGCAACTGAACATAATCATAAAGAAACCAAATCAGGAAATAAATTACATTTGAGCGTTTCAAATATTTTATCTAACAATTAGGTTATGGAGTGCCAATTTCATCGGCAATTTGTATGACCTTAGCTGCGTCATGCTGACTTTGGTGCTTCTAGCCAAACTAATTTTTTGTAGCTTTGTTTGAATGAGGTGTTGATAGGTAAATAACATGTTACAGAAAAGCTACAAAAATAGGAAAAAAGGTACATAAATATAAAAAGAAGAATAAAAAAAAAAACAGTAAATGGATGATGAACCCGCGCACGAAACAAGGGCTACGATTTACGGATACGCAACTGAAATGTCTGAAAATGGTATAGAGAAGGTGCTTCCAACCAACTATTGGATGCTATAAATAAATACATGGCTGACATCACCGCAGTACAGGAAATTTGATGGTCAGGGCATGGATGCAAAAAATATGGGGTCTGCTACAGTATAGCTGACATGAGATAGCCACAAATTTCTAGTGGAATTTCTCTTTTTATGATAACCATATTGCTATCCTAAATTTTTTATAAAATTTTTTTGGATTAATCACAAATTTAAAATTTCCAGGTCCTTTCAAGAAAAATCCTAACGTCAGAGAGAAAAACCAACAACGTAGTTTTACTATTTTTGACCACTAGTTTCGCGAATATATTGTTTTGTTTTTGTAGGTAAAATTTATATATTTAATGCATAACTGTAATATATGTAATGTATATTTTAACGAGCGGAAAGGCGGCGGCAATTTTGACGAGATTGGTGGAAAAGAAGACATAATTGGGCAACAACAGAAAAATGTATACCTCCAGCCAACCAGCACCACCAGCATCGAAATATTCATAAAGCTTTTCGGTGCCCCTGATTAAGGTTAAGTTAGGTTATTGTGGCTGCCCAAATATGTTAATGGAATGGAGCCACACTCAGGGAAAAATGAGTCTGTTTTGTTAATTTTGATTATGACCCTTTATACAGAAAGATAACTAGTTACCTTGTCCATAGACTATAGACCGTCGCCTCAGTCTAGCCAGTTCCAGGCAGTGACAAAGACAATTTTTGATTCTCTCGATTTTTTCAAATTTATTTCTGTGATGCGGAATAGAAATTTTGTGACCGACGTTAAGAGTGCATTCAACATGAGGAGGGTACACTTCTCAACGCTTTTGAATAGCTACTCAGATTGGACTTTAGCCGGCGAAGTACCCAAACCAATGTATAGGAGAACAGCAATAAGCCTTCAAAGAGCAGACAGAGAGCATGCATAAGCTAGTTAGCTGAACTTAGTTTGATCAGTCCATGCCCGAAGTTTGGAATATAAGTTTGCTTTTCCCAATCCACTAAAATGGAGATCCTGTTATTTACGCCATTAAGCGCGGAATAAGCTTTGCATTTGGCTTTGCATTTGGCCTTATAAGCGTGGCTACAGGCCCGTGAATCCACCATAAATGAGATTTTCCAAGTTCTTCGAATCCTGGAAAAAACTTGAAATAAGAACCCTTGTGCCGATTTTGGAGTCACCTTAGACAGCATGAGGAGAAGTTACATCTACGATGCCATGTTTAAATTTTGATATTACCACAAAACTAATATGGCTATTGAAAGGACATCTCAGTGCCGTTCGTAACCAAACGGGGGGCTTAGACCGGATACCTTACTTAAGCTCTGTTTCCTTAAATCTGATGCTAGTATAAATAATAAATAATTACGTGTTGCTCATCTGAATTGCAGCGCTACAATTTGCAGCACGATGTTGTTGGCGGATGCAATGACATTACCAATTCTAGCTTAGTGAGTGTGGCAAGTAATCAATGTTGGAACCCACGTCATTATTAGCCATTATAGCTTTAAAGTAGTGTAGGACGAATCTTACTTAGAATCCAGCATCATCAACTCCAATAATGCTAGCCCAGCTCCGTGCCAAGAAACAGAGGTTTTATTTGAGTGAAAATATTTTTGTGTGGGAAACCTAACCTAGATAGACGCGCCGCTTGGAGAAGCCAAGCTTTTTTCGTACGCATTTTTGGTTCAACATAAAAGATCTGCATCGTTCGCTTGATTTTCATAATTAGGGCGTCAAATTAAAGCGCTTGGCCTGTAGATGTGCAAACTTGTCTTATTTTTTGGAAAAGAGTTGCCACCTGTTGAACAATTAAAATCAAATTATTTAATAAACAATGCCATCATATTCGCAAGGTTCGTTCGATTTTCCAAAGTGAGGTGTAAAATTAAAAGACTTGGACGTGCTGTAACGTCTTAATTTTCTGAAATGAGCTGCCTCACCTTAAAAGGGTTGCCACCTGGTTAAAAACTCATTTTAGGTAAGGGAATGTACATATATTTTTCGTGAAGGGATTTTTTCTCCAGAATAAAAGATCTGCACCGTTTGCTTGATTTTCAGAAATGAGATGTCAAATTAAAGCACTTGACCTTTAGATATGCAAACTGGTTTAAGTTTTTCGAAAAGAGTAGCCATCTGTTAAAAACTTAAATTGAAATTATTTAATAATCAATGCCATCAAATCCGCACCGTTCGATGGATTTTCCAAAATGAGGCATCAAATCAAAAGCCTTGGACTGTAGATGTAAAATGGGTTTTATTTTTTTGAAAAGAGTTGTCACCTTTAAAAAAACTAAACTCAAATTATTAAAAAAATAAATCAATTATTATAAACTGGGTATCAATCGAAATGGTTTTGAATAGCTTTGTTTCTTAACTGAACTATAGGAGGGTTGCCACCTGCTTAAAAAATCATATTAAGTAAGAGAAATATATGTACAACTATATGGGTATCAAGGGGTTTCGGAAAAAAGCTTGAAAATATTTTGAAGAGCGTTGTCACCTGCTAGAAATGTAAAATTTAGTTTACTTATACACAACTGTTTACAAAATTGAATTCAAAATATTTTATAAGTTATATGAATTGTGTAAATATGGGTATCAATCAAAGGGGGTTTTATAAAACCCTTATTTCTGAACTGTATTTAGCAGGGCTGCACATATTAAAATTCCACTTAATTCATCAGTTAAGCATATATCGTCACCTGAGTGGAAGATCGACCTATCGCGGCAGCCAGTTCGAAAACGCCTTATCTCAGAAAACTTTTCAAAAATGCCATACTTTAGAATTTGAATGAAGAGGCCCTATTTCAGAATTTGATTGAAGAAGCGCTATTTCAGAAATTTATTGGAAACACCCTATTTCAGAATTTGATTGAAGAGGCGCTATTTCAGAATTTTATTGGAATCACCATTTCAGAGTTTGGTTCAAAAAAGCTTTATATCAGTCGAAAATACACTGAAAATTTGCTTAGAGGGGGCGTTTTTGAAACGGCAGCTGAGGTATGGCGTTCTTCAACCAAATTCTGAGTTAAGACGTTTTTTCAATCAAAATCTGAAGTAAGGTATTCTTGAAAAGTTTTCCGCGATAGGCCATTTTCGAATTGGTTGCTGAGATAGGTCGATCTCCACTCAGGTATCGATAAGCACCTTCACCTCTTGAGTATTTAAATTTAAATTTCATATATTTTTTTTTGTTCTCTTTGAAATCGTATGTTAGTATTGCGTAGCAAATATATGTTCATATTTACCTCGCATAATGAACCGGAGTAACCCAGCGGGCAGATACACTTAAACTTTCCAATCAAGTCCACACATTCGCCACCATTGCGACACGGTGAATTGGCGCATTCATCTATGTCAGTTTCACAGTCGCGACCTTAAAACAAGTAAAGACAATACATAATATGAGTAACATTTTCGCAACAAAATCAAATATTTTTGCAAAAATTGAAAGCATTCCAAATCGCCATAATAAGCCGTAAAGGCAAGCGAAGTCAACTAACTGTCTCGCTACACCAGCTTTCTGATCACTTCAAGTGTTTGTTATACTTTCAAATCATTTTTGCATTTGTTTTATACAGTTTTATGCATTAATAAATATTAAGATTTCTCTATTTTATTTAATTCGCCACTCACCCGTAAATCCAGTTGCGCATGCGCAGTGGTAGTCATTCACCAAATCTATGCAGGTCGCCCCGTTTTTGCATTGTCCCACGCAATCGTCAAGATTCTGCGCACACGTTGGTCCACCCCAGCCCTCGAGGCAAATACAAGAAAATGAACCGGGCAGATTGAGGCATTGTTGCGCATTTATGCACGGACCCACGGTGCTGGACATCGCTGCTTGTACACCCGCACCATTGGCCGTGGCATTACCTGCAGCTGCTGCTTGCGATTGAAGTGCTGCCTTGGCGGCTGCCGTTGCAGCTGTGGACGATGAGGCAGCACTTATGGCGGCAATCAACGCCGCCGAAGAGGTCGCTGATGAAATCGCATCGGCTAACGTTCCACCGACATTGTTGCTGCTGGTTGTCGTATAGTGAATCTCGCATTCATTTACATCAATTTGACATACATCGCCTGTCCACTCAGGAGGACATTCACAGCGAAAGCCGCCGATTAGATCGATGCAAGTGCCACCGTGTTCGCAGGGACCGCCAGCACACTCGTCGATATCTGTGAGGTGAGAGATGGAAAGGAAGAAGAAGCGGAGTATAGAGCAAAAGGAAGGAATGAGTTGAGATTTCTTTCTAGTATAACTATTGCATTGTTCATTTGATTCGAAGTAGAGATAAAACATTGGCGTTAGTGTTTCAACTGCAACTAAATACGTATGTAAGTACATACATGTGTGTTATTGCTCTTGTAACTTAATGTAAAGTTGCGCATGCCTTTAAGATGTACCAGATCGCATGGGTGATGCTTGAATGATGTGGCAGCTATGAGATCTTTGCTGTAGTCAGCTAGGAAGCTGCAAATCAAGTGCTCGCTACATACATATCTACATACATATGTTTAATTTTGTTCACATAAGTACTTTCATGTACTTATGCATCTTCACAGCGAGACATTTTTATCTGTTGTTGGAAATCGTATGTTTGCATTTACGCTAGTTTTTTGTTTCTGTCATTGAAGTGTGTTGTGGCTCCTTGTGCTATCTTTATTTGATTTTTACCTTCGTAACAGTAAGTAGGCGTGTGTTTACATTTCTTACTCTATGTAGTATTACACAATTAAGAATACTATTCTCTTTCGATTTCGATTTGCGATAGGCAAATTTTTGTAGGAATTCATTCAAGTGCGCGATGCGATATTTAAAATGCTTCAAAAGCGAGTTAGCGTTTGTGGGGAATAGATTGGGGAGGAAAGGAATGACAAAGAGCTCTTATGCTTAGTTCTAGTTTTAATTATTTTAGTAGCAGCGAAGTGAAGTATCAACGACTGTTCGTGGGTATCAAACTTCTATGAAAAAACATGTAGGCGCTACTGGGATGGCAACATAGGTTTGGGCCTCAATAACTACTCCAGCCATTATGAAATATATGGTCACACTCCCGCTGTTAGCATAGGGGGTAATTCAGTAGCTGAAGCCTCTAGACGTAACAATTGAGCGCGCGGCTAAACGATGGAGGGGGTTTTGGAAGAGGAAAGAGCTTATACTAGTTCCCGTTAGCTCCACTCCCAGTAAGAGAGTACAACATCCTACCCAACAAGCAGTTTATAGTAGTGTGCTATACACGCGATCAGTCCAATAAGCTCTTCCTTGAGAAGGAGCCCTGGCGCGTCAGAAGGCATATTTTCGAGTAGACGGACGCAGTTCATATATATATATAAGAACTGCTGTACACGAAGGCGTACAGATAAGCCATCAACGGCATTCCTAGAGAGTGCATCATCACCTTCTGTTCTCTCGTCGCATGAATACCGTCTTAGGAGCACAATCTCCGAAACAATAAGCTTTAGCTGCCACGAGAGACTTGTGCTACTCTGGCCCAGTTACGGTCTGGATACTGCAGTAGTCTGAACTTCTACCTATCCTACCTATTGGGATATTCCTCCCATGGCACCAGGCCCCCCTTCATATGACCACGCATTCCCCTATCCGTCTGATCCAACTCCGTCGAAACAGCACGTTTCCTGGACCAATCGTTCGATGAGCTTGACGATAATTGATGAACGAATCGATTTTGGCGGAGCTTAGTAGTGCTGCTACAACAATAACAACCCAAGACGATGCTATTTTAGAAGAAGTTGAGAATGGAAGTATATAGCAAAGCAGGATGAAGCGCCTCCATCTTAGAAAAGCGTCTCCATATTAGTATTCTAGAATGACACACAAACTCCTCGAAAACTCACGAGGGCGTAAAGGCAGGAGTCTATGGCACCAGAGCTAAGAAATCTCTACCAACTCTAGTCCCTCAGTCAGAGTGTGAGCTACAACAATCAGATAACTGTCATTCTCGGCGATAGTTTTCGAGTGCATAGATAAACTTGACTCCCTTGCAATCCACAGTAGCACCCATATATATACTATCAGTTCACAGGCCACAGTGGAACAGAGGGAAATGAGATACACACTATCCAGGAATATGGCGGCCACAAGCCCATTAGGGCCTGGTATTTTTTTTAGCTCTTTTTGCTTATTTTTTCGGCTACTCTGAGACCATTTTCCGGTGCTTCTGGAACCGTTTTTCGGGTCTTTTGGAATCGAGTTTCGGTTTCGTTAGAACCTTTTTTCTGATCTTGTAAGAACCGGACCGGTTGGTTCTCCAAAGAACCCGGATGTCCGGTTCCGGTTGCTCGGTTATGTGCATCACTATTCAATATTCTTCTCGTAGCTTGTACTTAGCCTGCTGATATTTTATTGTTTGCCTAATGGACCCCACCACACTAGGAAGCCATAGGCAAGGATTTGGCTTTGTGGCGGGGGTGTATGCAAACATCACAGGTTTCGGTTTCGAATTCCAGCTTCCACAGAAGATCCAAGTATAATAAATGACACAAGCCCGCTATAGGCATTTCTCAGTTAAGCTTCCAGTTAAGTTTAGTGCCTTGTATGGCTCTTAAATATTTTGCATTGGATGACAACAAGACCATCTTTTTTTATTTTTGATGTTGAAAACTACTTTCTACGGAGATATTTTTTAAGGCACATCACGTGAATGTCACGAAATTACATGAATAGGTCAATAACAGAAGAATTTACCTTTGTCCACCGTCTGTACGCCCTTACAATTACTCATTAGTATTTGAGCATAAATTAGCAATCGCACACGAGTACTTTTCTTTCGTTGAAAATTTCAATAGTTACGAAAATTTGATATTTATCTTTGGTATATAGTAAACTTTTTGTCATGTTTAATTTCGTTATTTGCCATACTTTTTAACGCTACAGTGTCGCTACAAAAGTCAAAGAAATATTTGTATTTACAAACTCATTGAATGCCACTTACAGAATCTTTATGGACCACAACAGCAAGTCAAAGTCTCATTTCAGTTTTACAAGAAAATGAATGAAGAAAAATTTGTAATTTTTAATGCTTCACTAGCACTTGCGTAGGCAAATATTTAAAGCACACGCAGCTATGCGGGCAGCAGAGAAATCTTCAAGTCCACATGCACACAGCTACATACCCATAGTTTGTGCAAATAAAGTTAAGCAAATTCAGAAGAATAATAAAAAAAACTCATGAAATGGTACTAGTAAGCACACTTTGACTATAAGCAACAACAAATCGTAAGTATGTACTCCACCATAAAGCAAAAATGCTTTTAACACCTTCTTGACAAGACCCTCTCATTTGTCATAAGCGCACACAAAAAGTTTTCTGTTAACATGCACACACATCCGTGCATACAATTTATGCCTCTAAAGAAATTGTGCTAAGGTGGTAAAGTGGTAAAGAAGAGGCAATAAACTAGTGGAGACCAAGTGTGAAGTAGGAACAAAGACAAGCTTACGTTTGGCGTTGTTTGCGTTGTTGAATCTATGTATGTATGTATGTATGTGGGAATGTGTGCCTATACGTGCACAAAGTTAAAAAAGTTCAGGTGTATTTTATTTTCAATGAAAAGAAAAACAAATGTAATGGCTTGGTGTAGAAGTGTGTGTACGCGCACGTACAAGAAGTTTTCGTTTGCTTAACGCTTCAAGCGAGTCCACTTGTAATTCGTACAAATCGTTTTTAAAAACACATCAGCCAGTCAGCCGTGCTAGTCGTAAGCGGCATGTTACATTTTTGTGTCATTTGTTGTACTACACAGAGAAAATTGGCGTGCAAATTTTTTCAAGTATTTTTTCATTATTTTTTTTATTTTTATTTAAAATGAAGTAGCTGTCAAGCCCGATGGCAAGAAAAAGAACATTTTAAATATGTGACGCGATTGACGTTTGACTACTACATTTTTACGAGTATTATAAGAAGCTTTCAAGAACTTTAAAGCGAGCTCATAATAGTGATATGTCTCAGTTACCGCAACCTGCGCGTTTTATACTAGGAAACTATTATTTCGTTACAGATATATAGCAGTGCTGTGGCGGATCCTATGCCTATGATCTGCTGTGCTCTTCTGTCACTATGCCACCAGCACCCAACAAATATAGCTCCGGTTACTGTTTGTTTGCAAGATTAAAAGAAAAATTACTCCCCCAAAGCTTTAAGGAGGCCTTGTGTGCTTTAAGAGAGAGAGATTCGACATTCTTCTGTCAGATTTTAGCATACATATGGGTGTTTCTATAATGTCGGACGTAACATTCGCACGACTTTAGAGTTAAATACATAAATCACAAGAAAACGGAACTCTCTTATAAAAAAAATGAATATCCGTATATAGGCTGTCCCATTTTTTGCATACTGCACGTGGTATAGTTACAGAACCCCAGCTTCTCCGGTGTAGTTTGTATTGAAGCCCTCAGTATACCAAATCTGGCTTTCCTTTCGCGGCTGAGGTCGTTCATTGGCGCAGTCGGTTCTCTTCAGGGAAAATATCGTAAAGTTACGTAGGAAGTTAAACCACGGACGGTGCAGGCACACTTAACTCAAGCACAGTCCCTCATTTTATAGTCTTGAGATTGTATGGGTAACAAGCTTAAAATCTCTCAAATTGGTTGCAGGAATGAGTCTTGCTGAAGGGAGTAGACAGCGAAGACAAGTCTAAAGTGCTTGCAGAGCTGCGGTGGGTGTTGTTTATGTAACGCCAGTGATAAGCGTGACCGGTGTGAACTCTATTTATGATTTCTTCCATCAGGTGGGCAGGGCATAGATTACGATGATACATGTTGCTAATTCGGATCTGATGCTACAGTTCCTTATAGATTCCAGCAGGCTTAGATGGAGATCATTGTCTTTTCTGTTCTATTAGAATTTATGGTTACAGTAATATATCCTCCTTTTAGAGAAATTATTGTAACAGTTTAGTCCTTTTCTTAAGTTGGAAAAGTCGCCTGCGTAGCCATTGCCATGAAGAATACGATTCTTTGCTATCATAGGGTGGATATTATAGTCAGTTTGGTTTATGGCAACGTCAGCCTCCTTGGAGTGAATGCAATTGTGTTTAGGAGGGCATCCTGTGGTAGATAATGCACGTTTTTTTAGTCGAGGGAAAACTTAGAAAGGAGTTCTGCGCAGAAATACTGTGGATGGCTTAGAACACCCGACTGATGAGGGTAATTTTTGTGGCTGAAGGGTCGGTATGACTATAGTGCGTCTGGTTGTTTCCTCTGTATCTTTGAGATGTATCTGATCACAGCTTATTGTAATTATAGGGGCAGGGATCGCCACTCGTAACATGCCTCGAATGATGTGATTAGAAAAGGCAGCTGATGTGGAAGTATTTTTTGAAGATGAGCTGGTTAAATGCCATCTGCTGCAGCACTTTGAAGGTAGGGAATGCAGATATAGACCACCATTTTTTATTTTAACCGAATAGGCGGGGTCTTTTTATACCAATCTGTGTATGGATACTTCAGTTTGTGCTCAGTGGTAAGCAGCAAGGCAAATTAAACTCGGCTAGCAAGTTCATGATTCATTATAGCCGTGCATGAATACTCTTTCAGTTCTTTCCAGGACCCCTATTTCATTAAAGAGTGCTGTTACCAGTTCTCTCTATAAAGAGTTTTATTTCTCTGCTGAGGTGAGTTCCCGAATTTCTTAAAGCCCCTCTAATTTCATCAAAGTATTCAGTGAAGGTAATGTTTGTATTCTTCGCCGGCATATTTGTAAGCACAGCTAGCTGGGTTGTTATTCACCAGGGAGTGTTTGAGTTGAGTGGCTTCTAAACAATTTTTAAAAGAGTTCAAGGTTCGGTTAGAATTGGAACTTTGCAGAGAGTGTTGCAAAAGTACGCGCATCTACATAGTCACGAGGAGAAAAAATTGATGATTCTGTGATTGAAATTGCTTTCCATAAAATTGCATTAAATCCAACTAGTACTCAGTATAGATGTTTCTGTAATAAACTTCTTCTATAAAATTATGGTCTCGCGGTGTTTGTGGTCGCACTTCCTCGAAACAGCTCGATCGAGTTTTATGAAATTTTTGATGTTAATTTGATATAATTTTGAGAATAGGTCGTTAAACGTATTTGATAGTTATTGACAGAGGGGGCGTGGCAACACCCATATAAACTGGATTTTTCGTCCTACATATCTCTGGAACTATTCATAGTAGAGTACTGGAACTTGGTATTGAGATATATGAAATCAGTTCAATGCACTTGGAGAAAAATTGGAGCTTTTTGAAAAAGGTGCGCGGTGTCTTCCAAACGTACGTATATTTTTACATATCTTTGTATGTATATATATATTTATAACTCTCTCCTGAATAACCGAACTGATTTTAGCGGAATTTTTTGTGTGTAGTTGAGTGGGTCTCTGGACCCCAAGTGGCTCTGGAGTCAAGTTATTACTGGTATTTATGATCCAATTTAGCTCGCATTCGAGACGGTGCATAAAAGAGGAGCCAGACGGCGCTGGATTTGAGTTATTATTAAAAATAGACAACTGGCAAAAAATTGCCGTGAATGTCCGTTTACGTGGGCCTGCTGCACCACAGAGTATGTTAAATAGCGTGTGTTCCGATTGGACAAATTGATGTGTGCCAATATTACTATGCGTTAAAGTCTCTCTCGGACAACCTAGGGTTGATTTATCCAGTGGCCAATCTCAAGTTACCACCGCTAGATTAACCACAGGACCATTGCGCTATTTGATAAGACATTTAAGTTATTTAGTCTGAAGTAAGTCTATGTATGCGGGATTTCTGTAGAATAGCGATACTAATCTATTTTGAGATTGCCACCAACCCTACTATACAGATTCAACGAAAGATTCACCATCGAACCGAATCATTGTTGAAGCCAAAGAGTGAAGAGGAAAAATGTCTTCAAGTTTATTTCGTTGTGCGACCAACCGTACTATGAAATGCTAGATCATTGGAGAATTTCAAAAACTTTCCTACAGACCATAACCTTAGGAGATATGTGTGCCACTGCCATTGGAAGTCGTGAACGTGAATTGTTGGTGAAAATATCGGACGTAAATGTTTCAATAAAAAAAAAAAAAATGATTTTGGGCAGGACGAAGTTTGCCGGGTGTGCAGTATAAAAAATTACTTTCTCCATTGAGATGTTTTCTTTTTAAAATAGAAAAATATCTAAGGCACTTCGGATATTACGCGTCACATCATAGGAGAGTAATCGCTTCGTCATGCCGAAATGAACCCGCGATGGCTCGATTTCTGCACACTTGCGTGCACTGCATAAGTCACCAGCTAATAACCAAATACCACACAATACCAAAAATACAATAAGAAGTCTTAGCCTTGCCAGATGCATTCTCAACCAATGAATTTTCGCTCCTGAATCTGAGGTATGTTCCAGAACGTTACCGTCGCCTTTCGAATTGTAGTATTCGCTTTGGACCTTTGTCGTTTGATGATTGTAGGCGCTGTAGCTAAACTTCCACAAGTAGTGTGCGTTTTTGCCTCCCATTCCTTGTGATAGTTGTAATTCCTACATTTTTTGTCTTCCCCTCAACTCAGTTTGTACTGTGGCCATAGATCCTGAAGTCGCAGTAGTTGTAGAGGCTATGTCGGTGGTATGTGTAATATTGTGTGGAGTGCCGCTAGCGGTGCTGTACGTTATGATGATCACTAAGTGATAATGGACACCCTCTAGTCTTTTAAACCAAGTATTTTTTCTGCCCCTGGCCACCACACTAATATCACGTAGAATAGTATTGGCCTATCAATAGCCGGGAATAGCTAATCTGATAGGAAATGCCTAGAGTATAGGCCAACATCTTTTTACAAAATTTGCTGTCCAGTATGATTGGCCTTGGTTGTAGGATGGCTAATTTGAGTCTGCTGAAATCGAATGTTGTATTTCCTAATGGATATTACCAGGTCTGTTTAGACTTCGCTTAATCTCGGTAACACTTCCGTTCCCCAGCCGCTTGTGGCCTTCTGTGTCTGATTTGCGAGAGACATGGGAGCCATAGATGATGATTTTAACGTCACCTGCATTAGCTGTAGCATAGCTGCTTGTAAGTAGACATATGATAATGTGTAACTTTTTTTTGGTAGATTTTCTTGTGTAAACTTAAAAAAACATTTATTTTTTTTTAGTACGAAATTGCACAAAAACATGGCACTTCATTCAGCAGAAAATTTCTGTGCGTGTAAGCTCAAAAGTGTCTCATTAATTATTCATAACGAATACTTCCATTCAACTAATAGCAATGCATGCAATACATCACACCTCAAAGTATGTGCATACGTATATACATATGAGCTTTTAAGCATCGCTTTAGCTGTTACTCTGCAATGCGACAAAAATCTTAAACGAACAAAATTTGTTCGGTTTTATCTTGATGCTGCCAACGTTGTTATGCCATTGCTATTTCCACGCAATGTTTGTCAACATACTTCATGCTTGTGGCATCTTCAGCGAATGCCAGTGATGCAT
Source organism: Rhagoletis pomonella (assembly GCF_013731165.1). Taxonomy (NCBI): domain Eukaryota; kingdom Metazoa; phylum Arthropoda; class Insecta; order Diptera; family Tephritidae; genus Rhagoletis; species Rhagoletis pomonella. The sequence continues at coordinate 33,502,454 of NW_023458558.1, read as the reverse complement.
TTCCTTGGAACAATGGGCAGCAAGTCTTCTATTTAGTATTTAGAATGTTGAAAAGAAACCCAAAGTTTGTTTGCAGTCAGCCTCACTAAAACGGCGGTAAGATAAAGGCTAAAGTGCGATTGTCACACAGTTAGCTTGCGTTCGGCCTGAACCATCTTGCACTCGTACATTAAATGGACAATTAGTCATACGTGGCAGTACGCATGTCAATGTTTATATATTAAATGTGCAGGCTACCCATGTATGTGCGTTTACGCGTCGATTGTATGTGTGCTTTAAAGCATTTAAGTGCACAAGCTATAAGTAACACCTGTTTGCATTCGAAATGCATGCATAGAGTGCATTTAATTTCTGATCTTAATGCAGCTCCTTACTTTAATCCACACATTATCTGAAATTTTAGACTACATTCACTTGCGACACGAAGTATAAATGCCCAATATTGCGCGGAGGCTATTGCAAGTTTGTTGCTTTAGTCTTTTGTTCGGCTGAGAAAAGGCAGTAAAATTTCGTTTGCAAATAACGAGAGAAATGAAATCAGCGCAAGCCATTAGTATGTGATTAGTTATGCTAGCAGGTGTTATTCGAACTGTAAAAAATACATAGTTGTTGTTGTTGATGGGCCATGCAACATTGCAGTTTAGAGGCGATTACGTATAAGACACGAAAGCCTGGCTGAGAGAGTGAAAGGAAAGCAAAGCGCTTGGCAGTTTAGCATAAAGACGCGCGTATTTGCAAAATATTAACAATTCAAATGTTTTTGAATGCTAGTACATAATAAAAACGAGACAGTTAATACAAGCAAAGGTCTTACAAAATCGTACGAATTTAGCATAATTAAAGCGACGCACATGTTTCAAATATTCGAGACACAGCTTTTAGGCGTCACGTACATTGCACTGCTTTTACTGCAGAATGTGCTGGCTCGGAGGCAATTACGCGCTTTTCATTTGATTCCATTTTTCTGCATTAATTTAATTTTAAACCACAGACAGCGTTCTGTCTACATTTTCTTGTGCTAAATTTTTCTGTATATTTTTTTTTCACTTACCAGCCCCAAAGCCGCAGCTTACCCGCTCGAACGCTCGCTCACTAGTTCGATCGTTCAAGTCAATGCGACTAATAGATGCAATTTAATCCGAGGAAAATAACTCGCTTTAGTGGCAAAGCAAAAATAAATATAAAAAATCAGTCCAACAACAAAAACGCGACCACACGAATAAATATATGAAACATAAATCAATGCAATGTTGGATAAGCGCACGCTCCAAACTCTTGGCCGCCAATAAAGTGGCTAGATCGCGATCGTGGCAACCCGTTCAGCTAACATATACATACATACTCGTACTTACTGATTTCACATGATGGTCCCGTCCAGCCGGGCGCACAGGCACAAGTGTATTCGCCAATTGGTGGTATCTGTTGCAGTCGATGGCCTATCGAATGATGCGAATGCAGTAGATTGCTCGTGCCAGTACCGCTGCCAATGCCACCACTGCCGCTGTTGTGATACTGTTGTAGTTGCATTAACATGGATGTGGCTAGCGCTGGATTAGCAACCCCTCCACCACCGCTAGGTAGCAATTTAGCCGCCGCAGCAAGTGCATTCACGGCGCTCGTGCTATTTCCGCGGCCATCACCCGCACTGCCACTTGGGCCGTCCATCGTGCCACCTGTACCAGTTGGTGTTGTTGTTGCCGTCGCAGTGCTGCTTAATCCTGCCAGTCCTAGCAATGAATCGCGTCGACTAACTGGTTTACCCATGGCTGAGCTCATGCCGCGCATCGAACGATATGTCGGCAACGTTGTTACATTAGGCAGTGTTGATTCCTGTACGATTCATTGGACGATGGTTGGTTGTTTGTTGGTGGTTGGTGGTTGTGGTTTGTATTGTTGTGAATTTAACAAATGTGTGATGTGTATAGCATTACAGCGGGGACGCATAATTTTGTTGTTTCATAATAAAGTTCAGCCATGAAATTGCGCAGCATGAAATGGCAGCGAAAAGAAAATTATTAAAAACGATAAAATGGTATAAAAAGATGAAAAGAATGTAAAATGGTTTTATTGAGAACTGGTCAATTGAGTAAAGTGCATGAAGTAAATTGTTATAAACTTGAAAGCTTAGAAATAAATATTACTATTACACATACATACAAACATATATCAGCATCTTACATTATGGCATTCATTGATTTATAAGGATATTACCCTAAGAAAAAAATAGGAAAAGCCGAATTTTTGCATAAATCTTTCTTACCGTTAGCGATTTTTTTTCTACTGTGACAATTGATCACACGTATCGGCACATGAGTCGAAGGGGACTTGCTTAGACTAAATTTTCAGAAAAGTTTAGTAATTTATTTGGAATGCAAGCGTAACGTTCAAATATAATTCTCATAGAAATACTTGTTTTCCTTACATACCCCGCAAACATATTCTGAACGTTCAGAATATATGAGTCCGAAAGGAGTCCTAGATAGGTCAGAAATGTGAGCATCAAAAACAAAAAATTGTTTACTCATAAATGAATCGTTTAGGATTCATATATGATCCAAGCTATGAGCCAGTACCTTGTGCCAATATAAAAACGAAAAAGATTTGAAATTTATATCTAAATTTGTTTATACAGACAGAAATTGAAAATAAATAGAAAACAAAAATTAACAAAATTTATGTAGCTGCAGCTGCTGCTCATAAATGAATTTTGGAATGTGTATATTTACGTAAGTATGTATGTACAGTCAGTCAATAAAGTTTAGGTGCAGCGAATTTTTTACATTACGGGCAACTATTTTTTAAATATTATATTTTTCGATAATTTTTTATAAAAATATGGTTAATTCTACAATAAAAACCCAAAAATCAGAGTTCGAAGTATTAAAAACAATTAGAAAACAAAAATTAACAAAATTTATGTAACTGCAGCTGCTGCTATTAAATGAATACGGGCAACTAGTTGTTAAATATTTTATTTTTGCGATAATTTTTTATAAAAATATGGTTAATTCTACAACAAAAACCCAAAAATCAGAGTTCCAAACCTTGTGAAAAATTAAAGAAAATTCTGCAAAATTTCATTCAAATATTGCACTTTTTTATTTACGCTCTCAAGAAAAAAGTGGAATATGAAGTTAGGCCATTCAATTTAAGTATAACAATGTGCAGGTTTGAGTTAGCTAGGACTTACCATTGATTGTTGGCAATTTTTTTTGTTGAAGGTGTCGCTCATTTTCTCCATATAAAATGTTTGATAATTTTTTTATATGGAAAAAATGTGCCACACCATCAACAGTCTCCCCGCTAATTTTCAAAGGTTGGGAGATTAATTTGAAGGAGAATGTTGAATATCTAGGACTCAAATTAGATTGAAGCTTACGCAAACAAGCGTTCGAAATCCCATGGGGATTAACACCCCGTATTACGTATTGGCTTTACACTTCTGTAGTCAGGCCTATACTACTGTAATACTTGAGTAGTGGCCATAAGGGCCGTAGACAGGATTTTTTTTTGAGGCGGTTGTTCTGGCAAGATTTTTTTTAGTTTAAATTTTATTTCAACATGTGTTGATTAAAAGAAAAATTTTGATAAAAAGAAAATATTTCAAACGAACAACAAATAATATAATTGATAATTGCATGAGGCTATTGCCTGAACATTTTGGCATTGTGCTGCTATGAGAGCACGGCCTAGTAATCATAGTCAACTTATGTACAGTAGTCGAACAAATTATATTGCCTACAGATTTGTTCGCATTTTGTTCCCGTTCAAATTGCTCTTTGGCTCTTTTGTGGGAACGCTCTTGACATTATAGTATTTTGTTTGTGCAGAACTAAATCAAAACTGCGACGCGTTATCGGTCCCTGATTAATAATCACTCAATAACTCAACACCGTATGAGCCATATGTCAATCCCCTTTCTTAAAATTTCAGACCTTTTACTCAATTTGTTAAAAAATATTTAAGTAAAAGGCATGGCAATTTAAGAAAAAGTAATTGCTTAGCTTTTACGGGTCGTATTAGATCCCTCTACTCCTGTCGATCCAACAACATCGATCCCCTGGTCTGTTTATTTACGGCTAGTTATTCTTGGGAATACATACATACTGACACTTGGAGAGAGGTATCAGGCTTATTTATTCCTAAATTGGGAAATCGGCACCCAGACTTACCTAAATCATACAGACCCATGAATTTAACCATCTTCAGTTTGAAGACCATCGAAGGGCTGCTACAGCTTAAGGATAAACTGAGATACTCAACTTCCTTTCGCAATATTCAGGTTGCGTATATCAAATTGAAATCAATACATTCTGCCTTACAGTATCTGATTAGTAAGATCGAAAGGGTCCTCGACTTTAAGGAGATTACTCAATCAAGGGGCCTACTGATCTCTTTGCTCCAAAGAAGCATAGATTTCTCTACTGTCGGATGCATCAATACAATACTTCGTGAGCGTTATGCAACATCTTTCTAAGGCAACACTTCCGTGAATATTAGAGCCATAAGAGGATGCCCTCTGAAAGGCCTTCTTTCTCCCCTATTCTGGTCGTTCGTGAGGAAAGAGCTTTTATCAAATAACAGGAAGGTGATTAAGTTGCTGCAGCTCTTCGCGTGTTATCTGATTGGAGCGCTCAATATAAACCCAAAAAAGAAAGTACATATAACTCGAATACTTCGACAAACTTTCACCTCATATTTTTGTCCAAGCAGAAGAAGCTTCGACGAGTTTGAAAATTTTCCACCGAAATCCTGCGAGTTACGCTCCTTGAATATTTTCTCTAAGCTAGGAGGACTAAGATGGGCTTGGGTCACTACCTGGCTGAACCTAAGATTTACATGCGAATCTAAGCTATTAAAAACTTGGCTTAATCAGCTTTAGGAAAGATTAAGATTGAGAAGCTGTAACGGATAATCTAGGAATTGGCACTCACCTTTTTATCTTGCTTCTATAATAAAATTATTCACCATATGAATATGCGTTCACAAATTAGCAGAGAAATTTCATCTCACGACCCCTTCGCACTACTGCAGAAGAGGAACGAGTACGTAGAAATGACTGGCGATAGAGTGTAGACGACTTTGCCGCAGTCAAGGTTCAACTGAGCCAACCTGCACACAATCACGACGCCAGCAAAAATCGAACGAGCAATTCCGATAGAAGAGAATGGAATCGAGTTGCCTCTTAATAAAAAAATAACAAAGTCATAAAAGGTGCTCGAGGTGGTAGCAAATCAGAATGGAGCCTGAAAATTCTACCAGAAAATGAGATACATAACAACCAAATTTTTTCCAGACTGGGACTGTTTCAAGTAAAGACAAATATGTGAATTTAGTCCAAAGTACACTTTAGAAATGAAAAAAAAAACGCAGTCCATTGTAGAGGTAAAATGTTTTTGTCGCTCCGACATGGCTCCGTAAAAATCGAAAACATCGTCTAAGAGCCGTGTAAGATCAAGGATACTCCTAGAAAAGGCGTGTCGCTATTACTTGGAGAAGGAAGCAAAAAAGTGGTCTGAACGGTGAACGGGAGTAAGATAAAACGCCTTCTGGCCACTGTTGTTAAATATACATGGCTTTGAAGAATTATCGTATTCTCCACTAATAATGTCAGCAGCTGAAGAAAGCAGAGACCAGTGTGAGCTAAATCGGCAATGAAAAACTCTCTCAATAAAATTCTAGAATTATTCCATTTCTTATGTATGAGGCTTTGGGTATACCTAGCGGAATCTTTCTAAGCAAAATCTATAAATATTTTTACACAAACACTACAAAACGTTCTATGTAAAAGTACGAAACATGTTTAAATATCAAACAACGTTAATATCTACATTAGGGTGGTGCAAAAGTTTGTGTAAGAAAGTAAAGTCGGAATTTTAAAGCTCTCTCTTCCTCGTACCCAAAAAAATAAATCCCTCCTTTTTTATTTTAAAATAAAAAAATATTTAGATGTCGCTCAAAGCGCTTAAAGTTTCCCATGTATTTTATATGGGGGGAAAACAACTTTTCGTAGAAATGGTATAGAAGAGTTAAAAATAAATAGTTTTCTACCAGAAAACTCTGTTTATCTGCAGCAGATTCTCGATAATAATACCCAATTGCTTATTTAACCATTTTTTCATCGCAACTATAATTTATAAGTCCACGAAAAACCCACAAAAACCCGAAAAATGCATTGGCGCGATCAATAAAAAAATCATTAGTATTAAAAATAGGTAAATAAACAATTGAGTATTATTATTGAAAGTATCTTGAAGATAAACAGAGTTTTCCGATCGAAAAATATTGATTTTCAAGAATTTTATACCATTTCTACGAAAAATTCTATTTTCCCCATATAAAAATACATGGAACACTTTGAGCGCTTTGAGCGACCTCTAAATATTTTTTGATTTCAAAATAAAAGATAGGGGAATAGTTTTTTCCAATTTTGAACAATCCTAGCGGTTAAGAGCATTACATTTCCAACTTTGCTGTTTTTGGGCCACACTAATGTACATGCATGCATACATAGATACATATGTATAAAGAAGTATCATAATAATCCTTTAATAACTATACAAACAAGTAATCATATGAGGCACATCCAAATCAAGCACATCAACTAGCATATTTATTTACGTGCATAACGACATATCTATGTATGTTAGTTTGTATGTTCGCTTTAAGTTATCTACATTTTTTACTCACTTTGAGCGTGCAGGTTCCACCGTTTTTGCATGGCTGCGTCGCACACGGATGCTCCACGATTTCGCAACGTTCACCGGACAGACCCTCGGCGCAAGTGCAGCGATATTTATCAGGTGCGGTATTCTCACAGGTACCGCCATGCATGCAGGGTTCATGAGTGCCACAGTAATTTAAATCTACAGCAACAAAACCAAAAATAGCGAAGCGTGAAAAAGAAGCAAAAAAGTAAAATGTAATCATAAGAAAGCAGCAGACGCGTCAGGCATCTTGAACGATATATTAAACTGTATGGAAAATCGCTAAACAGTCAACAACAAGAACAACAACAATAGCAGCAGCAAAGGCAAGTTGAAATGTATTTCTGCCAATAAAGTGCCACGCAGTTGGCTTGTAAGTTGCCTTTCACGTCGGTACAAGTAACACATGCAACATGTGTTGCAGCCTTTCTGCCGAAGTGTAATTTAGATAGATTTTCATGAAGTTAAATGCATTGCTGGCTAGTGGCTTGCATTGGTTTCGGCTATATGTAGTACTTATTTCTGGTAACTGTGGCAATTTGCAACACATGCGCAGACACATGCAACACATGTTCATGCATTTCATACATATTTACATATGTGCAGATATGTGTGCAAACAATCAGCTTCTACTCACCTTGATCGCAGAGTATGCCTCCCCAATTGGTATCGCACACGCATTTCCAGGCGCTGCCATTACACGAACCATGCTTGCAACCAGGATACACCATACACTCGTTGCACAGTGGACCGCGCCAGCCGCGACGGCATCTGTAAGAATGGTAAAAGCGAAAAAAAAGAAATATATTAAAAAATAAAGCAAAAGACATAAAATTATTACACGTAAAGAGTTATGCTATTTTTTGCGCGTACTCGTTTAAAGGCCAAGGCTTAGTCACTGTACACTTGAGGAAAGATTTCAGCCACAAATGTACTGGCTGAGCCACCAAGAGGCAAGCGGAAGTCCCCACTAATAATGGCAGCGTAGTGCGGAGTGCACTTAGATGCTACAAAATCGATTATGCGATGTCTTTATGCGTGCAACACAGCGAGTATGCTACAACAGCCGCAACCGTCAAGAGCGCCAGTAAAGTTGGCGGCAGAGCAGTGTCCGAGTTTGCTGCAGTCTACAGACTTTAAGTGAGTTTAATATTAATTAATCTTAACGTGCAACTAAATTAACAAGCAAACGAATCGAATCATGCAACAAATCGCGGAATGTTGCTTACGCCCTTCCGCTCTCCGTAAGCCAGGATAAGATGTATTCAGTTATGCCGACTCTGTGTAGCATTAACTTACGAATTTGCACTTGCTGCATTCGTTCTGCATATCCTCTGTCGTGCAATACAAAGGTAACAATGAAAACAACAACAAAACACCAAAAAGAATCTCAAAAACGTTTTACGTCTACCTACAACTCATCGCGGCCAGCGTAACAGCCGCCAGGCATTTGGGGATGACCTCCGAAATATTGCAAGTTATTTATCTGCCTTTTACGATCGGTATGCGATGGCTCACGCTGTTACATGTTGCATGCCGCATGCTTTATGCCTCATGCTGCTTGCATGCATCACAAAACACCAATATGCTCGTGCTTACATCCGTACATATGTATGTATATGTGTATTGACGGTATTATATTTTTGCTGTGCATGGCCGCTTAAAGATTTATTATGTTTAATGTTTTGCTTACCGCCGCCGCACAGTGTAAGATTTGACCCATCTAGCTGCTTTTAATTCTGTAATTCGAAAACTATTGAAGATAGATTAAGGAAATTTTGCACAAGGTACGTTATAAGATCGGCGAAGCTTTTTACAAAAAATTGGTAATTTATAGTTACTGTCACGCCACCCTATTATATACCTGCAATTTTTAAAAATGCAAAAACTGAAATATTTAACTAACTACAAAGGCTAAAATGCCCAAAATTTATACTTAGAATTTCTCTACAACAGGGAATTATAAACTGACAGAAATGGACTTAAAAATAAATATATTTTTTTAAATTATGGGCGTGGAAAATATCGATAAAAAGTTAAGTTGGGTCAAAATAATTCCGTTATAAGTTCAATATTTCTTGCTCTATTTACAAAAATGGGATACCACTGGAAATGTATTGAAACAGGCTTTCACTATTCAAAGCAAAAATACAAGAATTTGTCTCAGCCGAGATAAAATGCAAATGAATTACTCGAAGAACATGAAATTCCCAGTAGGCCAGAAAAAAGAAAATTTCATCAAAACCTGCACTTTCCAGCAGCTAAAATTGTGTTGTTTAAAGTCTAAGGGGAGTGGCAAATAAGCTGATATACAAACTTTATCGAACAGTGGCGGATAACGAGTTTTCGGGTCTAATAAAAATAATAATTTGCTAAAAATAAGTCTAAGACAACATCGTTTAACTTTAACATGAAATACTCAGTCCTAGTTTATTAAATTCCCAAAAATGTATATTCATTAAAAAGATCATACCTAAATAAATAAGACTAAAATGATAATTTAGCAATGGTTGCATATATCATATAACACCGACAAATTCAACATTGAGATTCAGTTTTAAATATACAAGTTTAAATATTATTGCGCTCAGTAATTTTTCAAATCAAACCCCGTCCCGCCATACACTGTGATTCAAATTTTTAGTTGTTATTGTTTCGTCTTTATCAGGCATTTCTAAAAACATTCTTGACGTTGTTTTGAAATTTAGCGACATAAAATAATGTAATTAATCTTTTCTAGAATATGGAAATGATACACTGTGCGCCGTGTTCGGTAAGGATTAAGGGCGAAAAAAATGGATTTTTTATGATGAAAGGCAAACGAAGGCAAAGAATTGTGAAATTATAAAACTTTTATAGTTTAGATACGAGTACCTGCAAAAAGCTAAACACTTTGGATTTGATTTTTAATTGTTTTAAATGTATAATTATAAAACTTTTTGATTCAAAAACAAAAAAAAAATGCACTTTTTAAAATAAATTAATAAACCAAAAAATCGGGATTTCACTTTTTGTTCTTGCAAATTTCGGGCAGCTGAGGGAAGCGGTTTTTTTACTCTGAATTTAGAAGCTACCCCATAAACTATCTTCCAGGAGCATTATAGAATATGCTGAGAAAGTTTTATCTCTGTACATTAATAAGTTGGAAGCAGTTTTTCCTTAGTTAACACAAAAACTGCCTCAGCATATTTTTAAGTTTAAACTTTAAAGGCCAGTATGCAGCTCTCAAGTAAACGTTCATGAAAAACTTGTCATTACTTCGTATGTGTGTTCAAGTAATTTTGACATCTGCCTATTACCTCACTCTTTCCTCAAGAAGTAATGGAACGAGCATATATTTCTGTTGCAACAGAGGGTTGCATCCTGTTCTTTTCTCACAAAAACTTTAGAAAAACGTAGTAGAAAATGTAGCAAATTTCTTAAGAACTGCGTACTGCCTTAAGGAAATTTGACATAAGAAAATTTCTTAGCCATTTCTTGTACGTCATTTTGTATGGAGTTTTTGCTTTTCTTGAGAGCTGCATGCTGGCCTTAACATGGCACGTCAGGCGGCTACCATTATTTATTTGAATAAAAATGGGTCGTAAACGTCAATTAGTAGGGGAAGCAGAATATTCTTGAACACATTTTTATTTTGGTCAAAAACTCGCAAGAAACTTACTTTTTATAAAAATTGTTTAGCTTGTTTTGGTAGTACGAGAAATACTTTCTTTTGCTATCAGCAGTTTGATCAAATTGTATTAAATTATGCATGTTATTTCAGGCGAATTAATTAACAGTTTTTATATCCATAAAAAAAAATTAAAATTATTGGTGGAAAACATTTATTTGGGGAACGAAAACGAAAAAATGAGATTTGCTCTAGCTGCTAGTCGCTTAAAATCCTGCAATTTCTTTGAAGGGATTTTCGTGATTTCTGACCTTTAATATTGTTTTTGTTTTTTTTTATACACCTCTCCTCTTTTAAAAATATACAATTTCATAAAATGTCAGTGTCTATTTATCGTATTACTCGAGCGTTAGAAGATCTACGAGTCCATACGCTTTCGTAGCCCATTACGCCCATTTGGGTACTTAAAGTTGACATTATAGAAAAAATAATTAAAATAGTATAATAAAAAAATCAAAAAGAAAAATTTTACTCAAAAAAAATATTTAAATACTATAATAAAAAAAATCAAAAAGAAAAATTTTACTTACAAAAATTTCCCGACTTCTCCTACTTCTCGTTTACTGCCCTTAGATGCATGCACACAGAAAGCTGAAGCATGGTTACGCATGCATGGTAAAAAAGAAGCAAAGCTGGTTTTTGAGACTAATTAGCCTCTTTTTAGCCAAACAACTATCCGACAGATGGCACTGAGGCCAAAAAGCAAGATTTTGATTCGAAAAATATAAAGTCTACGATATTTGCGGTTAAATTTTGTGCTATATCTCCTTAAGCAGAGGAGTAGGAGAAAGTATGAGTTTTTATATTCAGTTGTTTGAATGCGTTAAGAAACAACCAACTAATTTAGACGTTTGTACAAAGACTAATAAACAAACATTTAATTTTATTAGTCTCCAGTATATATATATACAACATAGTTACTCTTACATACCCTTTGAAATAAGTATTACCCGTATAAGCTAAGAAAAAAACTCATAAATTATGATTTCATTAACGTCGTACTGCTTAATGAAGAAAAGCCTTGTAAAAAGGGTGGCCAAGTCAAAATTAACAAAAGACTCAAGACGCGAACCTGCAATATGGAACAGTGAATACGTATATATGTACCATGTGTATAGTGTACATATATATAGGTAGGTATGTATGTATCGATGTGTGCATGTATGTAGTATGTCCTCCCCCTTGAGAGACGAACAAATAACAAAGCCAAATAAGTTTCAATGCCCGCAGAGTCAGGCGCCACATTGTGCTAAGAAGTTGTTGTCATTTCATTATGCTTGCAACAAACGATGAGGCCGGCATTCATCCGCAACAAGAAAGTGTCTACGATTGTATTGATTGTTGTTACGATTGTAAGCAGCTTGTCAGCACTACAGCAAACTTAATATGCGGCAAACATGCCGCCAGCTCTGTTAGAAATGTGCATACATAAATATATGTAGGTTTGTTGCCGCCGAAGTTAGTCGGTCAGTGCCAATTTGTTGCACTTAAATGGCGCACAATCGTGAGTATTCTGTTCCCTTTTTGATTGCTGTCCAAAGGGGGCAAACAGCCAGACTGCCAGCTTGCAGTCTTAGCGATGAGCGATGGCTGATTGCCGCTTGCTGACATTAACGATGCTGTTGCGGGAGCAGCTGTTACAGCAACAACATCCTTAGGATGCTGCAGCATTGAGGAATACACAAATGACTTTTAAATGAGTTTACACAAAAAAAAGCACTGCACATTTTCGCCATGCTAGCAAACGAAGTTGATGCGTTTGGTGTTGTATTGGAGCTGCTGTGGTGGATGGTGTTGACGGTGGTGACTGGCTTCACAAAATTTTGGTTGCATTTTATTTATCTTTTTTGCGAAACTCATGTATATAAAGGCAGTGTTTTGGTTTGTATTTTCCACCTTTGTTCTCATTTGAGTGCAAAAAGTTATTTGTGTTGCACGTTGCCTACAACACCTTAGCGAATGTTGAATAATTGTTCTGTGGAATGGCCAATGGTTGGCGAGAAAGTATTGCTGTGCCCTATATTCATATACACAACTGCCACAATTTGACAAGGAAATAAGGAAATAAATTTCTTAGCTTAGGACGTGCTAAAAACATAACGTTTTTCTTTGACTAGTAAACTGTATGGTTTCAGTTTTTAGCTTACTAAATTCAACCTATTTACCTTAATTCAAAATGTTTATAAGTAATGCATTTTTCAATGATTTGGAAGATATAAATATATGTTTTTCAGCGATGTACAAAATGCTTAATCTTCTAGATATAAGCTTTCAAACTACGAAAGGTCGGGGTGGAAGCGTAATAAAAATAAAGTGCTCCAATAATAGATTTTACAGAAATGGTGCTTCCATTTTAATGGTCAATTTAAACTTCCATCGTTGCAATAACGCCAACAGTTTTTTTTTGCTAATTTTATTTTAAAAAGTATGCATATTTTAATTTTGATGCCTTATATATCTCTGACAATGTTTGAGTTTCTATAATCATTTTAAATCCTCTATGATCTAAAGCTTAAAATAATGTTTTAATATAATCAAAATGTAAGAATTCAAAACAAAGCACAACCCAATATGTTCCATGCCAACATTTAGTTCATACACTTTGGAATATTTCTGCTTCAGGAGTGTATGAACTAAAAGTGGAAAGGGTAGTAAGGGCTATGTCGCGAAATTTTTCGATTTGCGACTGATTATTTCTTTATTGTATTAAAGTAAATAGAAGCTCGCTGCAACTTGACGGAACCTTTTGTTTTTGCGTAGAGCCATGCCAGCGCAGGGTCTTATTCTCGATTGAAAAAATAGCGTAAAATAGCAACTAAATATGCATGTTGGATCAAGAATCTTTAGCTTATCTTTATTCCAATAATTTCCATCGATGCTTTGTGATTGCACAAAAGTCGTCAATTAAAAGCTAGATTAGATTGCATGTCTGGCAATAATAATAAAAGCAAACTTGGACTACCGTTTAAAGATTGGGAGCGAAGTAAAAGAGGAATGGATAAGTAGGGAGAGGGAGCGAAGTGCTAGTGGTAGAAAATGCTGCGTGCGCGCAATAAAGTTCCGCCAGCAGCAAGTATCTTTTTGCGAAACCTCGAGATTAGTGAAAAAGAAGTGGTACCCAAAATTCGAAAGCTGAGAAGCCAAGAAGTGGATCTAAGATGATTCTAATTCATTCAGGCCACAACGACGAATTATTAAGAACGTAAAAGTCTTAAGAACAAGGATTTGCAGTTGGTGTCTTTTTTGAAATCGTGGGGGTTCCAATAATGTGTTACCCGAACGGATAGTAAAAGCCCTGACTCAGAGTCTAGAACTACCTAGTAATGTTTGTATCGCGCATGCATCACGACAGAAATGTCAGAACGAAATGAGGCAGCGCCTCTGCTAAGTGAAATTGGACAGGATGGCTCTTTACTGTTGCGAAAATGCCATAGCAAAGATAGGGGAACTCTTTCCGAAAGTGATATATTGAACTTACTAAAAAAGTGTACTATTGTTAGGAAGCTAGATCGCGTGCAAAGAGCGGCTCTTGTTGGAACTAGCGGAGTGCCCCGAACTACTCCTGATCTAAGTATCGTACTTGTGGTCATTGCGGGCAAAATTGCATGCCATTAGGCTAAACTCAAATAAACCGGAGATGAACTGAAAAATACTTAAAAGCTTCGACTTCCTACCAGAAAAGGCTGGCGCCAAACGGATACTTTTCCACACTCATTACTCGAAGGTGCGAATAGGAGAATCGTAGCGTCTGGAGTAGAGGTCCAATAAAATATCTTCGTGGATGGATCGAAGCTGGATGGCGGAGTTGGAGAAGGCGTTTTCTGTCAGGAACTCTCAATAAATCTCATTTTCACGATGCCGCATTTTTGTAGCGTCTTTCAGGCAGAGATGGCTACTAAAAGAAGATGGAAGCCAATTGGCTACGCACTCTAATGATCAAGCAGCAATCACCGGCCTCTAGTTGACCGCAGGCGCTCAGGGGAGCATCTGCAGCTGGCTTAGCGTTAGCTCCAGATTTTTTCATTATCCTTTGGAAATGTAGGCGGTGCTACTTAACATCTGCTGCAGCAGCTATTTGCTAGACTAAGGTTTAAACCCTTCGGGCCGTTTACTGCAGAGGAACTTTGCTTAAAGCACCTAACCTAATACAGATTACCTTTAGTTACCGTTCGATGAATTTTTATAATATGGTAACACAGTAGACAACAGTAACACAAGTACATGCAAAATGCCAAAATGAAGGAATTAATATCAAAACACCGTTAACATGGCAACAGCAAATTACAATGTTCACGTCAATACTAGAAAGCCATTTAACCGAATGAAATAATCAAAAAAATATATTTGGAAAAATTTGCAACGCAAGCATAATAGTAATAACAGCAACAAAAACTACAACAGTGAGAACAGAAACCGAATAGCAATAGCTACAAACACAGAAAGTTGGCACACAATAGCGCCAATAGAGAATTGGTACAGCATTTGTTGTTGCATTTGTTATTGCATATAGATATATACTAAAAATATAATTGCTTACTAAAGCCCTTGCTCTTATTTTTAAACTTATTTATAAATGACTTTAATGTTATTCATTTGTTGTTGAGTCTTTTATATTTCGATTTTTCTTTTGTTATCGGTTGCTGTTAATGCTGCTGCCGTTTCGAAGTGGTGGCAACAGCAGTCGCAGGGCATCTCAACAGGCCATCAAAGTACATAACAGCGCCCAGTAGTTTTTGGGATGTATTGGCAAATTGGTTACCACCGCCAGAGCTGTCGAATTTACTTCTACTGCTGGCCGCCTACCTCATCCCGTCCCAAAGTAAGCAACGTGCAAGTGTGTGAGTGAGTGGTGGCCTCCTTGCTGAGATTGCTACGTTTTGTTGTTAAATCGCTACCTTTTTATTATTGGAAATGCGCAAATTTAACAGCATCAAAAAGAATTTGCTTGTTCATTACATTTGGTTTCATTCGCTGCCAACGCTTCAGAGATTTTCTTGCAGCTTTGGTGCACGGCGCTATTATTGCCGCAGATGTTAGCATTCGGGTTTCATGTTCACAATATTGTTATATCTGTTGTTGGTATTCAACTTGCCAATCGCTGCTCAATTGCTGGCCGACTTTGCTACAACAGGCTCCTCGGTTGCGGTTGTGATTTGCTATAATACAAAACAGCGCAGCTGGGTTCCTGAGCTGTAGTTGCTATTTTAGATGCTGTTTTGCGGCAACAATAATCGTTTTCGTGTGCGCGCCAGCCAAGTGGGTGGAGCCTGCCGCCTCTTTTAGCAACCAAGTCATCCACGAACAACATCAACAGAAATGCCACTAATAGCGAATTTAATTTGGGTTTTTATTTGTGGTCAACTTGTGGCCAGCAAAGTGCTGCAACACAAAAAAACAAATCGAAAAACGTTGCAGCAACTTTTTTAACAACAAACTGCAACAGCAACAGCTCCACTCGAGACAGCATCAGCCTTTTTTTTCTAACACGCTTTGTTGTGATTGAACGAGTATTCATCTTGTTGCAACTGTCTATACTATGAAGTTGCAAAAGAAATGTTTGTATGTATGTACATACATACTTATTTTAGGACTTTTTCGTTTAGTGTGGCATGCACGATTCAACGTTCGTTGCTAAACTCGAAAATAGTGTAACACAGAATACGTGATTCTGCACTGGTGGTACTTTCCAACATTGTAAGTTGCCTCTGCCTTTGCAAAATTTGTAGCGAAAAAACGACGAGTAGCAAATGAACTGGCTTTCAATTCAAAATTGCTGCTGCAGACACGTTGCTCACTTGATGCGTTCAAAATGCACCGTGCGGGAGGTAAGTTGCATCTTTGTGTCGACTGAGCTCTGGAAAGGTCATTTTAATTTTAGTTGCAGTTATGACGAATGATTGCATTTCAGCGCACAAGGTGATGACTGGCTTAATCGTGGGTAAGAATGTTATTAATTGGAGGCCCTCGCAATTACGTGGAGTCTACAGAGAAAGACCTAACACAAAGCCGACCGTACTTTTCATAAACGTGAAAATCGATATTTATCGACTGATACTAGAGCTCGATTTTATTAAACGGGTTAAAAGTTTCGATAAGTTAAGAGGATTTCCAAAATTCGAATGTGGCCTATAGCCGAACTCACTGTGGTACATATTCTGTCAGTACAAGCTTTAGGGAGATACATATATATGTATGTACAAGGACCTTCAGATAAAGAGCGGGTCAGCTTATCGAGTCTAATGTCGGCAGTACTGTAAGCCATCACACCATTGCCAGGGTAGATTATATCAGTTGTAATGAGCCTGTGAAATTCTGAAAAAACTGGTTTGTGGTGTAGTTAGAAATCGATAGCGTAAGTAGAGAGGTGAAGCGGTATCGGCTCACGTAAGGAGGTGACATTAAGTCTGTGGTTTGAACTTAGTTTAAACGCTTGAGCTAGACTCATGTATCTAACCCGATAAAATGAAGGTTTTCTTACAGAAGGACAAGATTGTTAATAAAAGACAGGCATATATAATAGCAACCAGAAAGATAAAGACAACGGGTAAGAAAATTACGGGAAAAAGGAATAGAATAAGGATAAAAGAGTAAGACAAAGTGAAAGAATGGATACCAAATTAATACGAAGGAAACACGGAGAAAATAAGACAAAGTAAGAAGGGGAAAAATACGTAGAACAAAAAAGAAAAAGCAACAAATAAAAATGATAAAAATAATAACACAAAGAAAAGGTGGGACGCTATGCGAAAAGGAGATAAAGAACAGAAGAAAATGAAGGGCAGCAAAGAGCTTGAAATTGCGCTCTATTTAGCTCTCGATAGAGATGTCATTCGACCCCAACCTCTTGCAGTACTGAACTGATAATAGTTTTTTTTTTACAATAATTCTAAGCACATACTTAAAGGGTGTAAAAACTGAGTGCAGATTAGTGTTGCCTTTCTGGTATAATATTTTTTTATATTGAAATTTTGGGTGATTTTTATTGCAGATTGTTTGGATTTTCAAAGACACGTAAAATATAAGTCCAATAAGGCGTACATATGAATAACTATGCGGCCTTGTGTTGTTGCCGTTAGAAGTGCGCTAAGAGTTTGTATTTAAAGGTAAACTCTCGAGAGAATCTAAATAGCTAAATCCGCTGAGAGAGAACTTCCGGAGAAAAATAAAAATGAACCAATAGTCAATCTTGGTTTTGGTACCGATTATGAATCATCCTCTCTCTTGGATCAGAAATTTGGAAACGGCTCTTGTGACCTTTATTGTAGTAGAGTTTCAAAACGTGGTAACTCTTTGGTACTTTTCGTAGCTGTTCTTCAATATATCATGAAAAAATCTCCAAATTAACGTAACCGACTTACAGCTCGAAGGGTATTGATGTGCCTCTTACCAAAATATATAACTTGTGGCGAATTCAATGAAAATTATTAGTGCTACAGGCGAAAAAAGTGAGATTTTCAATCAAATACGCAGTTTCATTTGATTATTTCTTTTCATTATTTAAAAAATTCGATAACGAAGATATATCATTACAGTAAACTTTGAGCCAAAGATAATGAAAATCGGATTAGAAATGTAGAGGCTATGGAGCGCAATCTGCACAAATTATATATTTTTGTAAAGGGCACTTTGTAACTCGTCGTTTACGTCGATACATGATGTCGATTTTTGACAAACAACTGCGAAAAGTACCAAAAAAGAAGGGTATTGTTTTCGTTTTGAACGACTCAAAATTTGCCTATAAAATAATCTTTTAAAGATTTTCACTTTTCGTGTAAGCTATTGTAATTATAATATGTTTTACTATACTTTTATAAATATTCATGTAAAAAAAAGATTAATATCAATGAAGAAAACATGATTCATTTTTAAAGTTTAAAATGTATTAAGAATTTAGAATCATAAATACTATTTTGATATTTTTATACTACGTAAATATATGTAGGCATATTTTTGAAAAATTACCCTTCATTTTGAATCCATATTTATGGTCACCGTATGTATACCCCTATTGTAATAATTTAATTTAATTTAACAGTTGGCAACCCTCTTCACACACCTATATGTTCGAACTAAGAATGTCTAAACACTCTTGCGTTTGACACTTTAACTTGTGTTTAATTTCATTAAATTTAACTTTTCAAACAGTTGGTAACCCTGTCCAAATTTTTCTTTTAAAACTGCAACCTTATTAAATCCTTTCGTCTGACACCCGAAGTGTGAAAGATATTCCATTACCAATTCTCTTAGTTTAAGTAAAATTTTATTTTTCAAATAGGTGGCAACCCTCCTACGCTTATTTTTGAAAAAAAACTGTATTTTCACAGCCATTTCGATTAATACACTTATTTCAAATAATCCATTTCAATTAATTAAATTCAATTCTTAAACAGGTGGAAACCCTTGCAGAAAACCTCAATAATATTCTAAACGTTCAAACAAAATATTTATTAACATTCTTTCATATGACGTTCATATATAAATTTGATTTTTCAAACAGGTGGCAACCCTTTCCAAACTACAATCTTTTTAAGCCTGACATCCACACTGTAATACAAATTAAAAATAAATAATTCCATTTAGTCAACATAAAAAACCAACTCACTTTCGTATTTACATATATGTAGTACTAGATCGCCTTCACCCGCTTCGCTGAGTGTATGCAATTTTTGCGTGCTATCTTGAGTAAAATTTATTTCAAGAAAACTCAATTCAAAAACAGGAGGTTTATAACCCTCTTCAAAATATTTTCAAACTTAAACTTCCTTAAATTTCTTATATAGAGGGGGCGTGGAAACCGAAATTTTTCATACCGAATATCTCTGGATATGTTCATGGTAGAGTACTTGAACTTGGTGTGGAGATATATGAAATCAATCTTATACGCATGGAGAAAAATGGGCTATTTGAAAAGAGGGCGTGGCGCCGTACAAACGTATATATAATTCATCTGTACGTGTGTTTGTGAGTAAAATCCTCCTAAATGCTCGGACGGATATTAACGAAGTTTTTTGTGTGTTTTTGAGTAACTCTCTGGGTAGTGTAGATTCACAAATTCACCCGCCACTTGGCACTGGAGTTAAGTTATTACTAAAAATCTTATTGATGATCCACTTTGGCTAATATTCAAAATATGTGTTGGTAATGGTAAAGGCAATACTATTGCAAAAAAGAGCTGCCACGTGGCGCTGGAATCATTACCAATACGCGCCAAGTTAGAAAGGGTGCCGTGAATGTCAAAATAAATAAACCTGTTGCACCATTGAGAATATCGAATTTTTATGTGCTACGATTGGCCCAATGTATATATGTAAATATTGTTATGCCTTAAAGCTTCATTCGGAGACACCAGGGTTGAGTTGTGCAGGGGTAAATCTCAAATCACCACGTGAAACTTACTTTTAAGGTATTTCGTCTGAAATAAGTCTATGTATATTGGATTTCTGTAGAACAATTAAATTATACGCCTCCATGTCGAAATTGCCACCAACTATACTATAAATTTTTTTTTGGACAGATTTGCTATAGAACCGGATCATTGTTGCCGCCAGGGAGTGAAGAGAAAATGTTCTTTAAATTTATTTCTTTGTGAGATTAACCGTTGTATGAAATGTTACACAATTAGAGAATTTAAAGAACTTCATCACGGACGAAGTTCGCCGGGTCTGCAAGTATTATAATATTTCATTTAAACTAATTAAGTTGAATTTTTAAAAAGGCGGCAACCCGTGTAAATACTTCAATATTATTCAAAACTTTAAATATAAAGGTTTCTTAACAATATTTTGTTTAACAACCATATTTTAATTCTTCAGATGGCTTGCGTATAATTAATTTAAATTTTACTTTTCAAACAGGTGGCAACCTTTTTCGCAATATATTAAACTACAGCGTTTTTAAGCCTCTTGACATCCATTTTTTAATATAATTTTCAAATAAATAACTCCCTTCATTGAAGTTGAATTAGATTTTTTTAAAAGGTGGCAGCCCTTATCCATCAGTAGACAATGATTTTATATATCTCCATACCAAGTTGCAGTAATCTACCAAAAATATTTCCTGAGAAAAGCAGTATGAAAAATTCCGTTTGCATGGGAGGTGCCACGCCCTCGAGCCTAATCGAGATTAAATGTATCCTATATTTTAAGTTGGGATAAATAACAGCAGTGTACTGACATTTGCTGCCAAAAATTGGATCTGCTCACACAACCTCTTGGCTAAATCCTTATCCAATCGTCCTGAAATATACTATCGAGTAATGCAATTGCTTTAAAAAAATGGGAACCATTTTGAAATATGAGTGTTTTTTACTCTCTACAAAATAATTTATACAACCTCACATACGCGGTTTTGCATTTTGTTGATACGCGGTTTTGTATTTCAAAATGGTGCTCTTTTTTACAAAGCAATCGCATTTTTGGCAAGTGTATTTCAGTAGGAATTGATAAAGATTGAGCCAAGAGCTTGTGTGAGCAAATCCAATTTTTGGCAGCAAATGTCAGTTACGCGGTTTTGCCGAATTACGATACGCGGTTTTGTACTTTAAACGACGATATGCATAATTAGTAAAAATATTGTATGGACTAAAAATCTGACACATCTGTCCGATATGTCACGTCCGCTTTCATACTTTTGGTTTTAATTAAAGATTATTTAAAAATGTATTGCAAGATTTGATTACAAAAACATTCTCTAATTCGTTGTATAAATAAATAAAATTAATGAAGGATCATTTCCCTTTCCAATAAAAAAGGACTCATAGTATTCGGTTCAAGTTGTCAAAAGCTATATCCAAGATGAGCGCTGCCTTGCCCGAGGGCAAAGCTCTCTCAAGCCTTCTATACATTATATATTTATGTAATGGGCACGTGCGAAGTAAGAGCTCTTTCTACCCATCGCTGGTTTATACGGATTATTTTTAATACGGTTAATTTTTAATGATCCCATTATCGGAACTAAAAAAATTAGTATGGCACCACCCTTTCGGATAAAAAATCGAAAACGATTCACATGGTCCAAAGTTATGCGGTAAAATACATTAAAAAAAAAATAAAAAAATAAGAAGGCGAATTGATAACTCCATGCTTTTGTTGAAGTCGGTTATGAAGTATTAGATATAGCAAAAAAATTTAGTTTTTCATCGTTTTATACCTCTCTTTCTGTGGTAAGCATACGAAATAAATTGACTGTTCTCCTTTGTAAGAAAATTTATTAATCAACATCTAAAGCAGCCGTGCCCAGCGCAGGGTACTTGTCTACAGAATTCTACGAGCGCAGAGCACTTACATATGGAGTTCTGCCGGCGTTGGAAATGCTTGATCTAAAGCTTAGCAGCAAGTAGAGGGCAAGTAAAGGCAGTAAACCACAAATTTGTATGTTCCCTCTCTAGTGTAATTTTATTATATATGTAAATACATATGTACAAAAATTTTAAGTGAAAAACTTATTACAAGCAAAACATGTGTATATATTTAAATACATTTAAAAAAACTTGCGTACGCACTCAGAAATCGCACAACAGCTTTGCGAAACAGTATACGCAGCACAATCACCTAAATAATCCACTTTCGACACCCAACGCAAATGAGAGTTTGCACAAAATTTTGCAATAATAACTGCTTGACAGTTAACAATTTGTCATATTGTTGTGTACATTAAAGTTTTAAACTTTACTATGCCGGCCAAATGAATATGCACCACTTCATACATGCATACAAGCGTGTACTTGAGAGTGCTTAACAAACCAAATACATATGAATGCATTAATGTGAAAATTTATTTGATACTTACTCGCAACCGCCAGGCTGTTCACACTTGCCATGTGTGGGGTCGCAGCCGGGCCGGCAAATGGCTTCCTCACAATTTACGCCCTGCCAACCGGGTAGGCAAAGTTTCTGCCCCTCCGCACCGCAGGTGTAGTGGCCGAATTGATCGTCGCGCGGTCGACAGAAAGTCGTACATGTCGTGTTGTAGTACGTAACGGCACATTGCACTCTGACCCGATATGTAATGCGAGCATTCTTGCCAATGTGATCCAGCGTCTTCCATTCGGGTGACGGGAGGATCACGCCCGAAAATGCTGTTTCTTCAATTAACCTCTCCGAATCTATGATTTGATGAGACATTGTGTTGCATGGGCGAATGTTGTTAGCATGTTTTTGGTTGTTGGTTTTGTAGTTGTTAATTTTTGTGCAAACGGTTCGATTTCAATATATGTATATTGTGGTGGTTTTGTTTGGTGTTATTGTCGTTTGATTTTCGGTTGCAACGTTTACGATGGCGTTGATGGTTGCAAGGTTTTTTTTCCAAACAATAGTAGAGGTTTGTTGTTGATGCGATTTGTGGTTTTGTTTTTGTTTTTGCATTTCCGCGTGCAAATGTTATTGAAACAGTGTTGTTGTTGTTGTGACGAGTATTGTTTTGAAAGTCAACGTTTAGACGGTGGGCCGCGAAGACAACAAAAGTTCAAAATAGCAATTGTACCGCACGGTGTTTGAGACGCCCAGCAGGCAAACCACCAACGAGGCCACCAGCGAACCAACAGTCGAGCAAACAAGCGTATTGAAATGAGGCATATAACATTGGTTACAACAGCGGCGAGAACAACAACATGGAAAAGAAGAAAACAAAGAAACCCAAATAAATAAAAAACATTGAAACGAAATGTAATGAAATGTAGAAATTGTGTTAGTCCCAAGTCAACTGTCAGCAGTTCGTTGCTTAAGTCTTCCGTTTTTTTTTTGTTAAACTTTCTGTGTGTTTCGGTAGTTTTTGTATGAGTTTATTATTTGTTCTTTGCTACTTTTCGCATTTATACAGTCAGGTTTTATTTTTTTCATTTTTAGAGTAGCACATAAAGTTCGCCGTATTCGGTACATTTTGTAAAGTTTTATTGTTTGTAGCCGCTTGTTGTGGTCATTGTTGTTGTTAAGCCAATTTGAGAATTGTCACCAGCGCCCTCGGTGCGAGCGCTGAGTTAGATTGTCTAATTAAAACTCCCAAATGACGCGTCGAATTGCCACAATTCCACAACAAGAACAGCAACAATAAAAACAACAGTGCAACCGTAAGCAGCAGCACACTGCCATCAGCTGCAGTCCAGGCGAGGAGAGCTTGTGGCTTTTATTGCCGCCACGCCGTCACATTTACCAACACCAACAATTGCAATTTCGTCTCTTGACTTTAGCTATTTCGTTTGTTTTTGCCTTTGTTTTTTTTTTTTACTTTTCAAGCTTAAGTTCGTTTGTGATCGACCATTTAGTAGCTTGTTTTCGCAAGCTAATCGCGTTGTCAAGCAGGCGCTTGCCGTCATTGGTATGGTAGTGTTTTGCCTAGTGCTGGTGCTTTGGAGCCACTGGTGCCTTGGTGGCATTTAAATAGTTGCCGCATAATTACCTGGGTACGATGTGTTGTACATATCTAACGCCTGCAATATCAGCGTAAACGATTTCTGTAGGTGAAATGAAAAAAGAAAAAAAAAAATTAATTAAACTAAATAAACGTATAAACGAGATACGAAAGTACTAATATACAATTGTTTGCAAGTATGTACATATACTTATGTATATGTATGTCTGTATTTATATAAAAGAAACGCTAGTCGGTAGTACTGGGTTAAATGAGGTTAAATTATTTTGTCAATTTGTTGTTTGCTTCAGCTACATTTGCGTGTTTTCCTGACTATTTAGTGTAAAGTTTTTTTTTATTTTTTGCTGTTTTTTTATTGTTTGAACAGCAACAGTAGCCAATTGCCAGTGACGGTAATTGGCATTTACATAGATTCTGGTTTTTTAGAGAATTCCTTTCAACAGAGATGGTGACGCTCAATGTGAAGCTTACTTAAGTTTAGGAAAAGTATAGAAAATTCATTAAGGGGCATAGACAGTAGCTTCAGTAATACATTTGCATACATACCTATATACTAGGCCCGGCCGCAAGGGTGAAAGGGGGGATTTGGGGTTATAAACCCTTTGCGGAGGGAAATATGCACAAAAATTTGCCATCATTTAGTTTAAGACAATAATAGTAACAAATATTTTAAGATCTCAAATATTTAAGATCTCTTTACAGAGATAGTAGCCGAGAGATCTCGATTTAATTTAAACCAGGAAGGTTCTATCACCTTTAGTTTCTCTGCTAGAGCTACTAAAATATTGAAAAAACCGCGATTTTTTCACACCTTGACTTCTTTTTTTCAAAATCTGGAGCTGATGGAAACTTTATGCTTACGAATTCGTAATCAGCACAAAAAAATCAATCAGAAACAGCTTTAACATTCCCGTACCAATTTTTTTTTTATACTTTTGTTGAGCTGTGTTAAACAATAAAAAATTAGCAAAAATTCAGATTTCCCCCTTTTTTTAGAAATTTTTCCTTATGTAGTCTATAACACACTTCGCTACCCTATTTAGTGTTTTGCACTTTGTGAAAAATTTCATGAAAATGCTGAACTTTGGGGCCTTTCCAAACAAAATTGAAAGCACTATATATCATCTATATAATAAACAAGTAAAGAAGTATAAGTTCGGACGAAACCGAACTTTATCTACCCGGCGCAGGTATCGAATATCGTCATTTCAACTTTCTTTAAACTACATTTGCATGATAAGCACGGGGTTTCCCGATTTCAAACTTTTTCGATAATATGCTGACTTAGACTTAATGAAATAATTGAACCAAGTTTGGTAGAAATCTATAAAGTGGTTACCGAGATACACCTTGTAGCCATAAAGTGGGCGGTGCCACACCCAATTCCTAAAGGTCTATAGCAGTCTTATTTATTGTTAAGAGATTGTTGTAACTATTAACTTGGAGTAAATTAGCGTCCTCAGTTATTGAAATTCGGATGTCTGAAATTTACCGTTATACGGGAAGTGGGTGTAATTTTAGTTCGATTTGAATAATTTTCAACGAATTTCTTTCTTGTGCTAAGATTATTGAGTGCACCGAGTTTGGTGGAAATTGATAAAGCGGTCACCGAGATGCACATTTTTAGTCATAAGTGGGCGGCGCCACGCCTATTATCCAAAAACTTATAATATTATAATTTCCTGCTAAGTGGTTATTGCAATCATCGATTTTGAGTCAATTAGCTCCAGTAGTTACTAATTTATCGCAGTTTTCGTGTTTCTGTAAATTACCGTTATATGGGAGGTGGGCGTGGTTATTGCCCGATTTCAAAGATTTCTTAGCCAGGTCCTAGGAAAGGCTCACACTGAGTTTGGTACGGATTGGTGAAGCGGCTAATGAGATACAGCATTTTATCATAAGTGGGCGTGGTCGCGCCCATTTTCCAAAAATTTCTTATTAATACTATTTTCTACCAAAATTCTGCTTCACATGCTAATTTTCAACAATTTGGATCCAATATTTACTGAAACATCACAGTTTTTGCATTTTTCGAGAATACCGTTATATGGGAAGTGGGCGTGGTTACAGTCCGATTTCGCCTATTTGCACTGACGACCTACCTCGGTTAAAGGGAAATCCACGTACCGAATTTCGTTTGGATATCTCAATTTTTACTCGAGTTGTCGTGTACACGGACGGACGGACAGACGGACTAACAGACACGGCTTAATCGACTTCTCTTTCATTCTGATCATTTATGTGTACATTTCGTTTTGGCTGTTACAAACAACCGTTATGTGAACGAAATTATAATACCCTTGGGCACATGCACGCTCGGGTATAACAATGCTGAAAATGAAGATGAAAAATAAAATTTTCTCAAGTGTTTGAAAATTTTTATTACAGTGTGTGTTGGGACAAGTCGAAGCAACATGAGTTGGTTACTTCAACGGTTGCCGCTTGTGTAGTTTAAGTTTGATGGATTTCGCCGACCTAAACGGGTTAGATTGCCGAAACAACAGCCCTTGGTCGGGTAAAACCCGAGTCATTCCGGTACGTAGAATCGCATATAATAAATATCGCGAAATTTCTTTGGGACTCTATATGTTTTAGTGGTCCAATATTATGGGTCCAGATAAATGATTAACCCTTTACCACCCGACATACACACGCGTCACAGATTCCGTGAGCTTTATAACTCTAAGCTTCGCAATAACTTCCACCTTGTCTAGGCCTTGTCCTAACTACCGCGCAACGACTCTCAGTGTAGCGACTGCACTCAAAAGTATTAAATTTCGATGGCGACTTTCTCTCATCTGTTTAATGGATTAAATCTATTTTATCTGAAATTTAACGTGTTAGGAAATATTTCGAGAGTGGATTGGCTGCAAAAATCTTGGCCAGGATATTTTTAAATAATTATTCAAAAATTATTATTATTTTTTTAATTTTTCATCCATTTGTTTAATGAATAAATTACATATATACCAATCGAAAGCATAAATTACTAGCATTACCTACCTGTTCATACCTGGCCACCCGATAGGTAGGCCAGGAAAAAAATAGACAACCCAACGTGCTCACATTCTCTAGGCTTAATGCTTTAGGTTGCTTTAAGCCGGAACTCCATAGATCCGTTGTCATGCGCTTATGTGCATAAAAACGGAGCAACTCCATAGTGTGCGCTTACAAGCGTTTGACATTTGTCATTTCGACAAGTTGATGCATCATACATACACACTTTAATACATATTTATAAAGAAAATGCTTGCCAAGCCGCAAAAATTCTCTGCCAAGATATGTATAGGGATTTATATATACCCAAACATGTAGTGTAATCACCTTAAAGTTGGTGGTCTACGCAAGCAAATGCATGAATGTTGAGAAAATTCAACCTTGTGCGCATTCGAATTCATGTTCGAATTTTTTTCCGTTCTCTGCGTTTACGCGCTTACTTATGGAGTTCATCCCATAAGAACATGTGTATAAATACAACTCAACTGTGAAACGCACGCATACGTATACGCACGCATACGCTTGCCTATGGAGTTCCAGCTTCAGCGTGAAAACATTGACTGCATGATGGCGTTGCACTTGCAAAAACTGACCAACCTCGTTGTCGTGATAGTCGAAATCAGTGTTGCCGCCGCTCAAAGAACTTTCTAACCAAGATTTGACGAAAAAGTTACCAAATGTAAGGAAAAATAACCATTTTTTTTATTAGATTAACAACTCAGGTAATCACAAACTCTTTTATATAGTACGTATAGACAAATTTTACAAACCAAAGAAAATCAATTTTTATTTGCATTTTTGAAAAGTAAATCCTTTTAAGGCTGAAAATAAATGAAATACATTCATATATAAGTATATATATATAAATACATATTTTAGAAAATCAGGCTTCCCGTATTAGGTACATATTTATGTTAATATCTTTGTAACATTACCAGACTCTAAATGACGTTTTTAAATCAGTACATAGGTACACAGTTTCCAACTTCTTTGTAAGAATCAATGAAATACCTAATCAGCGTGAACAACCACATTGTAAATATTTTTTAATTAAGATTAAACAATTAAAAATTGGACTGCATTGAACTATATCGTCGCTCAGCGCGAAGTACCTCGTATACGCCAAACGCAGTACCGCGTATACGATGGTAACTAAATTTTACAAAAGCGCGAAAAACCGATTTTTTCAAAACTGTGGAATGGTATTTCCCTTGAACCTACTTGCTGTAAGATTATTATTATTAATCTTAACTTAAATTAATAAAGTAAGCAGTAATGGAAAAATTATTACCAAATCCCTTTTTTATTGTACATATGTGACGTGGTATAGGATTCCGCATATACGAGGTATTTATATATGTACTATCTGAGTATGTATTCATTTGAAGTAGTCTTTAGTCGACCATGTATATTCTGTATTCTATATATTATAAAACAAATACATACATATGTAAGTAATATTAATACAATGGCCCTAGTCATAGTCAAAATAAAGTCGACTTTAAAGTTAGTTGCAGCTTTTTGACATAATTTTCAATGGGATATCTGTCAAAAAAGCTGCAACTAACTTTAAAGTCGACTTTATTTTGACTATGACTACGGGCCAATGATTCTAAATATTCTCACTTGGTTTCACTGCTGGGGCTGCCACTGCTGCTGCTACTCTCCTCAACCTCGACAGGTGTTGCTGGCCTATGTCTTATAACGAACCTAATTGAAAAGTTTTTTGGAAATACATATTATGCAAAATAAAACCAAAATTTTGTATTTTTTCTCACTTATCCATAGAATTGAGCCCGTATAAATTAACTTGAAACACCAATTTTGCGCGGAATTCTAATCATTTTTTGCGGCTTTTTAATGACTCTCGTATTATTCAAATGTCATTTCAGGCACATACATATTATGTAGGTGTGTGCAAAGAACAAAGAAACGGTGTAACTGCGGGGCCGTTTCAAAAGCTTGGCGATTAATTCACCGCGATTTATTAAAGATACGACCCGACAAGAAATGACTCGTTACAATTATAACGTGTTGTCTCTTCTTATAGATTTACGTTCTTTGGACCCGATAATAGTTGCACCCTGGAACTTTTACGAGTTCTTTTGCATATGTAAACACATGGGCCCGTAGTCATAGTCAAAATAAAGTCGACTTTAAAGTTAGTTGCAGCTTTTTGACATAATTTTCAATGGGATATCTGTCAAAAAAGCTGCAACTAACTTTAAAGTCGACTTTATTTTGACTATGACTACGGGCCATGATTATTATCGGAATAAGTCGAATCTTGAGTTGCCATTTTAGTAGTAATAACTTTAGTTAAATAACCAATATTGAGCAGAATAAATGTATTTGTTTACACTATTTTTCAAAGATTTAATTATTGTATGTATACAAAAATTAGAAACTACAGTAAATGTTAAAAATAACCAAAATGGGAAAGATATTAACAACTTCACAGGCAAGAAAAAAATAACCAAAATTGGTTAAAAGTAACCAAAACGGCAACACTGGTCGAAATATAAACGCAACGAGTCTCCCAATTACTCGAGTCACCAGCAATAACTCCCCATAAACAGTTAATAGGTACAAAAAGAAAGTATAACCACTACTAAACAATTTGTAGGAAAGTAGAAAATCAATGGAAGTTTGCAGAATTGCAGAGTGTGAGTACGAAAATATATGTATGTGTACTTATCTATACAGAGACACTCATAAACATTGTGAGCAAAATAT
This sequence comes from Rhagoletis pomonella, assembly GCF_013731165.1. Classification (NCBI taxonomy): domain Eukaryota; kingdom Metazoa; phylum Arthropoda; class Insecta; order Diptera; family Tephritidae; genus Rhagoletis; species Rhagoletis pomonella. Next base: position 33,472,979 of record NW_023458558.1, on the reverse strand, counting down.
GTATTTCTAATTCAAAATAATTTTTGCGAATCTGCTTAAATCCCATTTACTTTGGATTTGCTACGTAGATCACTTTAAAAATTCGCATTCCACTTTTCTTGCCATAACAGCGACTTTGACCACCTCACAAGGCATGGCCATGGATACATAGACTTTATATTCTGTCAGCGCCTTCACTTTGGCAACGCGATCCCGCTCTGCGTGGTAAGCCGCCAGTTTGACTGGATTTAAATGAGAGTTTCCTGGCATCCTGCTGTGCAGCGTTGTTGAAATTTAATTGCTTTGGCTGTGCATAATCTTCGTGTGTAATTCATCGTCAGCAAAGCATCTTGATCCGGTCAATGCAGCACGCATTATGATTAGCTGTTAAACAAAAGCAATAATAACAATAGCAACAAAAAGTTGCCATGAATGGTAACTAATATACATCGTTCGAAAGAGAGGTGCACTGGATGTATGTATGTAACTTAACGAACACGCGGATGCGTGCTCGAAAAAATTAAAGT
>NW_023458558.1:33468973-33472373 GCF_013731165.1 Rhagoletis pomonella | reverse complement strand
GTTTGGTAGAAATCTATAAAGTGGTTACCGAGATACACCTTGTAGCCGTAAACTGGGCGGTGCCACGCCCAATTCCTAAAAGTCTATAGCAGTCTTATTTATTGTTAAGAGATTGTTGTAACTATTAACTTGGAGTAAATTAGCGTCCTCAGTTATTGAAATTCGGATGTCTGAAATTTACCGTTATACGGGAAGTGGGTATAATTTTAATTCGATTTGATAATTCTCAACGAACTTCTTTCTTGTGCTAAGATTATTGGTTGCACCGAGTTTGGTGGAAATTGATAAAGCGGTTACCGAGATACACATTTGTAGTCATAAGTGGGCGGCGCCACGCCTATTATCCAGAAACTTATAATATTATAATTTCCTGCTAAGTGGTTATTGCAATCATCGATTTTGAGTCAATTAGCTCCAGTAGTTACTGATTTATCGCAGTTTTCGTGTTTCTGTAAATTACCGTTATATGGGAGGTGGGCGTGGTTATTGCCCGATTTCAAAGATTTTCAACAGATTTCTTAGCCAGGTCCTAGGAAAGGCTCATACTGAGTTTGGTACGGATTGGTGAAGCGGCTAATGAGATACAGCATTTTATCATAAGTGGGCGTGGTCGCGCCCATTTTCCAAAAATTTCTTAATAATACTACCCAAAATTCTGCTTCACATACTAATTTTCAACAATTTGGATCCAATATTTACTGAAACATCGCAGTTTTTGCATTTTTCGAAAATACCGTTATATGGGAAGTGGGCGTGGTTACAGTCCGATTTCGCCTATTTGCACTGACGACCTACCTTGAAGAAAGGGAAATCCACATACCGAATTTCGTTGAGATATCTCAATTTTTACTCGAGTTATCGTGTACACGGACGGACGGACGGACAGACGGACACACAGACAGACAGATATGGCTTAATCGATTTCTCTATTCATTCTGCGCATTTATGTATACATTTGTCTATATCTATCTCGATTCGTTTTGTCTGTTACAAACAACCGTTATGTGAACAAAATTATAATACCCTTGTGTACATGCACGCTCGGGTATAACAATGCTCAAAATGAAGTTGAAAAATAAAAATTTCTCAAGTGTTTGAAAATTTCTATTACAGTGTGTGTTGGGACAAGCCGAAGCAACATGAGTTGGTTACTTCAATGGTTGCCGCTTGTGTAGTATAATTTCATGTTATTTGTTAGCTGTTTAAGTGGTTCGTTATATGGCAAAATTTCTTTACTCTATATGTTTTAGTAGTCCAATATTGTGGGTTCAGAAAAATGATTAACCCTTTACCACCCGACCTACATATGTCTCAGAGATTCTGTGACCTTTATAACTCTGAGCTTCGCAATAACTTTTACCATTTCTAGGCGTCCTAAGTACCGCGCAACGACTCTCAGTGTAGCGACTGCGCTCAAAAGTAGTAAATTTCGATTGCGACTTTCACTCATCTCTTTAATGGATTAAATCTATTTTATCTGAAATTTAACGTGTTAGGAAATATTTCGAGAGTGGATTGGCTGAAACAATCTTGGCTAGGATATTTTTAAATAATTATTTAAAAATTATTATTATTTTTTAAATTTTTCACCCATTTGTTTAATGAATAAATTACATATATACCAATCGAAAGCATAAAGCCTATGGAATGAGTTAAAAAGATGAGTGAAAATTACTAGCATTACCTACCTGTTCATACCTGGCCACCCGATAGGTAGGCCAGGAAAAAAATAGACAACCCAACGTTTTCACATTCTCTAGGCTTCATGCTTTAGGTTGCTTTAAGCTGGAACTCCATAGACAAGCGTATGCGTGCGTATGCGTGATCCGTTTTCATGCGCTTATGTGCATAAAAACGGAGCAACTCCATAGTGTGCGCTTACAAGCGTTTGACAGTTGTCATTTCGACAAGTTGATGCATCATACATACACACTTTAATACATATTTATAAAGAAAATGCTTGCCAAGCCGCAAAAATTCTCTGCCAAGATATGTATAGGGATTTATTTATACCCAAACATGTAGTGTAATCACCTTAAAGTTGGTTATCTACGCAAGCAAATGCATGCAAGTTGATAAAATTCAACCTTGTGCGAATTCGAATTCATGTTCGAATTTTTGTCCGTTCTTTGCGTTTACGCGCGTACTTATGGAGTTCATCCCATAAGAACATGTGTATAAACACAACTCAACTGTGAAACGCACGCATACGTATACGCACGCATACGCTTGCCTATGGAGTTCCAGCTTCAGCGTGAAAACATTGACCGCATGATGGCGTTGCACTTGCAAAAACTGGCCAACCTCGTTGTTGTGATAGTCGAAATATGAACGCAACGAGCCTCCCAATTACTCGAGTCACCAGCAATAACTCCCCATAAACAGTTAATAGGTACAAAAAGAAAGTATAACCACTACTAAACAATTTGTAGGAAAGTAGAAAATCAATGGAACTTTGCAGAATTGCAGAGTGTGAATACGAAAATATATGTATGTATGTGTACTTATGTATACAGAAACACTCATAAACATTGTGAGCAAAATATGTATTTCTAATTCAAAATAATTTTTGCGAATCTGCTTAAATCCCATTTACTTTGGATTTGCTACGTAGATCACTTTAAAAATTCGCATTCCACTTTTCTTGCCATCACAGCGACTTTGACCACCTCACAAGGCATGGCCATGGATACGCTGTCTGTCTGTCGCATAGACTTTATATTCTGTCAGCGCCTTCACTTTGGCATCGCGATCCCGCTCTGCGTGGTAAGCCGCCAGTTTGACTGGATTTAAATAAGAGTTTCCTGGCATCCAGCTGTGCAGCGTTGTTGAAATTTAATTGCTTTGGCTGTGCATAATCTTCGTGTGTAATTCATCGTCAGCAAAGCACCTTGATCCGGTCAATGCAGCACGCATTATGATTAGCTGTTAAACAAAAGCAATAATAACAATAGCAACAGAAAGTTGCCATGAATGGTAACTAATATACATCGTTCGAAAGAGAGGTGCACTGGGTGTATGTATGTATATAAATTTATTTGTCGCATTGCATTCCTTAAAGGAGCTTTATGTAAATCATTGTATGCCGACTACCTGGCTGACTGCAAGATTTGTCGCGCAATTTTAAAACGTTTTCATGAAAACTAAACGGCGGGCTACACTGCAGATCACTAGACTCAAGCCGAACTATTTGAAAACGATTGATTTTCAGATATTATTTCCGTCCTTTTCTGTGTTTCGTGACTGACGCTCAGCTAATATTTTGCTATGTGACAGATAGTTTTATTAAAAGCTTTATAATAGTAGAAGTACACTCTAATTAACGCCATATACATATTTTGGTAGACAACTTGAGCTGAGCTAAAGCGCAAACAGTCAAAGGCGTAGCGTAGACGTAGGT
>NW_023458558.1:33412139-33468873 GCF_013731165.1 Rhagoletis pomonella | reverse complement strand
AGCTGAGCTAAAGCGCAAACAGTCAAAGGCGTAGCGTAGACGTAGGTTGGCGCAGACACGATCTAGCTTATGGGATTCGCGTGTTAACGAAACTCACCACCGCATGGTGGTGACATTGCCGTTGCAACAGTAAATTTGATATGCTGCTACGTACGTCAACCTACGTTTACGCTACGTCCTTGACTAACTGCGCTTTTATATACACATGTTCTTATGGGATGAACTCCATAAGTACGCGCGTAAATGCAGAGAACGAACAAAAACATGAATTCGCATACACTTGTCTATGGAGTTTCAGCTTAACGCACCAGGAGTGGTTTGCACCAATCGGCAATTAAATTTTTTACGATTACGATCGTGTCATATGTAGTGAAGGCTATGTGCCACGCTACGACAAGCCACAACCCGTTCGAAGCGCTTTAACTGCTTCCTCTACTGCGCACCTCGGCCGTGCTTCCGTGCTTGTGCCCAACTTATTACTTACATACTAAAATGTGTGCAACTTATGCGAGCGCGGTCTGCGTAACTACTATCGTAGAGCCCTCTCCTCTTATTTGGTAAGTGATATTTTGAAAGTGAAATAAATCAAGCTGTCTGTTGTTGTTGTTGCCTTTGTCATAGTTGAAATTTTGTGTGTTACACTTTTGCTGTTGTCGGTGACACATACGACATTTTATTCATTTCTCTTTCGAGGTTCTATATACATATTTTTATAGTATAGTAGGTATCTTCGGGGAACAGAGTGGGTGTTTTTTTTTTTTTTGAGTCAGGCTTGACTGAACTTGCAAATGTTTGGAAAACGGCGAAGAGCAATATAAATTAGTTTCCTCGTATTCCTCGTTTTAAGCTGGCGTCTTTGGAGGTAGTTCGAAGTTATGAAAGCCAAGCCAAGCCATGCAGTTTTGAAGTATATTTCAAGTATTGTTTAAATCCAAAAGTCTGTGTGCAGACATAAACCTTTAGTGGCAATATCGCAACGAATATCTCGCCATCGTCGGATAGACTCAGGTCACGCTAAAGGCACTTCTTTCCCATGAAACAAAATTATCGTTGGGCAGAATTCCCGGCCACAAAAGCATAGAAGAAAATAACGTTGCAAATAAGCTTACTACAAAACTTACTACAACTGAGCCCTCTTTCGCAATGAACGCCATAGCTTATAAAAAATTAGCGAACAGAAAACTGGTCTAGAACTCAACAACTGGACAGCGCGAAACAAAAAAGTAATAATGGAGGATACAAAAGCAGAGAATGCGAAAAAATATTTATTACCTAAAGTGCGGGTGCAAAAATTCATAATTTCTTTTCTCATAGAAGAATCAATTTCCAGTTTATATGTCTCCTACAAATAATGTAACTAAAAGCAAATCATATTTGAGAAAAAGATATTTACTTGACGTAACTAAATTCTTTTCTCAGTGTAAACATAAAATACCTTTTAATCTTGGTCTGCTACTAGTAAGTACTTGAAGTAGAAGAGATAAATTAGCCCATACAAACTTTTAGGAAAGTGATAAGTATGACAGGCTGAGCCGATTTAGCCATAACCGTCTGTCTATATCGTCGCTACCATGTCAAACTATTGAATGAGAAAATCGGCATATCTTAGGAGAGCATAAAAACTGTTGTAAAAAGTGTTGTTATCATTAGGAAAACGTGTGGGATTTGACACTTTGGTAAAGCCAGTATCCTTTGCTTCTAAGAAGACTCGAAAGCTGACGTTCTATATTCTTATCATAAATAAAGGGTTCAATACTCCATAACCGTCAAGCAACTAACAAAGTTAAATAATCATGAAAGTGTGAAGCCTTTGGCCAGCCGAGTACAGTATTTCCATACGTTTTAACCTCGGAGTTATCTAGATTTATTTAAAATTAACAAAGGAAGGAAAATAAAAGTTTCTAAATCAATTTCCAACCGCCTCGAGACTTCCGATCTACGAAAATGACAATAGTACATAGTAGTACAACTTTTTTTAAACTCTAAGTAAGTTATTGAATACCTTGCTGATATATTCGGTCAATAATTGTGCAGTTTCCACTTCATCCAGGCAGTGATGAACAATTTGGTGAACAAAATTTAGAACGTGACTTACGCCTATGCTGATGATGTGGTAGTTTTAGTACCTGGGTTATTCCCATAAGTAATGAGCAACATCATGAGCTCCAGCGGAGCTAGGCGATGGGTTGAGCAATGTGGTCTTAGAAACAAACCCAGAGAAAACATAAGTTATGCTCTTTACAGCTTTGTATTACCAAAGATGGATGGCCAAAGCCAACCGGTATCTAAGCAGGCGAAGTACTTGGAAGTAATACTGGACCCTAAGATGAGCTGGAAAATAAATATTGAAGAAAGAGTAAAAAAGCGAGCACTGCTGGCTACTCCTGTAAGAAGCTTTTTGGGAGGGTATGCGGTATGAATCTCTGGATTATTATGGTGGACAGCCCTAAGGAACCAGTTTAATCGTTTAAAACTGCACTAAAAATCAGGTACATGAACCGGTTTTTAATCCGGAAACCGCTTTTTTCTATTATTAACCCGAAAACCGAACCACTTTTCATTAGGGTTTAAAAGGTTCGTTTCAACCAATTTTCAATAGATAAATTCACTAATTTTTTTCCTTTCTGTTAAATATGGTAAGACATACAGTGTTCGTTTACCATTTGCCAATATCAAAAGAAATGCTAACCCATCTCATTTGACAGACACTTGACACTTATCCTTGTGCATTGTTGCACTTGACACTTGACACTTAAACTTGAGCAAACCACTGAACCGAACCGAAACCCCGGTTGAAAGGCTAAAAAAAAGCGCTTTGTAAAACCAATCCAACAGTGCAAATACGGTTCGAACCGCTGAACCGAACCGGTTCACGTCCCTGTTAAAAATAAGTACAGCTTTAATTTAGAGTTCAATGAGGCAAAATAATTTCGAAGTAAAGCAGAAAAAATTGGTGAAAAAATTGGTGAACAAATTCACACTTAATGGGGTTCACCGATCTTAACAAGAGTTCTTCGCTGGGAAAAGGACAAGCTCGAGTGGCTTCGCGAGGCTCGCGACTCTTTGATACAGTTTCATTATCGATATTTTGGAAGGTTAAACTATTCAATCCAATTTGAATAAGAGACCCGATGATACTGACCACCTGTTTACCGGCCCACTCACATCAGCTCATCCAACATCCCTCTCCCTACGGCCCAAATCTGTCGGATCTGAACTTTTCCTGAGCCTGCCGTTAGATGAGAATGAAGATAACATGTAATCCATGCTCTGATTTAGATTTTCCAGTATTCTGATATAAAATTAATAAAAATGTTCTAGTTCCATTTTCAATAAAATAAATATTTAGGATTTTTAGCATCTGGTATATAAATAAACTAGGTAAAACACCGGTTAATTCGATTTAAAAAAATCCGGTTTACTCGGTATTTGAAAAAGCAAGATTTAAAGAAAAAACACACAAAAATATTAAAAAAAAAAATGTTGAAACTGTGTTTGAAAAAACGAACAAACCGAGTCAATCACCCTAGCATCTAAGTATATAGAACATACTTAGGCATGTAGTATCTAAATTCATCAATACCTTGCATTTGAATGAAACAATTGCCGCCCGAAGGCATTTTTAATTATGACTTTTTCAAGTCATCGTACCTCTTTGTTTGCACAAAATCATTTAGTAGAATATCGAATAAATTTATTCATTTTCCTCTCTAAACAAAATCTAGTTAAAATAAAATCCATAAATTTTTTTTTACATTCATGTGGGCTGAATGCGCTTGTAACCACATCTTTGTAACGCCATCATCAAATTACGTTTACAAAACGTATCAATGCATATTTATGGATGTATGTACGTAAAAACGGAGCATGATTTTGTATTTAAAGTGCAGGTATATAAACATTTTCCATCAAACGCATGTCATCACTTCCTTGGCTTCATGAACATTCCAAGCAACGAAAATAAATGTACTTTTAGGTGTTAACACAAAAACGTTTACGGCTTGCACGGTATACAGAGTTTATTGTGATCAAATGTGTAAATGAACGAATGGGTCATGAAATGCAAATTCACTGAGTTGTAAATGTAAATTCAACTTCGATTTTAATCTCATTTTGATTGTTAAAGTGTTGAACTTTGTTACTCAAACATTTGTTGGCTGCATAATGGAAAAAAATAATAGCAAAAAAAACCTAAAAAAAAATGTGAACCATTTCGGGATAGTCACAATTAGTAAACATTTGGACAAGACTGCTTGAATGAAGTACAGAGAAAACGAAAAACATTCCAAAATCTAAAATAAAAAACCAAAGAGTAATAAGAAAGAGTTACGCACACACCCGTATTGTTTGTCATGTGGGTCACTTTTGTTTTGGTACTCCCCCTGCACCTCTCTCATTCATTACTCATGACTAAAAGCCTGATTATGGCAATTTAACGTAACTTATGGCTCTCTCTTGAAAATTCTATTAAATGGGTGTTGCTTACAACTGAACAGCCGAAACTTAACGTAACTTAACGCCACGTCGAAACCGGTTTCATTTGGATTTTCTAAGTTCTACGTTCCGTTAAGTTAAGTTAAGTTGCCATAATCAGGCTTTAAGCCCGCAGTATTTTCATCAATTTCATCGAGTGCACCATTTATGTATGTATGCACGCAAATGTATTTGAATCGCAATTAATTCGAGGCATTCGAGGTTTACATTAAACACCAAAAACAAACGGTCAGGAGAGTTAAATTAAATTAAATGGACGTTGTTGTGAAATTAAACGAATAACCGAATTAACGACGAAAACACGAATTTTCGATTTTATTTTTATGTAGACCACATTCGCAGTTTCACGCTAAATGTTAATGATGCAATTTGCATGCCAAAGGCGTGCCGACACAGACACACATGCACGCAAATACTATATGCAACAACAGATAAAGGAAGAAGTGGTAAATGAGTGGCTAAGGAGCAAAGTCTGAATCGCCAATGGAAAACGGTCAATTCTTAAGCTGCAACACATGAAATGCAACGCATGCGCAAATCACATAAATACTACTCGCATGTATTTAAGTTGACTTGAATATATCACACCTTGTTACACTTTTCAGTGTGGCAATTAAATAAATAAGTAACCTGGCATGAATTTTAACGAACTTGTTTGTTAGTAGTTAAATTGTTAATGGTTAATTGTCGCGAAATGGTTTTTAAGTACAAACATTTCTTGATTTCTTTTCTTATGCGGATAAGTTTGGATCGAGAACAAAAGTCTTGTGTTTATCGTTGTTCCGATGGCTGTCAAGTGAAATAACTCCTCGACTTGGTTTATTATTTCAACGCTATTTTGTAAAACGATTTGTTTTCACTATCAAAGATAGTTCAGTCTCGGTAATCATTAGGCAACTGTCAATCCCGCCCACCACATACATTTTTTCTCTTCTACCAAAAAGTTTTGTTTTTTTTAGTGATTGTGCAAAGAGGACAATGAGAGAGTAACTTTTTTCCGGTAGAAACCCATGTGTCATTAGCTGATTATCTTCACAAACGTTTGCTTAAGCCAAACGCGTCGTAACTCAAAATTAACCAAAAAGTGAAAAACGATTCACTTTTGCGGAGCGTGCGCGATATCTTGTCAAGGACTGTCGCTCTAGCAGATTCTCCAAAAAGTATTTGGGAAGTTGCAACTACAATCACTGGCTTTATAACGTCATTTCGTATAAAATGGAACTTCATAAAGTTGTATTTGGGAAGATACCTGGTTTGGATATATGTGAGCTTTCTAACTCAATAATCAAGAGAATCTTCTGTTACAGAAAGTTTCGACTATCTTCGCATTTAATCCCTGTAATCCCTTCTTTGATAGAAATCGATAAAGCAGTTACCGAGGTAAACCTATGTGGCCATAGGTGGGCGGTACCATGCCCATTTTCCAAAAATCCAAAATAATTTTACTTAATTTTTAGAGACTAACAACAATAATAGTTTAGCGCTAACATAATATGTTAGTGGTTGGCTGAGCTTCTCCAGCGATTGGTGGCGTAGGTCTTGATGTTGTCATTGAAAGGGGAGGGATCAGCAGTTTTACCCGACTCCGAACGGCAATCGTATTTTATATGATAAGCTCTTTTTCATGGCAGAACACACTCGGAGATTTGAGACTGCTTTCCGAGGAGCGAACGATATTAGGAGAAAACTTTTTATATGGAAGGTGGGCGTAATTTTAGTGCGAATTAAAACATTTTCAGTATTTTGATGAGTAGAATATACTCAGTTTCCCAGACAACAAAAGATCCGAAAACCGATCCGAAAAAGCACAAAAAATGTATGAAGTGCGGATTTTTGTCCGTTTACTGATTCCATTTTCGGAGACTTTGACGATCCGTTTTCCCACTAAAGTGTGCGGCAGAAACGTATGTACAAAAAAGTACCGACTGTTTTTTTCTGAAATTTGTCTGATTGAATTTTTCATTCAATACGCTTTCCTTCTACACTTCACAGATACTTTTTCATGGTTCAAAAGAAATAAAATAATACTAGGAAGTGCCTGACGGAATTCGAGCGTGGCACCTTCTGGAAGCTAACAAATAGAGGCACACTCTTCTGCACGCTCAGCCACTGCCGACAACGCATACATGCTTTCAAATGTTTAGCTTGAGCAAATAAAATACAATTATTGTTCTCAAATGACATCTTCTTTTTCGAACGTTTTCCAGATACGAAAATTGATGATAACTGGGGGAGTTCTTTCTATGCGTTTTCGGATATAGGAAATTGAATTAAACTGCACTGTCGGCAAAATTTACGTTTCTTTGCTGGCTGGGTTGATCATACTCGCCGCGCTTCTCTGGCATGTATCAATAATGTGGAGTTTTTTCTGCCTCCCCCAAGTTATAAACTGGACAAGCTGCAAATGAAAACTTCTGAAAGTACAAAAAATTGTCGCAGACCCATTTTAGATTTTGCTGTGACTTTGACGGACCCTTCTTTAGGGTTTAGTCGTTTCCGCCTGTCCGAAATGAAATGAAAAATAAAAACCATTTTTACGTTTTAACAAATTTAGGTCTAAAATGTTTCTTTTTTAAGATATCTAGCCACTTGGGGCAGCATTTTGAAGGGAAAAATTACAGTTTAATGCAAGCAAAAAAAATGGTATAAGTCGATACCTATAAGGCTATCGTATAAGTCAATAATAAGGCTGAGTTTTAAAATTACGTATTTTTTACTTATTTTTTGTGAATTTTAGTCGACTCTAGCGTTTTGACTGTTTTGGGTAAGCAGTTTATGTTACCCAGGAATTAAGTGTGCGTATCATAGACAAAACACAGCTACGAGTAGACGCAACCAGCGCACTTCTTATACAAAAAAATAAGCTTGAAGTTGCGAAATTTTTAAAATTCGCAATACTCATGTTACGAAATGAATATGTTGCTTGCTGGAAATAAATATATCTAGCCAAATTAGCCTAATTTTTCTATCTTATCAATCTCATTTCGAATTTTCCGCTTTTCCAAATATGATGGTCTCACATTGTGAAAGTGGAACGGTTTTGGAGATATTTCAAAATTTCGCTAAATACGAGTTATATTGTTATATAACGAAAATTTACCGAAATTTTTAGTCTTACATTGTTGTACTATCTCAGTTTTTTATTCTATGGTTTAGCAATCTTTTGATTCAGATTTGACAGAGTAAATTCTGTTCTTTGGGACCCTAAAGAAGAGTTCTTCAAAGCTACAGTAAAATCTAAAATGGGTCCGCGACTTCAATTAGTCGATTTCATATGCAACGACTTTATGTATTTCGAAACTATGAATGAGCATCTGTGAAGTGCAGAATGAAAGCGTAGAAATAAAATCGGAAGTTTGATCCTTTACAAAACGATGCTTCTTTGCATCGAAATAGATATTTTTTTGAAATAATGGACTTAGCAGCAACTTTTCATTTTAGCTAGCAGTTTTAAAAAGCGAAATATTTTTTTTTTACAAGTACTCCATTACGCTAATTTTGAACTGGTGGGGATCTAGTTACAATAGGACTGGCCCGTTTCTGGTGATAAAGAACTAGTAAGAGAGCAGAAATTTGGTTAACTAGTTCGGGGTTTTCCTGCAGGCCTTCCACACAAGTGAGCTCGTGTTTAAAAAGGCGTATACATATGTAATTATATTCATAGATTCTGTTCTTATGATCAAGGAATGAAACCGAATCCCAAACCAAACCCTAACCGTTTAAAACCGTTTCGTTTTTCAAAACCGAAACCGAAACCGTAACCGTTCACCATTTCAATCACAGGTTTCAATCGGTTTCCAGAAATTTACAAAAATAATAAATACAAATTTCTTTGAAATAAATGATTTATTTAACCAAAATCAGCAACATTTTGCTAAAATTCTTGTTAAGTAGTAAATAAGTATGGCAAGGTAACTTTTCGCAAAAATCTGCTGATGACTTTGTTGTTGTGAATCGATAATCGATTAATTATATTTAAGTAGTTTCTTTCCCGTACGCAATGCGAGATCCCACGTGTGCCCAAAATAGCCCAGAAATCATGCCTGTACTCAACAAAATGGGTAATAGAGAGCGAAAATTCGAGCGTATTCGATCGTAAGTGTATTCTTCTTCCTGCCCGAAACAGCCCGAAATTTTCTCCGAGTAAAAATGGATAAAGTGTCAAAGTGCATATCAGCTGTATTGTGTTTACATGTTGCCTGCATTTACTTGGTGCTTTTAAGGAAAAGTGAATGGCCTGTTGATGTATTTTCAATCTATGTACTTAAAATCAAATTTGTGAAACCAAAATTCAATTTCCAAGTGTTTGCATTTAATACCATGTTCTGACCGACAACCAAAACATTTTTCCTTCATTTTCTTTTCATTTACAACCTTTAACTTTCATTCTTATTTTGCTTTGGCCAGGCAATTAACAATAAATCCGAAATGGCGTATTAAAGATGATAAAATATGACTTCCACTTCGATAAATAATCGATAAAAACTAGTGAATACACCGATTGGAATGAGTGGAAAGTGAGTTTTCAAGTAGTTTTCAGCGAAAACTGGTTTTCGTTTAACAGATTTTATATGGACGAAAACACAAGTTTTAGGTCGAAAACCAGTTTTAGCAACGAAAACATGTTTCCGATGTCGGTCAGAACATGGTATAAGTGACAAAAACAAGAACAACGTGAATCTGTTTCTCGACTTGTGGGCACGAAATGTGGGTTTTTGCGTTTCCGTACTTCTGAACTTTGTTCCATTTTTGAAAGAAAATGTTTCTCTTATTCTCTAATTACCAAATCCGGTCCGGATTGTTAGGGAAAGAACCTAGTGTTGATATTATCAGTGAACTGTAATTTTCGATTTTCTTTCCTCAACGTTTAAGACATTGTGATTTAAATAATATCAACAAAATTTCTGTGAAACCCCGAAACCGGAACGAAACCGAAACCAAAACCGAAATAAATTTTGAAGAACGAAACCAAAACCGAAACCGAAACACTTGGCAAAACCGAAACCCAAACCGGAACGTTATTTTGAATCGGTTTCATTCCTTGCTTATGATTCCAGTGAGCCAATCCCTGTGATATGGGAATACTGATTTCATTCGAATTCCTAATAAATAATTCTCAAAAATATTTAGAATTCCTAGAATACCTACATAACTGAATATTTAAATTGAATATTAAATATGGAAAGTACATATACAATGGACATACATACCTAAATGGAGGCGCATGTAAATTCATGTAAGTACACATACGCAAATAAAAATTTTTTTTTTTGATTTGCGAAAATACTTAGTTGTAGAATGCTATTTTTTTAAACAAGTAAAGCAGAGTTGTACGTGACCGGAAGCAAAGGTGAGCAAGCCATCGAAATAATACATACATACATATGTACATACCTATGTACATCAAAAAAGCAGTCAGAATAATGAATTCCTTTAACTCAAAGATTTGCCAGTAGGCTGCTCAGAACTCAATTTAGACAACTAAGTATGTATGTATGTATGTATTTAACTAAGTATTTGCAACAAAGGAAGCTTAAAATTCAACGCAGGGCTCAACAACTAAGTACTTGCAAGGAATTGACCAGCAGAGCAATGCATCGATATCAATGCATTCGTCCGGAAACTATAAAGATAAAAAAACGGCAACAACGAATTCCAATATATTGTAAAAGTAAGAACAATAGTGCCAACAATAAAAAACATCCAGAGTACGTGTTAGCGCAAAAACTATTAAAGCGATCGGGCACGATCTCAAACGCGACAAAGTCGTTCAGCAAAGCCAACAACACGACAGGAACAATGCCAAACAGCGAACATGCGAACAAATATATACAGACGTAGGTAGACAAATAAAAGTAAAAATGTACGTGTAAACCCGTACTTGCTACGTGTTTTTCTACTTTCGCTACATTGAAATCATGAATATTAAAAACTTTAAATATGAGTAAGGAGACCTTTAAAAGTAAGCGCCTAATCAAAATAAAAGAAGCTAATGCACGTTACGTTAAACGAAAAGAACATTGAAGCAAGTGAAGCGCCATGCACGTGCAGGTGCTCATCGAAGGCGAATGGAAGGCGAATGGAAGGCGGATGGAAGGTGGTATAGTATTAATGTCTTAGAGCGACTTTGCACGTAGAGAAGAACGCTTGTGATTTCAACTAAAAAACAACAGCCTAGATTACATTAAAGTCGTGAGTTCTATTACAAAAGAAGGTAAGCATTTTATTAAATTTATTTGTTTTTAGCAAAGTATTTATATAACGATGCCCATTTTCGCGCAGAATTTTCAATACGAAAAGTACGTGTCTATACAGATTGAATACATTTTTTGTGTTTTAAGTTTAAGTTAGGGGTAAAAGGATACCACAAAGTTATTACATACTCAAATCAGTACTTGTGCTTGTATCAAACAAGGTATCGATACCTACTCAGTATCGGAAAGGTATCGAGTACTTGTACCTAGAACTACGATTTTGCATATTTTTCAAAATTAATGTACTTTTTTTTTAACAAAAATGTGCATTTTTATAAGATTATTTATTATTTTTCATACAAAAATTTAAGATAACTGTATAGTATTTAATTTCAGAAACAATAGAATAATGTTGTTCCATATAAAGTAAGTTTAAGAAAAGAAATCCTTTTTTGTTATATTTCCCAAAAACATCAACTTTTCCAAGTGTATTCCTGAAAGGCGGTTTGGAATATTTTGATATAGTTGTACCTGTTTTTGAGAAAAGCCTCTCGCAAGAACCAGATGACCCAACAACCGTTATGTATAGACGGGCTTGCTTATATAGCAGCGGAAATGTGGTGCACATATCTTCACATTCTTCTAATGGGTTGCTTCCCAAAGAAGATACAAGTACTTTCTGTTCGATACCTACTTGGATCGCAGTAATAAGTATCGAGAACAAAGATACTTGAGAAAAGTATCGAGTATGTACTTGAATTAACTTGTATCGATTCATCCCTAGTTTCAGTTTTTTTGAATATCTAAACTTTTCTCATAGCTTCGCCTGTAGCAACCGTTGAGAAAGATGCACACAATATTTATTTTGATATTTCGGGACCACATACAAGGAAACCCCTCTTTCCACTCAGATATCGCGCCCGCTTAAGTAAGTAACCCGTACTTACTTTCTTAACCAACTTCCCACTTACTAGCCAACCCTCTAATACACTTTTTCTCTTTTAAACGGTCTTCAAAAAACTTCATTAGCAGTTCATAGCATTGATTCGCAAAATTGTGTTTACTAAATAATTAGTACTAAAAATAAAACTATTTAGGTAATAATGCAGGACCTACTACGTACTCAAGTATTTTGATTATCACTAAATACCGCATATTGTACTATTTACCAACTTTAAATAAATAAATATGTTCACATGATAAAATACTTAGTATAAAAGTATTTAGTTTCTCTTACCTACACAAGGGAAACAAAAATTCCGGAATTTCCCTTACCAAAGCTGTACGGGACTAGTCTGAACCTTTGCTACGAGGCGAAATATTTAGGTATTATCCTTGATTCCAAAATTACATGGAGGCGCAACGTAGAGGAAAGAGCAAAGCAGGGGCCCAGAAGCGTGCTATACCTGTAAAGGGCTTTCGGGAAAAACTAGGGGCTGTCACCGCATATCATTCACGATATTTGTTCCACAGTCTTCCGACTGATTTTAACCTACGGAGCTCTGGTCTAGTGAAAATCACTAGATAAAAGCAGCATTCAGAGAATAATTGGAAGAGTGCAGAGACTCGCAAGCCGCGGTATATCAGGCGCCATAAAAATCCACCACAGCAGGTGCCGCACTTAGACTGAGGAAATCGAAATTGTGGAAGAAGACCAATAACGGGAACGTAGAGGTCTTGAATGTAGTTAATACCGGACGGCATAACGGAGTCGAGGCCAATTTAGATGTTCAAACTGATTACTCAGGTAAATTATATGAGAAGAATTACGAACACTCCAACCAGAAGATATATTTTTTATAACAGCGGCCATCCTCTTTGCCAGTAATGAAAAAGTTCCTCACAAAAATATTTACAGTTTTAAAGCGACACAAAATTGAAGGTTCTTCCATTTTTGTGTCAACGCACCACAAAATAGGAGCGAAGCTCGGCCGAGTATGTAGCAAAATATGCTAGAACCAATTTTCGTTTCCTCTTAAAAAGAGGTGGAAGCTACATATATCTGTATTTATATAAAAATGTTTAACATACGTGTTTATTAATTTTTTTTAAGAGTAATCGCCAGCCATTTTGTCAAACACTTCCAAGAGCCAGCTCCCCTTTTTTGCACCTCCCACAACTTGTTGAACGGATGTTGAGCATTTGAAAGTTCACAAACTCTCTCTGCCACCGAATAATCATTTACCAATCAACAAAACTGCGAGTCAGTGAAGCTTCAAAACAATCGAAACTCAAGTGTTTGCAACTTAAGTGTCATCGTGTAGTCAGTCAGTAAGTCAAGAAGAAACAAATGCTTCGAGTCAAGCCTTCAGGAAACCGGTAAAGCAGTAACTCAAAATAGGTATAAAACGACAAAAAAATTTAGGAGTATAGGCAACATTTGCTGTGGTTTTGGAGTCCGACTTCTAAAAGAGGAGTGTAAATCATAAATGCATCTTTCCCCAGTTGCCACTTTGAGGGCAGTAACTACAATAATATTTAAACCACTTGCAAGAAGCAGTACGCGTACTTATAGTATTGTGCGTTTACATGGATACATTTGTAGTTGTTGTTGTTGTCGTCAACATGCCGGAGAAGCGAGAACGAAGTGAAGTGTTTTGCTGCTGAATGATTACCAGCAGCTCTTGGCCTTATTATCGCCTTGTTTGTGGTGAATGTTGTTACAATTTTTTTTTTGCTGCTGGCAACGTTTCCTCGTTTTGGACCTGCTGTAGGCATGCGGTTCGAAAGAAGAAAACATCAACATAAAACCACATACTCGAAACTTATGCACATATAAATATTGCTTCCAGCTAAAGTGAGTGAACATGAATTAAAATTAAGATCAAAATGAAAACACTTACTGACGATTTGAGCGATATTTTTGCCTGAACAGTTAGTTATGATTTTGAGTGGAAATAATTTTTTAAAATTCATCATAAGAGCAATGTACTCATTTGGGCTATAATTGAGGTGAAAGTGTGTAATCAACAAATATTCGACAAGTATGTAAAATGGTGGTCAATGGGTTAATTGCTATAGTTCCGGTATAAAAGTTTGATATTTCTTGCATTTTTTAAATTTCAATTGCAGTTTCTGGAAACTCGCTTATTTTCTGCTATTATATAGTAAATTTATGTAGGTATATGTATGTACATTACGGTGGCTCAGAAATAAACGCGGAGGGAAAAAAATTTAAAATGTTAGGCTCTCACCCACTTAGATATTTCTAAATAGCAAAAGAGAATATCCGTACTTTTTATAAAAAAAAATATATTTAGAACTGCCTCAAAACCAATGAAGTTTTTCTGGTATTTTATATAGTAGCAAAAACACTGTATCGTAGATATGGTAGAGAATTGGTTATTATTATTTGAAGTATCCTTAACATAAACTAGGAGGTAAGAGCTCAACATTTCAAACTTTTGTTGGGTCTCATGAGAAGGCAGAACAGAAGTAGCCCTTGTTTGTATCGGTAATGTCGATGTGGAAGAAAACGGGTACAGATAGAATTATCAAAATAAATTCAAAATCAATTAAAGCACCATTGCTATTAGGGTTGCCAGACGTATTGCTTTTGGGAGTAAATGTACCCCTTGTACTCCCAAAAAAAATCTGGAAATGTACTCCTTTCTAGTGTTGTACTTCTTTTGTACTCCTTTTTCCAGCTATTCATTTATAACCGACTTCAAAAAAAGTAGAAGGCTATCAATTCGTCGGAATATTTTTTTCATGTATGTTCCGCAAAACTTTGTACCACGTTAACCGATGTCTATAATTCTTTTTTGTTTTGAAGGAAAGGTGGCACCTCAGAGATGCTCCCATACTAATTTGGTTGAGATCCGTTTATTAGATCATGAAGAAATTATCAATTATCTTAAATTTTATATGAGAATTGAATAACTCGGTTTTGTTTTTTGCTTTAATATTACTTGTTTATACTTTGCCATTCGTATTGTGGCTAACACGAGTAAAGATGAGGGTGATAGTAAAAAAGTGTAACCACGGCCGTAGCATGGTAGGTGCATGGCGCTCATTTAAAAATCAGAAATATATAAAAATAATTATAAGGCTTAAATTAAAAAAGGCCATATATTCAGTAAGGGTCTGGAATTATTTTGTGTAATTTAGTTGTTTTGTTTTTTTGCTTTGATTGTTGCTTTGAAAAATATATCTAAGATATCTTTGGTTGTTTGCACTTAATTAATGAAGACGATCTCAAATATGTGATTATATATTTAATGATAATAATAGAATGGTGCTTGCACATATGTATGTTAGTGTTTGGCTGGGCTTCTCCTCCGATTTATGACGTTTTTAATGGCAGAAATACACTCGGAGGTTTACCATGCCTGCCGCTATTAGAAAGAATAGAAATGTACTGCTTTCTCCGTTTCAGAATGTGGCAACCCTAAATATTATATTAAGGAAAAACATCCCTTGTAAAACCCTAACCATTAATTTATATTTTATTTAATTAAAAAACTTACTCTCTTAAATAGATTTGTAAAATCCTTTCGGAATTAAGTGTAGCTATATATATAGATATGTAGACATGTATGACAATAAATACGTGATCATCCGAAATTATCACAGTACTTTCGGTGTATCTTGCTTATATTCAAATTTTCTTCATCTTCAATGTTCGCTACCAATTCAATGCCATTAACATCTACTAATTCATTTAATTTAGGCAAGCATCACCACGTTAACGCCTTATACCCCCGAAACACAGCTCTATTGTAACACACTTCAACATAATGTATGCGTTGAATACAGGAATGTACCTCGCAACCTAACATTAACTTGTCCAATTAATGTAACACGTGTGTAATTTGCATGCCTGAAAAATGCTAGCGTAAATAAGCAAAGTTTTTTGTCGAAAACACAAAATAAAAAAAACTTGGTAAAAAGAAAATTAAAGTACCATAAAACATACGGAAATGAGCAAGTAAGCATGTCTAAACAATGATAGGCTGAACAATATTTCAAGGTAACTAAAAAAAAAAAAGGTTTGTAAGTCATTAGGGATCCACGTGTATCTACGTCTAAAAAATTTTGCATACACTCTTTATATGTAACTATATACAGCGTGTAAAATAATAACTGTCGCAGCTGATAACCTTGATTAATTATTCAGGTTGACATAGCCGGATAATTTAAGTTGTACGGTTACACTGCCAAGTAATTGACAACTCTATGTAATTTTACATTTAATTAGATAAATTAACTTGTTTTGGAACTACATTTGGCAAGTCAAGAAAACTAGTGATCGCTTTAAGCCCTTAAAAAGTCATAGCATGGACAGAATAGATATACATATGTGTATATAGCCAAGGACTTATAAGAACAAAGAGAATTCGAAACTTTAACGAGTTGCAGCGTACAATGAGAAAGGAAGGAAGAAAAGTGTTGCAAAGGATGCAGGCAGAAGCAGTCTTTTTCGACGAGATTCTCTATGAGTTACAACTATTTCATAATCATAAAGATAATGATGTGGTGTATTGGTAAGCAGTGCGCGCTTTCACTCCGCAACGCCTGGGTTCAAGCCCTGGTCAAAGCAACATCGAAAAAAATATAGTAAAAAGGGTTTTTCTTAACAGCGGTCGTCCCTCAGCATGCAATGGCAAACATCCGAGTGTATTTCTGCCATGAAAACTAGCTTCTCATAAAAATATAATCGCCGTTCGGAGTCGGCGTAAAACTGTAGGTCCCTCCGCTTTGTGTGACAACATCAAGGCGCACGCCACAAATATTGAAATATTGAAGTTTCAAGCGATTCTAAAATTTACTGTTATATGAAAAGCGGCCGTAATTTGAGTCCGATTTCAATATTTTTCGACGTTTTGCTTTTATGTGGCAAGCACAATAACCGTATCGTGCCGTTTGGTACAAATTGGTACAACGGTTACCGAGATATATATATGTGATCATAACTGGGCATAATTGTATCATAAATGTATTTCTTGGTAAAGAATTGTTGCAAGCATCTAATTTGAATAAATTATCTATAATATTTACTGATTTATCGGATATTTCATATTTCTCTAAATTACCGTTATATGGGATGTGGGTGTGGTTATTGTCCAATTTTAAAAATATTTAGCCATTTGGTGTTTTGTACCAGGGCCAATAACCCTGCCAAGTTTGGAAGGAATTGGTGCAGCGGTTACCAAGATATACGCATGTAACCATAAGTGGGCGTGGCTACGCCCATTTTCCAAAAATTTATAATATTCTTATTTTTCGTCTAAAAATTATTGTAATTGTCAATTTTGAGTGAATAATCTTCAATAAGTTCTAAAATATCGCAGTTTTCGTATTTCCGAAAATTACCGTTATATGGGAGGTAGGCGTGGTTATTGTCCGATTTTGCCCATTTTCAACACCATCCGTCCTATGCGCGAAAGAAGTGCACGTACAAAGTTCCCTTAACACATCTCAACTTTTACTCGAGTTATCGTGTGCACAGACGGACGGACGGACGGACAGACAGTCACCGCTTAATCGATTTCTCTTTTCATGCTGATCATTTATGTATACATTTGTCTATATCTATCTCAATTCGTTTTGCCTGTTACATACAACCGTTATGTAAACAAAGTTATAATACCCTTGTGCACAAGTGCGCTCGGATATAAAAATAAAACGTCATCGTGCTCGCCATCGACTTATTATTTTGTATTTCTACTCAATATAATTTTTTGTTTCTTCCCTGCTTAAAGAGAACATGCGATTACGTGCTACAATATAGTGTATTCTGCCTTTTAAGTTTGGATGCCGAAATGGGCGCCCTACTATCGTTGCAGTACATCAGGTAAAGCCATTGCGGTAAATATAATAGCTGGAAAGATGGTACAATTAAATACTGCCTCGTTGTCACCCTAGATGTCAAAAATGCTTTCAATTCGGCAAACTAGTAAAAAAATACCGCCGCAGCAGCAATAATCATTTAATTGAGGAATGAGAAGAGGTTGAGATCAGTTAGCCGTATAGTAGGAACCACTCTGTATGCCGGCCGTAACTGAAGCAGCTTGCAAAAGTTCCCGGCTCTCGATTTAAATATGTGGGTGTGGGGCCACACAATTCGTACAAAAGGGGTGGGAGGGAAGGATGGGTAAATTACTTACAGGGGTAAGACCCAACAAGTGCAGCTTACGACGAACTGCGCTAATACAGGAACGTACGATAGAGTGCCCAAAAATGCGTCCCAAAGAAATACCAAACAGTGCCGGAAGGTATACAGTACAGCGGAGAGGTAAATAGTTTTAGTTCGTATTCTAGTTCCAAACTACGGAGATCAGGCATTTGTTGCGTTCTCCTTGCATAAAAAAAAACCTAAGCTTCCCAGACAACTTCTCTCATACACTCTTAACTAGATCACCAATTATTTCGCTCCCTCTTTTGGTGGTGTAAAATTAAAAAAAAAAAAAAACACGTTTCTTCTTTCAAAATATATCATGTAGAATATGAAATTATTACAAGCTCAAAATAAGCACAAAATGTGATTATAATTTACAAGTAGCAAACAGCAAAAAATAATACACCTAAGCTGGACAACTATTTTAAGAAAAACATGAAAAAAACAGAGATAATCATCTTAATCGCCCGATGAGCATTTTTTCTTACAAAACTATAGTTAGGTGGCAAGAATTCCAGTATAAAAGCTTGAAAGGCATACGGAGTCAAAACAGAAATGGGACGCGTTAAACTTACAAAATGTAACATTTAAAGGAACATTAAAGCATAACAACATAAGCAACGACCCAAAGCATGTTTACAACAAACTTAAAACAATAAGAATGTATGCCAAATAAAGACACAGAAAAAGCAAGAGCTGCAAATAAAACATTTATGACTTTATTACAGAAACTCGCACATACCACTTAAATATAAGTACTTAAACTTACGCGAAAATGCATACCTATATGCATACTGATACATATGTATGTATGTATATGAAAAGTAGAAGAATTGGAATTGAGGGACCTTCAAACTGAAAGCTCGGTGGTGTCAATGTTTGAAAGAAAAAAGTAGGCAGCGTTTATGAGCTGTAGCAAAAAAATCGTTGGACAGCACATACAATAGCCTAAGCGAAAAAAAAAATGATATAAAATAAACAGACAAATAGGTATAGAAGACAAAAAAACAAAAGGAATATCAACTTCGAAATAAGTGAAGCAAATAACAACATTTTATTTCATTCATTTAACAGGTTCCATTTACTTATGTGCTCAACCGCGAACCGCAACATCATAAACACAACACACACACAACATGCCCGCAGAGGAAAGAGGTGGCAAAGTCGGCAGCTAAGTAGGCAGCAATCACTACAACACTGACCACGCCGCAACACACCTCGTTGCCAGCGCCACTGACTCAGTAGTGAATGGCTGGCTGACTCGCTGACTGGCTGACTTACTGACAAACTGACAAACTGCCGAAGTGACGGACGAGCGCTGACATACGAAACTTAAACTGAACGAGCGGAGCATATGCCTCCGAACGGTGCAAGAAACCAAGTAGCCGCCAAGAAGCTAAGCCGCTATTGAGCCCCGACAAGGCAATGTTCCCACGAAACAGGTTGCGTCAATCTACTGGTGTGTACCGCCCCGAATGCAGCCTTCTCGCCTTGCTGTTCTTCGAATTGCAGCACGCAGCAAGCATTTTTTCCATTCTTGTATACCAATTGCCTTCTACAACGTATTCATTGCGGCTGTGGCTGCGGCTGCCAGCCATCTCCTCCGTCGTCTCCACATCTTGGCGCGGTAGCAATCAGCAGCCAGTCACTGCTTGGCTGTTTTTAGTGCGTTCTTTGGATTGTCTGTCCATATAGTCAAACTCCCAGGTGGACAGGCAATGCAGTTTCATATTGGCACTTGCAACTTGCAATTCTGAGCCTCCAACTTGAACTCGTTGTGCGGCTATAAACGACAGCGCATGCGCATGTGAATGCAGATACAAACATACAAAAATACACACTTATAGTTACTTTGCTGTTAGCACTGCTTGGCGATTTTTATAGCCAGACAACAAATGTACGACCACCAGCAACATTGCTGTTGGACGCCAGTGGAAAAGCGTTGTTTAGCGATAGCCAAAAGCTATGGGCCACAGATACTCCAAAAGTTACCACCAACACCTTTTTCGAGACACGCCAAGGCACAGACTGTATGGTTGTTTTTTATTGCGATTGGTCGTGTTATGGTTGATGTGGCGCATGTGTAACATATTAACCTATTTGTATTAATATGTGTAGGAATGTCTACATACATCTAACATGTCATAACCTGCTTTGCGGTTTTATATTCCCTTTGAAAGATAAATCAGTCTAACATGGTCCTCAGAAACCTTGGATTTTCCTCAACTAACGCTTAGTATTTCAATCGATATTACAAATCCAAATAGTCTTGGCCCCAGATGTCGTTGAAATGTAGATTCCGCAGAGGTTGAGATTAAGACTTTGATGCATTTTCAATGCCAAACGATAGTATGCCACCGTTGCTTTTATTGAAGGGATAATAGAATTTCCAGTTCCCAGCTGCTGGGTGCTGGTTTAACCCCAATACAGAGCCACGGCCTACACATCAGTATCTTTACTGGCGTAGGAAGAGGATCAGGAGTCTTTATCGTAAGTAACGTAGGGGGCCTTTCAATCCTTGGTATTAGAAATCCTCAAATCCATTAACTATGTTGTGGAAAATAGTTGGAGAAACAGGAGCTAACGTGTCTGCAGTGCACTTGAGACATTGGTCCGCCTTCTGAGTACATCGAAACTAGTTCGGCAATACGACTATCGGCTTAATTATTTAGGAAAGCATAAATAGCTTGTTTTACTCTTGGTGCCATGTCAGTCGGGAGTACCTGGTAATGAGGCCTCTGGTCATTCGTAAGGAGGCTTAGACCAGACAATCCTTGATCCGCAATCAGGTCTAGTATTCCCACCTTCGGTCATCGAAGCCAGCGTCAGAAACTGGGTGAAGATATCGCTCCGCATTTACTGAGCTGTTTCGAAGCGCTGCTGATGCTCCAACCTCATGTTGCCATCAAACTCAGAGAGTCTGGCTAGATATTTGCTTTCGTTTAGAAAGCGAGACTGCAGCATAACTTGTGGGATTGCTGACTAGTAGCTTCTCGAGGTACAAACACCTGAGTTCTGTACGTGTTGTTTTGTGTTAGGTCCGAAAAAAAACCTTATCTCTGAATCCCTCTTTATAAATTCGGGATCCCTGTGAAACTAACTGCGATATATTTTAATGCAACTTCGTCAATTTAATGATCTACTAATCGCAATTGCAACGCATGATGTACATCAAAAGCACGATAGTGCTTTTTCGCCAGAATATCTATTTTGTGTCATAATATGCATTTGATTATTTTTGTATTTCCTAGTGATAACTCACACCACCGACCCTTCGACAGAAAGACCACACTTAAGACGCAACATCAGGTGGAAAAGAGACGGTCAAAAATAATGGGAAGTGGGTTTTTGCACATTGGAATTACTGGATGGGTATACCTTATTAGAGACGGACACTAGCTGTTGAGGTTCATTGCACTGGGAGATATTAATCGCCTCTACACTTCATGTAGAACTTCTCCTCTTCCTCTCCACTGCCTATAAACTCAAACTCATTAATTGCTTTTGGTTTGTTCTTGTTCCCTTTAATGACATTACCGCACGTATGTACTCTGGCTTATGGCGTGTTCTTCTTGAGATTCCCACTTATGACTTCTACTGATTCGTGTTGCGGAATATTTTTCTTGAGGCGAAAGGCTAGGTTGTGGGCAACGCCATAAAACTCCTCCAAGGTTTCTACACAACATATTGTCAGTCTAAATAGCACTGGTCGGATTTCAAGGCTAACATTATTACCGGTGTTAATGATGGTTCGTTTTCGATATTCTAACACTCTTCACGGCTCAGCAACGTCCTTCCCAACTCTAATGGAGCCTGTGATAGACTTCGCCATCCTTCTTGGAATACGAAATGTATATCGGGCATGACCTGAAAGATAGGCCAGAGTCCGAATCACCGCATCAATGGTCAAAAGATTACTCGCTTCGGATCGAATAAAATAAAATGAGAGCTCTTTTCTCTCCAACACAATTTAAATTGAATTAAATTAAATATCGTACTCAGTATCGAGTGCCGTAATCTCAAAATTAAATTTAGAATCGAGATTCATTCTTCGTCATCCAAATGATATCACGAAATTTCGATTTTCGTACTTTTAAATGTACGTCATTCGTTTTTTAAAAATAGACCGTAGATCTTAGATATTACTTGTATAAAATCCAAACCAAACCATAAATTACTTTAAGTTAATGGGCCGTATGAATAAAAACGAAGGAATTGCTCTTTTTTAAAATCTCAGACCTTTTACTCTATTTATTCAAAAAAATTTGCAAAAGCAAGTCAAAATTTCAACTGGAAATTATTTTTTGCTATTCGGTTTGTACGCATTGCACACGGTAACAAGTTTTGCTAGCATTTTTTCTAAGTATATACCTACGCATAAATGTATGTGTTACAAGCACATATGAACATAAATATGTATATATGTATATTTCTTGGGTACTACAGCGGACAGATCTATTAAAAATATGGAGTGCAATGTTACACATTGTCAATTCTTATCGCAAACAACATATTGACTGCGATATATAGTAGGTACATGTGTATGGACAACTTGAAATATTTTAGTAGATTTTTCTTTTTAAGTGCCCAATTAATTCAGTTATCTTATTTATTTTTTGACACACACCTTTGTTTTAAAAATAATACTTAACAACATAGAACAATTTTTCTGAGTTATAGCGATAAATGATTCAAATTAGTTTTTTTTTTACAGTGCACTTAGATACGTATGTACATATTATGTGGTTTAAAGAAGTACCTTGGCCACATTTGAAACACTCTAAATAATTTGATCTGTGCATTTAAATCGAATAGCAACATAGCCTTTCAAAAGATGAAGCCAGCAATGCAGATGACAGATAAACAAAAAACTAAGAAATATTGAGAAAATACTTGTAAATAATGTGAAACAATAAACAGTAGCTTAGTCCGAAATAGACTCCAGAGGTTGTACAGCACCTAAGGAGTGCGCTTGAGGACAGTCTTGATAACAACAACGACTTAAACAAATTTAATTAGAAGTATGACAAGAGTGTCAACAACTCGAAAAAGTGAACAATAAAAATAAACTTTAATGCACATACTCGGCGTACATACGTATGTATGCATGTGTACTTATGTACCAACCAAAGTGTTCAATTAAAATGTTTTGAGTAAGCCTAATGACCATTGGACATGGGTCAATGTTCAGTAAACAGTTCAGATCAAAAAAAAAAAACGTTAAAACAACAATAAATGTCCTAAATAACAGCGAAAAAGTATACTGTACATAAGATAATAAAAGAGCAAATGAAGTAAAACCGGCAAGAGCAGCAATTGTGGAGCACGACAGCAAGTCAACAGCTAAACTGGCCAAAGCCATAATTTTGCTAACGAAAAAATGTGTACACAAAAATTGCTCACTAATAAAACAGCGCCAAACTTCAGTGAGACGTCGATGGATACCACCAACTGAAAATTGATGGATACTCTAAAAAATGTACATAAATACAGGCACACACCTGCACACGTATGTGTGTACATTAGGCATGTAACTTTTTATATGAAATATTCCTATGCGCACAGGATGAGGAATGATGAGAAAATACAAAAAACAAAGTTTTGTAAAAATTTGGTAAAAAAGTCCCCCTAGAGGCTCAGAACAAAAAAAAAAAACAAATTTGTAAAAAAAGGCAAGTTGACCGAATTATGACTGCGACCAAACATTGGTTTCTAATATTTATATTCTTTTTATTCGGATGATTTGGAATCGCATAAGAATATGCATAATAATATGCTTTTCTACATACATATGTCAACCGAATATTGAAAATAAAAATTAGAAACAAATTTTTGATTGCAGTCATAGTTCGGTTAAGTTGGAGTTTTCTATATATGTATGTATTCTCGGAGCTTCCTGCGGCTCTTTTCTTTACCAAATTTTTTATGACTCCTTATCCTCCCAGTATAGGTATATTTCATAAAGGCCTAATGTGCATTTAAAAAAAAGTACTAAAATTTTTTTTCAATATTTTGTTTGTATGCAATTATATTCGGAGCGTTTTTTTGCAAAGTAAAGTACAAGCGAAAAATAGCATATTAAAGAAGCATACCAAATAATTTTATTTTTTTTTTTAATTCCAAAATAAAACCTCAAAAATTATGTGCGAGTACACTTATGTAAGTAAAAACTTGTATGATGGCAACTTGAAGATGCTCGTGTTATTACTTATTAATCATATAAAAACAGCAGGTATCCATAAAAATGTGTATATGTACAAGCCCTAATATAAAAAATGAGACCATCACAAGGGGCAATTTTACGCGCATAGTAGTTAAATACGCATACTCAGAGATACATATTGTATTTACAAATTACATGCAATGAAACTTCTGATACGAGTATGTATCGATATAGTTACACACCTTTTCAAAACGGAATATCCAAAGGCTGGTCCCTTTAAAAAAAAATTAGGGAACATAATGGCCTGCCAGAGCATTTTTCCCTCCCATAGTACATTCACCTCCTAGCTAAGCCTGGGGAGGTTTCTGCGAATGAACACAGCGTCAGCACGATGACTTTTGGTAGGGCCAAGGGCTTCACCTTAGAACGCACTAAGTTCATAACTATTGATATGTGCATGGAATCGCAGAGAAAGACGCAGGTCGTTAAGCGCCAACAAACGGTAAAGGAAACCGCAGTAAAAGCTCCTGAAAGGGCCAAACGTATCTAACAAAATTAATATACATATATACATACATCTGAAACGGGAATTTTGAGATGCGCCCTCATCGCTTCCAGCTGTTCGTGTGACGATCTTCTCTCCATGGACCTATACGAATCACAGATCGATATAAAAGCCTTAGTCTACTTACGACCTCTGCGAGAGTTGTTGAAGTCTGACATACCCTATTACGGCACAGAACGAGTGCTAGAGCTGAAACCGTAAGACCCAGCTGGGAGCTTAGAATTCATCCAAGAGTTTAACTGAATGCCAGTGATCTTGCTCCTTGACAATGAAAGCTTAAAAACAATAGTCACAAAAGGCTAGAGATGGTTTCGAGAAGGTCAAGGTCTACAAAACTCTAGTCAATTGAGTGGCATTCAAATCACAAAATTCTGCTCAGTTTAGCCCCACACAAGCTGAGGATGGGGGAAAAAATAAATATCGTGCAATATTTGCTTCAAAGGAAGCTTCAACCACAGTGCCCATATTAGCTAGTGAACGTACCTTCGCCAAAGACATATATCTGTGGTCGTAAGCATTAACCGCCTAAGTAGACTTAAGAAAGAATTGAGTTATATATGCTATCGTTTTCTGCACCTGCTATTCCATGTGTATGTGAAACTCACATCTCGTTACCTAGGCTATTTAAAAAGTTATAGATGAAAATATTTTTGTTTCCCATAAGGTTAACATTACAATCCAAATCTTCAAAGCGTTTTTTCTCGAATTCAGGTTTTTAGACTTAGACGATTATTGCTTATCACCACAGATATATGTACTCCCGACCTGGAGGCCAAGCTCGAGGACTATCCGGGTCAGGTGTGTTAATTTGTAAGCGGCATATTACCTTCCTTATTTTGTTTTCGGCGAAATAATCGACAAAGCTAGCGCTGCTAGTTGCTCGTTCAGACTACGAGGCTTTTGCTATTAATTTATTTAAATCTACGAGCACTTCAGAATTTAAAAATGCTTCAAATTCATCTCGTATTTAACTGACTATAGCATTTTGAACAAATTGAACATTTAATTACGCATCCGGTTTTGAACAGAATGCCTGCTCCTCTGCAAGCCTGCTAACATCCATTCAGGCCGGCCCAAATACATGCGTTCATACATACTTATGCATGTAGTTACGCTTCACGGTGCGTTCACTTAATCTGACGTGGAATATTAATGCTACGGATTTGTCTTAAATCTGGCAGTAGACATTTAAATACATAATTAATATATTTTTGTTAAGCTTTTAGCCGTCACAGCTGACTTTCCGCGTTGGTACTTAGGTAAATAGCAAAGTGACGTTTTTTGCATTCTATTTATAGCAAAGCATCTACAAATTGAATGCGCTTATAAGCGACATATTCTATACAAAGAAAATTCATATAGCCACATACATATTATTTACATATTTCATGGCGCTTAAGTTGTCATCCACTCTCCATGTTTTAGTAGAAATATTACCAAAACTGTTTTTTCGATCGTGAGAGAGTAGGAATTGCCGACCACTTAGTGATGAAAGATAACTTAAAGAGTGATAGGATCGGTTTTCTAATAAGACTATCCGAATACTGGAAAAGTTATTTTCCTGTACTATTTAAACGTAAAAAAAAAGAGATTGCGAATTCTAATCTTCAGCCTGTTCTACTTCCTCTGTTCACTAATCGATTGTCAATAGCTTAGAAATTCATTATTTTTATATGCAAAGTGATGGTCCTAAATTTTCTGCGGGCTTCGGCTTTGCGTACATATGTACGAGTTTGTGTGCATAAATCTTAAATAATTACAACTTACATTTCAATTTCTAAGCCAAATAGTAAGCAATTATTTCAGTAATAAGAAATCTAACCCATGAATACAAATACAAACAAAATCTAGCAAGTAAGCCACTACTAAATTAGCACACCTTAACTGCGGGGTACTAACTACTACTCGAAACAATGTTAAATTGGACACGCAGCAGCAGTAACAGCAGTAAGCTCAAAGTACACAATAATTTTAAATGTCTATTAAATTTTTTTAACAAATTGAAAATATTCCTAGTGGGCCAAAAATTTATTTGGGTCATTCTATCCAAAATTTACATTCAGAATTTTTTTTCCTGCGAAACATTTTTTTTTGTGTTTTTTGAGGCAAAATATTAGATACGTATTTTTTTTTATTTCGACACAAAATAAAAAATTTTGGAGTTATGAATTTACGAAAGATGCGATCAAAATAGACGAAGGTGGCGACAAACGTGCTCAACGAGGCGTATGAGCAACCGTGACGATGACAATCACATGATTACTTACATATGTATGTATGAATGTAAGTTTAGTTAAAACATTCTTCTCAGCGATCGAGTTCGAACAAGCGCTCAGAGCGCGGAGGTTGAAGTTAGAAAATTTATTGCGCACGGAGTTTTTAATAGTCCATTCTCAAATTTATACAGTCGTGTCTGAATAGTCTGATGTAGTACATTTTTCAATAAAAATAACAGAATAAAAATAGTTTCAAATTGAAGAAAAATTATTTGTTTATAAAAATGTACCATTTGTTTATAAAAAATAGGTCGAAAAAATGCAACGTACTTCTCATTGCTAAAGAAAAAGCGTAAACTTTAGGCCGGCTCGCTATTTTTATAATAAAACACTTTTCTTCGCATACGAAAATGTTAAGAGGTATTTTATTCGAGAGTAAAAATTTTGAAAAATCATAACCCCCAAATTTTTTATATTGTGACGAAATAAAAAAGTACGTGTCTAATATTTTGCCTCAAAAAACACAAAAAAAAACAATGCTTCGCACGAAAAAAATTTTTGAATGTAAATTTTGGATGGAATGAACCATATACATATGTATGTACATTTATATATGTATGCATATGTATATGTGTACTTGCAAACAAATGAGTAATGCCTCGGGGAATGAGCACATTCCAATCCGATAAGTTATCGTCCGACTAACCAGGAGCGCATAACTTGAAGTAATGCTACAATGAAATCCTTTGCTCATCTACAGGTAACTGTAGAGATTCCGCCAGACTGGGCAAAATTCTGTGCAAAAAAAAACATACCATCTTTACCCTTTAATTGAGAGGATGTTGTTCAATATTCACTTTGCTGGCTGCGATCAGAGGCCAACGGTATGGACCTATACGGGTCCGACGCAACTCCTAAAGGGGTTACTGGACTCGATCGTGGACAAAGAAAAAATTAAAGATGGCAGTACACCGATAATGCTGCAAAAAATAAAGGAGCTAATGGTACCCTGTCTTGAAAGGGTAGACAAAGCTAAACCGCTCTACATGAAGTTGTGGGGAAGATATAAAAATTAGTCCATTTCCTCAACGATTTGTGAAATCAAAGAGCGAGCATTGTTCAGGTTACACTCGTGGTCATCGAAAAGTCGAACTGGAACTGATTCTGTTATCAATAAAAAAAATAATTCAGACTCCTTTCCCTAAATGGAACAACCTTTATATCATTTTCTAAGGCAAAGTACCTGGACGTTGTATTAGGCACCAAACTGAGCTGGAAGCCAAATATCCAAAGATGCGTAGAAAGAGTGTGTGTAACGGGATCTTCGGTAGAAAATTTGGACTTAAGCAAAAATGTGTCCTATGAATGTACTTCTATGGATACTAAATTTGAGCTCTTTGGAAAAGAGAAGAACTGTCCTTTCCTTGTCATATATCTACAACATAGTTAATGGAATTACTGATTGTCCAATTTTACTTGAGCGGATAAGCTTTAAGCCCTGTATGCAGCTCCCAAGAAAACGGTCAAGAAAAAATTGCCATTATTTCGCGTGTGTGTCCAAGGAGTTTTGACATTTTTGATACCTCACAGCCTGTTGCCTCACTCTTTCCTCAAGAAATAATGGAACGGGCATATATTTCTGTTGCAAACCTGGGTTGCCTTGTGTTTTTTTTTCACAAAAAACTTTAGAAGACCGTAGTAGAAAGCGTAGTAAATCTCTTAAGAACTGCGTACTGCCTTAAGGAAATTTGACTCAAGAAAATTTCTTAGCCATTTCTTGTACGTCATTTTATATGGAGTTTTTGCTTTTCTTGAGAGCTGCATACAGGCCTTTAACCATGATAAAAACATAGCAAGGTAGAACCGTTCTCTCAATTTGTCGGCCATGATTTTTTTTTGAAGTTTGCCAACATTTTAAAATCATATAAAAGTGAAAATAAAAAGTTCAAGGCGAATTTATATAAGGTGGTGTTACTAGCTCAGCTGATTTTGTGTATGTGTTTCGCCGCACGGCTTCTGATATCAAATTGAAAAATTTTGTTTGAATTTCTACACACACTCTTACAGATTTTGACAGTTTATGCCGCCAAAGCAAAAACAAAATACATGTAAATTTTTGTTTTTGTACTCCTGCTATCACCTTATATTAATTCGCCTTGAAAAAATTGAAATTGTTCGAAATTGTTGTTGCTTGAGATTGAAAATGAAAATGTGTGTGTGAGTTTGTGAGTAAATTTAAAAATTAAATTGTTTGGAAACGCCAAGAATTTTAAAAGTGACTCTCAGCGGTTCTACCTTACTATATTTTTATCATGGCTTTAACGTTCCACAAAGAAGTCTCCGAAATGTCTAATTCATTTATTCATTTATTTTCAAATTATTTGGTCTCGAAAACGTCAAATATTTTAAATTTTTCTCACAAAAATTCTAAATTGTTAAAATCCATTTGCATGTGAAACCTTTTTCCATACAAAACAAGTGATTGCATAGCAGCTATTGGAACGTTGCCTTGCAAAGGATGGACCACTGCTTCGAGAAGGAAACAAATTTACTAGAAAAGAAGGTTGCAACAACTTTTATTTTTTTTCAATTTCAATTTCAATTTTATTTTTTTTATTTTTTATTGTTTGTATTTCACATGGCACGCTTTGATATAGAAGAAATAATTCAGAACCGTTTTTGACACTTTCGATACCAGAAGCAACAACAAAATACACGCAAATGTTGTTTTTGCTCTAATGTTACTACCCGTTTGATATGCCTTGGTTTGGACCCATTCTGACGAGCCTATAATGTGCGTATGAAAACATACACAAAATCAAACAAAAAAGAAGTAAAAGAGCCTTGTAGAGTTGAAGACGAGTATTAACGGCAACCGGTAGAAAATGTAATTACTTAGTTTTTGTTTACCCTGAGATGTTGATGTTGCATTTTCGTTCGGTATTTAATTTTTTTTATAGTCACTGCTCTAACGCTTGAAAATAATTGCTATTTTGTGTTCAAAGTTTCCTTTGTTGGGCCAACATTGTTGGACGAGCAATATGGGCGAATTAATAGGTTTTAATTTGATTTTTTTTAGTGTTTCGGTTCAAAAAATATTTAATTCAAATTACAAAATTGTGACTCAGCGCATTTTGAGAAGTTTTAATTTTGTTACTTCTTTAGACTTCACACAAAAAAGCGGAAAGTTATTGACGTTTGCAAGAATTTGTATCAAAGTGAATATGAGTTTTATGTCTGTAAAGGATGACCAAACATATTACAGACCTTTCGTCTAAGCATACATACATATATATGTATATATGGATGTACATTAGGTTGTACGATTATTTGCCTCTTTTCCAAAACCGGATTTCAAGTTATTCGAAAAATTCCAATTTGTAAAACACCGGTTACCAGTTCTATTTTACATAGCTTCATACAGTGAAAATGCTCATGTTGGTATGAAGTCTCGACCAAAAAATTACACAAAATCTAAAAGACAGTAAAGATAGCTTTTATTTAGAAAAGAGCGAAGAAAATTAAGTTCAAAGTTGTTTTTATATCAAACGTAAAAGAAATAAAAATCAGCAAAAAATTCACATTTGGTGCTGTTTTAACTTATTTTTAATAATTTTTTGAATTTTTGTTCTGACTTCTTTTCGGATTTAAGTAGTGCTATTGCCGCCGTAGCCGAATTCTTAAACGTTTAAGCATTAAATTATTGGAATCAAATATGATATATTGTTCGCCACCTAATAACGCAGGATGTAATATTTAAACTATTCAGGGGTTTCACTTAAACTGTAAATAGTCTTGAAAACTTCGAAAAACTCAAAACTTATACTTAGATGTCAAAATTTGTATGAAGTAAAAAAATCGATTTGTTCCATAAAAAAATGCGGGTTGTTCGATATTCCAAACATCAAAATTTAAAAAAATCTCCTCTTGATATAAAACAATCGGTGGAATCCGGTTAAGAAAGATCGAGCCAATCACCCTAATATACATATTTATTAATACTCTATGAATTTCTCGCTAGAAATACTTGTAGTTAAATTTTTAGAGTGTATTTATCATCCTATTAAAGTTCTACAACTATTCCCACCTTACAACTAGCCTTTAAAAAAGAATACAACATCACTTAAACAACCTTTATACTAAAAGTATCTGCCAACTTAAATATTTAACAAGCTTAAAAGTAATCAGTTGTGTATTTTACCGAACTCATGGTGAATCTGAAGTAACAAAAAAAAAAAAAATCAAAAAAAAAACGGATAGATAAAAAATTAATTACACGCTGTGCCGTAAAAATATGCGTAGCATTCAATCAATCTCATTACTTATACATATATAATTTTTCAACCCGAAAAACTCAGACAAAATTACTTACTGCCAAAGTCTAGTTTGATTGACGGAGAACAGTGGATTAAATGGAGGTGTTTTAATAAAACGAATATTGTATTTTGCCTTTGATAAATTTATACAATAGAAGGTGAGTAAGTAATTCACAAATTATATGCATACTTGTTTGCCGAAATTTGCCAAATTTTATTTGTTTTTCATCTAAGAACTGTGATGTAATAGTCTATCGGGGTTTCCCTGACAAAACTGCAAGTTAGTTTTATTTATTACACCGTGCGACAAAAAAAAAATAAAAAATCGAAACACATGATGCAATCAGTATACTAACAAAACTAAGGGCCAAATGTAGTAAAACTGCGTTTTTAGTTTTTCTCTCAGACGTCAATATTTTTTTTTATAAGGATTTTGTAGTTTCAAAGATATGATTAATTAAAAATTTTTTTTTAAAAAACCATGCCAATGTAGAAAAACAGTATGGGTACCAAATGAAAGAGAAAATTCTGTTGAATTAAAAACCATTAAATTTTTTTGGTTCACAAGCATGAATATGTATTGAAAATGTCCTTTCAATAATTTTTGTTTTTTTTTTTAAGCGAATAAAGTTAGAAGGACGAAAATCTAGGATGTGGTCGAGTGCATTAGTGATTAACATATAATTTTCTTGAAAATAATTATTGTAAAATTTCAAGGATATTCAATGATAATCGTCCGTATGCCCCAAAAGATTTAATCGGTCTTAGTTCTACAGAATTTTCTCTTTAACTGGATAGTCATACCGTCATAGAGAATAGCATAGTTGCAAACCGCTGATCAAGAGTTGTATATATTTTTACACTCTGCTGTAAAATCTGGGTTGACCTTGAAAACCACTTATTACCACTGCATTATCGTGATAATCGGTTTTGTACTTTAAACGACGACGACGGGCCTGTCATAAAATGTATTTCTCTTCTGGCTAGGTGAAGTTGGAATAGATTTTTTAAATACCACGCATACAGCGCCACCTTGTGGAAAAAGTAAGTATATTTTTTTCCAAAGATCGACATATTTAACGCTCCGAAAAAATTTGTTGAGATGGGGCAACATCTTCTTGTAGCTTGACTGCCACGAATATAATACCAACGTCTGGACATAGTTTGTTTGAGTCCTGGAAATGAAAGTTTCCGTAAGTTAGAAAAAACCTTGACCGGTCTTGTTTTAAAAATCGTAGCAACTATACAACTGGTGAATTGTATTCAAAAAAGCCTGGACCACCTTCGAAAAAACTGCCCTTTTACAAATTTTCGGCCCCTATTTGACTATTTATGAGTTCTTTTCACCGTGCTCTTATTAAACTCATTAATCATCAATCAATCAAATCAGACCTTGTTTTTTTATCTTCACACAAATGAGTCAGCACATACCAACAAAAAAACCAGGTATATACCTTTGATAAAACCTATAAAGGGTGGCATAAAATATTTTTTATATGTATGCCTAGATTTTTACTAAAAATAGTACTTGCAAACCTGTTTGATTTTGAGCACATATAAAAACTTCGTTACACATTCATATGTATATGCATAAAGGCAAATCAAATGTTCCTAATTTCCTCAAAATAAAGTTCATGCAATTCACTCACCGTCCAACGAAATGTGAATGGTAACACAATCGCACTCATCCCCGGCTCACTCAGCACAAAGCTGGATCCACCTAATATCGCTGTCGTCTTGTTGCCAAACGAACATCCCATTGATAAACTGGGCGGTGAACTCTGGTACTCTTTGAGGCATAGACGAAAGGCGGTGGAACAGGGCGGACATCCTATAATTTTATTTTTTTTCGTTTTTTATTCAAAGCAGTAAGAGTTAGAAAGTAAGCCAAATTAAGCTAAAAAATATACACTTACCCGTTGTTTTTGTACTTCTTATTTCTAAAGGAACACCACAGCAATAGCCCGTAAGTAGGTGACTATTTGTATTGGAAATTTCTAATATTTCTAATTCAAAGTTACCAGCAGCTGATATCTGTAAGAGGAAATGAAAATAAAGGTGTTTAGAACTCAGTGGGATAAATTTGATTTAACTTTTATTCATGTAGTAGAAGTATGTAAGTATATAAGATGAAATTAAAAGTATTGCAATAAAATAAAAAATTTTATTCCTTACAAACACATAATAAAATAGTAAGAACAAGAGTTCGGAGGAAACAATTTTCGTTTCACATTCAAATCTAGCGAATACTAGTGCGGGGGAAAACACCAGAAGATATATAATGCTTAATTTAATCTTAGTATATGTATGTTTTTACTCGTACTTTTATAACCTTCGAATTTGAGAAGTTCAATTTAAGAAATAGATAATAAAAACTTTAAAGTGAAGCAGTGAGAAAAGTAATAAGGGTTACCTAGCATAAAAATGAATGCTAGAATTTAATCTACTTGGCAATAGCATAAACTTTAGTATTGACAGTCAAGTACTTTGCTTTCCCATATTTCTTGTTCAAGG
This sequence comes from Rhagoletis pomonella, assembly GCF_013731165.1. NCBI lineage: Eukaryota > Metazoa > Arthropoda > Insecta > Diptera > Tephritidae > Rhagoletis > Rhagoletis pomonella. The sequence goes on along the minus strand of NW_023458558.1, from coordinate 33,435,291 downwards.
ATCATTTTAAATTGTAAAGAGGTTATCCGAAGGCTAGGTAAGGTTAAAACTGTGCTCCTTTGTTGAATACCAGCACTCAAGGACGTAGAAGTTAATAAAATGTCTACAAGTTGTTCAAACATTGAGTTCATTTGGATGGAGAGTATCCGGAGAGGCTGGAGTGTGGCTGAGATATGCTTATAAAGTCTTTAATAAGTGCTTTTAGGGCCTGCTTGATAGCTGGCCATATTTCCAAGCTTTGACGAAAAGTTGGGTTACCAAACAGGGAATGGAAAATTATGTGCTAGAAATAAGCCTCAAACCATCCTTCGCACATTAGAGCCGGGGGAGCAAATTTTTGTTATATTTTGTTGAAAAAACTTTAGCTAGGGTCTCCCTTGCATGCGCTACGAAATTGTGTCGCTTTTGAAGATCGTGTGCGATATGTAGGTATCTGCACCAAGACAGTATGTGAGTGGTCGAAAGATTCATAAGGTGGATCCAAAACATGTTATCATGAATGATTATTGTGTGGAGAAATACGACCATTTTATCATGGCAGAATGTGGGAAAAAATGACCTCGGTGATGTTGTCATCTCGGTTTTCTTACGGTGTCTGGTAGTGGACTCCCGTTCAAAGGAATCGCAAGATAAAAGCTTCGCGGATGAATAAAATTCACTAGCATAAGGAAACATTTTCAGGGAATGCGGTGTACACAAGGAATCCTCAATAACTTTGATCACAGGATGTTGCTGTCAGTCCCAAAAAACCATCTCGTTTGTGCGGTAAATAAAATTGGCATTGAAAAATTTATGCCAAATTTAAAGTAAATCTGGCGCTGAAAGTTTTTTGCATGTCACGCAGAAGCTTTTGCCAGAACCATTGTCACACATTATGGGGACTAAGGTGGCGTAGAACCTCGGTCAAAACCGAAGTTTCCTCGTTAAAGGGAATAGACATTACGAGCGTTTCAATTGGAACATCAGAGTCTCCTCTCAATTCGTTGTTAGTTTTGATAACTGATGATTTAGCGATTTAACAGGCAGCAATGAATAAAATCGGTCGTATGCATTCTTTTTGGATTGTGGCACAGCGATCAGAGTTTGGGACATAGAGAGTTGTTTTGAAGGTTTTCAAAAGAATTGTTCTTTTGTTTTGGGCCCGAATGACAAATTGATACCGCGAGTCTTTTTTGAAAGAAAGTGCGTCGTTAGTTTTCCTACAAAGAAAGCAATGGAAAGATCCAGACACATTCCTGGGTATTTCGATAAAAACTTTTTATACCGACGTCTCCAAGGCCGAAAATGGAACTAAAGCAGGATGGCATCTGAATAATAGATTGATGAGCTTTTCTGCTATAGCTAACATGTCAACGGTTGTTAAATTTTGCGATATTTAAAGTATGTACCAGACTAGTTATTAGGCGAATGATGACGTTCACTTCAAATCAGTGTCTGAAGTGACGGCCAAGCTGCTGTAAAGGCATGGGGAACCATTTACTTCATCAAGAATTATGCAAGAATGCATGTTGAGACTGAAGTGTTTTTGGAAAACGAGCTGCGGTTCTTTGGAGTGTAAAATTGGTCAACTATAGGGCAAAGCATATCGGAAATTGTAACTTACATTAGGAATCTCATGGGAGCAGCTAGTACAATACTGATACTTGGAAGAAGTAAGGCGCGAACCCTAATAGGACTAATTACGGGACACAATCTATGGGGCGACATACTTAAATAGAGTCACAAACGACGATCCACTACATCATACTTAGAGGACGAGGATACTTGGTACAAATCATCTACTCTGCAGCAGTCGAGCCTTCGCCAAACTGAGATGGTGCATTTTTGGACCAGATGTTTTTTGAGAATAAATAACTGACATTCTCTCAACAACACTTCTACAATTATTAGGTCAAAATAACCCAATTTACATTTAAAAATTCTTTAATTACACAGTTATGTAATTTTAAATAAGCTGCGGCGTTCTCTCCTCTTTAAAAGCATAATCAGCTATAGTTTTGCAATAAATAAAAGAGCTTTTTTATTTTATTTTATTTTCCAGAGGCGACATAGTTTCTCCATACACCCACAATGTTTATGGGTCTGTCTGGATTGATTCAAGTTATAATTTAGTATTTAAGGGAAACTTACAACCGGTAATGTTACATCACTTGCCGATAAAGTATTTGCTTATGAAAAATAAAATATTAACTGAATTCAAATTGTTAGAGCTTTTTTATTTTATTTTATTTTCCAGAGGCGACATAGTTTCTCCATACACCCACAATGTTTATGGGTCTGTCTGGATTGATCCTAGTTATAATTTAGTATTTAAGGGAAACTTTCAACCGGTAATGATACATCACTTGCCGATAAAGTATTTGCTTATGAAAAATAAAATATTAACTGAATTCCAATTGAAATATCGTTTTATTTTTTTTAAATTGAATATTATTCAATCAAAATTACCAAAAACATTATAGGAAGGGGTAAATTCGAAACACTGTAGAAGGGTTTAAGAAGCTAGTGTTTGATGCCGCCAAAGAAGAGGACTCTAGGATTTTAGAAGAACTACTAACGGCACACTTAATTAATTGGTGGTTGCAGTTTGCCGAAGGGACCGCAAAGTTCTTCAACATTGCTACCGGTTTTTCAGGAGCAGTTCAAAGGTTGTTAACAAAGGTCGTAACGCTACTAAAATATTGGGTCTAAGTATATGTAAGGCCACTTCCATTGGCCAGTCTCTGCTACCTAATAAAACACGGTGTGCCTTAATAGACTTTTAATCAAAGTGCTTTACTGTAAGATTTCTTTCATAACTTGAATATGGGTAATTTTCTGAATAATTTATAAAAAAACAAGTAAGAGCAGCGCTGTTTTCGGCTATGCCGAAGGCTTCATACCTTTCATGAACATCTGCAAATTTTAGTTTGACAGATTACTGATTTTGAATACATCTGCATACATCGATAGAGGAGTTACATACTTAAAAAATCGCATAAAAAATCGCATCTAAACAATCAGAGGTATGGAAGATATACTTTATATGGCACCAATCTAAGTGATTTTCACTGCTATGTGATCGGTATGTAAACCGGTAACACAATTTATTGGGTTTAGTTTCCTACATAAAGGAGATATATGGCAAAAGCTGGTATCTGAACAATCAGTGCTATAGGAGATAAAGCTTATACAGCATAGATTTTGACGATTTTCTCAGTAGACTTTGTATTATTATTTATAAAATATCTTACGAAATTTATCGGTTTTAGCTGTTCAAATAAAGGAGTTTTACAGTAAAATCCCATATCTGAACAATCAGATGTATGGAAGATATATGTTATAGTCACCCGATCCTTGCTATTTTCACTGTAAGTATTTTGTTAAAATGAGTGAAAATGGTGCGAAATTTCATGTTCCTAGCTGCATAAATGGAGGAGATATGATAAAAGACCTCATATCTGAACAATCAGTTGTATGGGTGCTGCAGGTTATAGTGACCCGATCTTCGTTATTTTCACTGTAAGTCTTTTGCTGATAATGAGTGAAAACATGAAACATTTCATGGTCCTAGCTACATAAATGGATGAATTATAACGAAAAATCTCATATCTGAACAATCAGTTGTATGGAAGCTATAGGTTATAGTTATCCGATCTTTTTAATTTTCACTGTAAGTTTTCTGTTGATAATTATTGAAAACTGTGCGGAATTTCCTGTTCCCAGCTATATAAATGGAAGAGTTATAACGAAAAATTTTATATCTGAACAATCAGTTGTATGGGAGCTATAGGTTATAGTGACCCAATCTATGTAATTTTCACTGTAAGCATTCTGTTGATAATGGGTGCAAGGGCTGCAAAATTTTATGTTCGTAGCTGCATAAATGGAGAAGTTATAACGAAAAATCTCATATCTGAACAATCAGTTGTATGGGAGCTATATGTTCCGATTCTTCCGGTTCCGACAAATGATTAATACATTATAAAAATACACCCACCTACCAAATTTTATCTGGATATCTCGAAAACTGAGAGACTAGATTGCATACAAACAGACGGACAGACAGACAGACGGACAGACGGGCATGGATAAATCAACTCAGCTCGACGTTCTGATCATAAAAGTATACATTTTAATGGGTCTATCTCTTTTTGTTCTGGTACTTACAAACATCGGACCAAAGTTATAATACCATTTCATGCTCATGAAAGGTATAAAAACGCTAAATCTTTTAAAGAGCCCATTTTGAGAAATTCGATTTTATAGGTTAAAAATAATTTTTTTTATCAGCGTTCGATTCGTTTTATAAAACTACTGTGTACGTAATATTGCAGTAAAAATCAATATGAAACATATATACATATTTTTAATCAGAATATAAATTACTAGTTTATTTAAAATCCAAATAGAGTAGATCAACTGTAGGTTGACTTTGTATTCACTATTTCTATTACTATTTACATTAATTTTATTTAGTATTTATTAAAAAAAACCAGGCAGTGCTACATACATTTTTGACTTCCAGTAGGCAATGGATTGAACCGCAAAATACCGCCAACATTAATCAAACGTATATCATTATAAATTACTTAAATCAAAACACTTAAGTATGAATACATAAAATTCGTTTTTAGTAAATGGAAAAACCTTCAAAGCACACTTTTCATTTAAAATTAAAATAGAGCGATTATTTAATTTACAGACTTTCATTTCTTTAATTAAGTTATGTATGAATGAGTATATGTAAGCTCAAACAAATTGACAATTTACGGGAGAATCGAAGCAAAATTAAAAAGAAAAAAAAAGCTTTACGAACAAATGCAAAAGTCCATAAAGTGAAGTATATTAAAACATTAAACGATATTATATAAAACAGCAGCACAAGCAACATGCGGCGATTTAATGAAATAACAAATTTATTAAAAAATTAGTAATATGTTGAGAAACTAGATATATGTATGTACAATAGGGTGGGTAAAATTGTTCGGACGAAAAATTTTCGACTAATTGCATGATATTTCTTTTCGGCTTCTGTAGATAATTATAAGAGAAAATGTGAAAGAAGATTTTTAGAATTAAAGAAAATTAGCTTTTCTCAAAATTTTATTTGTTTCGATCTATGCCACTTTACAAAGTATTCCACTTTTGGTACAATAACAGATACAAAATGCATATATTTTAGTTCATAAAATTTTTAATGGATTTACCATATTTACCATGAAAAACTACTCCTCGTGCCAAAAGTATAAACGCGCCACATACTAACAAGTTTTAACAATTTATTTATTTTTTTGTTATTTAATGTTAGTATTTTTTTTTTGTAAAGATTCATATTTCAAACAAATAAAGTAAATGTAAGAAACTCAAATCCGGAGTTTTATATGCAAACGTTTTAAGAGAAGGCGAAAAAAATTTAATATCGTGAAAAGGTAATTATTTCATTAAAAAATGCGCAGACTCGAAACTCATTTGCTATCCATGGTTTCTTCTACTTAACCATTTTCTCTTAGAATTATCTGCAGACAATTATCAGACAACAAACGATGAAGCAGAAAAAAAGTTAACCCACCCTAATGATGTATGTACATGTTCAAATGAGTGCGAGGAAAATGGCATTAGAAAATGGCCTACATACGGCGACCACCAAATGCGAAGCCAATGAGCGTAGAGCAAAACGGTGAGATCATTTGGCATGGCGCTTTGAACTATATAAAGCAAAATTAAAAGTTATAACCGTACATTTTTTTTATATTTTGTGTGAACTATCAAAAAATAAAAATTCACTTATTACTAGTGGGCTCCATAGTATGTGGGTATGTAAAAACATACATACATATACCGAGCCCTAAAAGCCAAAAAGACTTAGGCACAATTTTTTCCAAAACTTTATTATGAAACATTATGCCAGTGAATGGGTGAATTTAAATACGTAAAATGCTTCGCAAATCTGATACGATATATCTGATATTTGCTTCAACTGTAAAAACCATTACTATTTGATATAAGTCTGCGTGCCACAGTGCTCGAGTAAGAATCATTGCATACCATTATGCACAATAAGAAAAGCAACAATCTACATTTCAAGCTTATGAGAAAAATTTGCCTATACGTATAAAAAATACCATTTAATTAAACAAGGTATCCAGCAGCTCAAACAACTTAAAACTCATTACAGCGGCAGTCAGGCGCGCAGCATCCCGAATAAAAGCGTATAAAAAATTTAAATAAGAAATTATTTTAGGTGCAAGCATCTGTGCGGGCACATTTTGTACATAAAGAAGTACCTACGAATAGTATGTAGTACGAGCAGCTTTATTGAAGAAGGCACGCTGGCGCGGCATGCTATGTGCAGAATTAATGCGATTTAAGAGCGCAGCCGCCGCAATTGCTGCCGCCATCGTCTATGAGGCGGATGCTATCCAATTTAAAGTAAGCAGATTACACTCATTCAACAAGTACTCACACACAATAAGACTAAATCAAATGAAATGAGCTCCTGCAGATAAGGTAATCAAATTTTTCTTTCACTTCATGTCATTTTGTGCGCTTACTTAAGCGGTTAGGAGCTTACCTTTATCTAGTAAAGATTTTCACAGAATACACTCAAAATGTACACATTTATGTGTGTAGAGTTACATTAGCAATATAGCAAGTTTTCATAAGTATATAACTATTGCATATACATATATACTCTAAGTACTTAAGTAAGTAGATATGTATTACTTCTATATATACGGGGGTGGTCCCAAAAGTACCCTGCCTAACCTAGATATGCCGATAGTTGTTTGAAAAATATCACTGTGGTGAAAAGTACACAATTTATAAAGCATATGCTTCAAGTTTGAAGACGACAAGTTGTTTAGTATATGCTTAGCAGCCGTCAATAGTGAACGTTTTCAGCTATCCAATATAATAGATTCTATTTTGGGCGGGTCTGCTCCTTCGTTTACAACAGTAAAATATTGGGTAGCGGAGTTTGAACGCTGTGGTCGACCCAAATGAGTTGAGGACTCCAGAAATGCTGAAGTAAATCCACAAAGCGGTAATGGCTGATCGTCGACCGAAAGTGCGCGAGCTAGCAGATATAGTAGGCATTTAAAAAAGTACGGTACATCGCATATTATCTGAAGATTTGGAAATGAGAAAGCAGTGTCCAAGATGGGTGCCGCATTTTCTCACTCTCGACTAAAAACAGTGTCGCGAAGAGGTTTCAATTTCGCCAGATTTAGGCCCCTCGGACTATTTTCTGTTCCCAAACTTCAAAAAATTGCTCTGTGGTCAAAGATTTTTTAACGATGAAGAAATGATGGCAGTCTATCGAACTTATTGAGCATCGCTGGGAAAAGTGTATAGAGATGAAAGGAGATTATGTTGAAAAATAAATATATATTTTTCCCAAAATTTTTGTGTTTTCTTTGTTAGGTTGGGTACTTCTGGGACCACCCCCCCTATACATTATGCGATAAAAGAAACTATACACCTAGTTCTAATATTATATTCACAATTATTTTCAGAAACATTTTTGCATTAATTATTTATGAAAACATAGTTCATTCTGTAATATAAACCATACTTCGCACTTTATATAAAGTTCACAAAAATTCAAAAAATTTAAACCCCATACTCAGAATTTCTAAAATTTGCAGTTTCGTAGTCCATTCTAGATTCTAGTATAATGAAGTGCATGTATGAACCGGCTAAAAACGGACGTTGATTTTTGGAAAATTTTTTTCTGAGACTGCTTTTGCGTTTTACAAAAACTGGCGTTGATTTTTTTTTAATTTTGTTGCTAACGGTCTCCCGTATCCTATTTCATAAGAAATTCATGCTTATATGGAAAAAAGTGCAAAAACACGTCACCAAAAAAAAAAATATCTCAAAAACCAACGAGCTTTTTTATACGTTTGAAACTTCCACTTCTTTAGACTAAAATTAAAACGGCCAGAAGGCTGCATACCTGAAAATTTTGAAGAAATTCAGAAGAAAGGTCCAAATTTTGACGAAATTTTTTTGAATTTTTGGGAACTTTGTATAAGGAGTGAAATTTTGATTTATATGGTTTATATTATAGATTATATTTTCATAAATAATTTATGCACTAAATTTTTCAATTATCGCTATCGACCATTGTAAGGTCAGTTGCAGAGAATGCAAAACCTGATTTGCAGTATTCAGGAGGTGGTTGAGTGACCGCCACCTTGAAAACAAGTGTGATCAACATTTCTTCCAGCTCAGAGGGATAGCTTTTTAGTGCCAAAAGAATTTCGCTCCGCCTCATCAAATTTTTTTTGAAAGTGGGTAAAAGTTTACACTTTTCCTGTATTAAGAAACCTATGCATAACAAAATTTAGCAACACATATTCTCGTCGCTCCACTATGTTTTTGGCCTTAGTCATTTCGCCCAAATGTGATATGGCTTTCGGGACACTGCGACATAGACGAACTGGTGCGACTTGGACGACGAAATAGGAATACCCTTACTTAGAAATACTGCCAAGCAATTGTGGCCGGTACACAGCCCTAAACGCACTGGCCTACTACTGAGTCTAAATAAACACAAAATTCGATTATTAGTAGATATCTGTCTTAATAGGACACTACCTAATTGGCAAGCATGGCTATCGAGACTTGGCCTACCCTTACATGGCCTACGTTTACATCACTTCTGTAGAAGCTGCCAAGATGAAGAGGAGAAGGAAACGTTTCTACACCTGTTGTGCCAGTGTCCTGCTCTATCCAGACGAAGACCCTCTACTCTCGGTAGACAATTCTTCGATAACTTGGTGGGCCTTCGATGCATGGAAATCAGGGATCTCCTAAAATTCCTGCAAAGCTTCAAATGGTTTTAGGAGGGACTGGTAGTTGTTGACTCCACATGCGGCAACATAATTGGGTTCTGAGCCCAAGTGTGTTTTATAGACGATCGCGACAACTTAATCTAACCAAATGCGACGAGTAACTAAAATTTCGACCGAAAAAACATCGCTTCCGAACGTGAAATTCGTTTAGATTCTAATTTGTTCAGACTAATCAAGACTATTTATTCCTTAAAAGTAAATTAACCGCGTATCTCCTTTAGGCGCCCTACGCAAACTCTAAAATTAACAGCAAGTGAGCAACAAATAAGTAGCGCCAATTCAACAGAGACACCACAAGAGCTCTACGCTATTATCAAAAGCGATGGAGGCAATACCACGTCAGCCAACAGCGTTCTAAATAATAGCACAGATTTCCTACACAATACTATAAGTGCAGACGCACTTTATACAAATAAATAATCGAGGCTACTTCAATTTAATACACGATAACATCTTTCACACGCCACATCTAATATCTTCCAGCTTTTAATGTGCAGCTAGCTAGCTACTCCTGCCGCCAAACAATTGCCACTTCTAATACAAAACATAAAATGTGCAATTTAGTATCTTACTGCCGAACGGCAGCAGGCAACAACATGGCGCATAATTACGCATATTTGTTGGGCAATTGAAATGTAAATGGCAATATCGGCAAGACACAATTGCCAAGCGACCACAGTTTTCTCGATCTGAGAAGTTAAAGTTACACCACGATGCTGCATATTTGCATATTGCAATTTTAAGTTGCATCCTTTTGTGTGCGCATATCTCACTTAATTTAAATGGTGCGTAAGTTGACTGCAATCCGAATGCAGATGTGTGCATTTCCGCCGCTATGTTAGCCGACTGTGTAATCGCAAGTAGTCAATACTTAACCGAAAGCCGCGATCGCGCAACCATTTCAACCAACTAAGACCGACTACCGGGCGACAGTTAATAGGCAAACGGTGAGCGCTCGCTGAAATGTTTATTGGCCATCAATTTAGAAATTATAAAGCAGAATTTGTATATACAACTCATACAACATATGTACATATGTACTAATATCGTAGTTTAATGAGCCGAACTGACATTACTTTTCAGTAAATATGAGTGAACATGACGATGTCTATAATCGCTTGTATTCGAATTCTTAATGCATAAAATGCATTAGCCTTATGCATACACACATACATATGCACGTTTGGGTGCATAATATATTTGCATTATTTTCGCAAAATATGTTTCAAGTCAAGCGCATGCCATTTGTAATCAATAACTTTAAGTAATGTGCAATATTTGAAATGTAAAAGAACCATTTTTGACCAACAAAGATAAAAATTAGCAAAGCTCGAAACGGGTTTGGAAAGACCAAATAAATTTTGACTACAGTGCAAGCATACTGAAATGCTCTCTGTAGATTAAGCCTTGGTTATTAGTTAGGTTTTCTTGGGTGTAATAGAACAAGAACCACGACCTGAAAGATCTTTTATATCTGTTAAAAGAGAGTCTCTACCTTAGTGTGGCCAAGATACCTTCGGCTTCCCTAATGAATCCTAAAACGGCCTTTCTTTATTTTTTATACCAAAGGGTTCGACCAATGAAGCTTTGAAGTTGATCAATCTTTGTCTGCCCAAAGCCGGACAGCGGCAGAGAATATGCTCCGAAGTTTCATCATCTTCAAGACAGAGCCGGCATTCCTACTCTGTGATTATACCTATTAGGTGCAAGTGGAATCGCAATTGGTTGTGGCTAGTCAGGTACCCAGAAAGTAGCCTGATGTCGTTGTTTTTGACGAATCTGTCGTTAGATAGTCGAAGTTGTAGCTCGCTCGTGGCTGCTGTTTCCTATCAGTCTTGCGCTCAATCATGTGGCTTTAGAAATCGTTCCCTCAAGATGGGAGCGTAATCCCCAGATGTTTGACCTCATCAGAGTATTCAAGCCCGGTAACTCCAATAGTGACCGAACCAAGGTTTGGTTTATATCTTGTTGTAAACGGTGCAAGAACAGCCTTCTGATGATTTATGCTGAGGCCCTCATTGGCACGCCAGTTTAAGATCACGCGAAGAGCTGCACCTGTCCGACACAGTACAGCAGAATTTTCCCGTAACTATAATTGCCAAGTCATCTGCGAACCCCACAACACTGTAACCACACTTCTGTAGTCTGATTAAGAGGTCGTCCACCACAAGTGGCCAAAGCAAGGAATAAAGGACCCCTTCTTTCGGGCAGCCTCTAACGGCTCTGATTTTCACTTGAGTATTGCCTGAGAATGACTTAATTTCATGCTGATGAAGCATAGCGTCTACCCAACCAACAGTAGTAGGGTCCAAGCCTCTTTGGAACAGTGCCCTTGAGAAGATCTGTAAGGTCGAATCTGTTCATTTCCGTTTGATGTAAGCAAATTTTTTGTGATGTGAGGTAGTGGAAATGTTAGGTTTCTCCCCCAATATGGAGGTCTAACAGTATCTTTAAAGTTTTGAGAGTGAAGGTTATTGCAGATATTTTTCAAAAGATACCAGATTTGCAAACACGCGGAATTTTAGACTATATACAAAACCAAAGAGATCTGCTTTAGCATTCTCACTCAGGCCTGCCAACTTGGCTCAAGCTATGTAATTTTTGGCACTATTTTACAGAAAAGTGCACTTAATTTTAAAATTTGGCAATAAATGCCAAAATGGTACTTTTGAAAACGAAATAATATGCGTGTATTTCTTTTTTTCCACAAAAAATTTTCTGTTCTATAAAGTTTATACAGCTGACTTAGTTTGTTTTGTCATGTTTTGTTTTATAAATGCTGTTCTTATTTTAATGTTAAATGGGAAGGATGAAACAGAATGGCACATTTTTTAGCCCTTTTGTTTTTCTATTTGGCACATTTTGTCACTTTTTTATCCTCAATTTGGCACCTTATAGCTTAGGATAGTTGGCAGCCCTGCTCTCACTGCCATTTATCCGAGATATGTAAATTGGTGCGGGAGCAATTTGAAAAGCCAGTGATTTTGCACGCAGTAACTTTAAGTACAATTCTGCTTCCTTCAACTGCCATCGACAAAAGACTATGTCCTCATAAATTTTGAGCGCCACTAAGTTTGTGTTTGGCAGCCATTAAAAGCAGACAACCTCGTGAGTTTTAACGAAAATGGAAAAAAGTGAATTCCGTGTGCTGGTTAAGCATTTCTCTTTATAAACAAGTAATTTATATATATATATATATATATATATATTTCATGAACCAATGATCGGATCTAAAGCAGATTAGTATGGAACCACCTCTGAGATACTACCTATGTAAAAAGAATTATCGAAATCGGTTGACGTGGCCCAAAGCTATGCGGTAACATACATAAAAAAAAAATATCCGATGAACTGATAACCTCCTCCTTCTTTTGGAAGTCGGTGAAAAATTAATTACCTCAGCAAAGGAAAAACTTTATAAATACTATTGGATTTATATAATTATTTATTTACGTCTCTGAAAAGAAACTCGTACAGACTTTTTAATACACTGCATATCGATGGCTGAGTGGAAGATCGACCTATCTCGGCAGCCAGTTCTAAAACGCTCTATCTCAAAAAACTTTTCAAGAATGCCCTATTTCAGAATTTAATTGTAAAACACCCTATCTCAAAATTCGGTTCAAAAACGCCCTATCTCACTTCAAAATGTATTGAAAATATGCTGATATAGGGCGTTTTTGAATCGGCAGCTGAGATAGGGCGTTTTTGAAACGAATTCTGAAATAGGGCGTTCTTGAAAAGTTTTTTGAGATAGAGCGTTTCGAACTAGCTGCCGAGATAGGGCGATCTTCCACTCAGCCATCGATATGCACTTATGATTATAATTAAAGTAAAATCATAAAGCAAGCTTAACATCAAAAGATTGTGTTAAACAAGTTTACAAATGCTCGTTTAGGTAAAGTAGACTCTTTTATAACATTATGGGATACTAGATTGAATTCTCGCATAGCTCTGGATATAGGGGCATTGATTGTAAATTTGTTTTCAACATTGGTACAGTAGAAGGGATAGGAGACTGCGTTTTGGATCGTTAAAACTGACCCTTTTCAGGAGATAAGGGCAATAAACTAATCTTGGAATAACATTATAGACCAAAGTTAGCGATAATGTAGACCTGCAGCTTTCGAGAGTTTTGAGGTTTATTAACATAAGACGGGATGTATACGATGATATAGGAGTTTCAAAGTTTAGGGACCGAAGAGAGGTTCTGAGAAATACCTTTTGGATATGCTCAATTCTTGCTATCGGAAGTTGATTGTAAGGCACCTAGACAAAGACAGCATATTGTAGATGAGAATGGACGAAATTCATAAACAAAGTTTTTAATGTATCTACTTATATGGCTCCTTAAATTGCATCCTGTTACGTCGCGGAAACCCAAGAACCGAGTAAGTCTTCGCTATAATGTAATTAATGTGACTTTTAAAGCTGAGTTTACAATCAAAAATAATGCCTAAATCTTAAGCTTCGTTAACATTTAGCAAGATATTATTTGATATACAATAAAATCTATTGTAAACATTTTTGATTCCGGCGAAAGAAAATTTGAAATATTTCATTATGTTTAAAGTAAGACGCGACTTCGTATACCATAAGTGAAGAGCATTAATATCACGTTATAGTTAATATAGTTATTAAAATCAGACTGATCTTTAGTCATTGCGAACAACTTCAAATCATCCACATATAGTAAAAAATCGGCGTAAGATTATCCACTAGACCAACCTAGCGTTGAATGAAGACAAGGCATAGTAACTCCTGGCAACATATAAAGAGTCCACGAGCTTCGGAACACACGTCACTGTTGGCAGCTATAACTTTGAAGTAGTGAAGGACTTTGCCTACCAAGGATCTAGCAATAAACACCACCAACACAGTGAGCCTGGAGATCAAGCCAAGAATGACTCTTGCCAACAGGTGCTATTTTCGGCACGGTAGGCAATTTAAAAGTAGAGCCCACTCTCAACGAACAAAAGTTATGCGCTACAAGTCTCTCGTCATGCCTGTTTTGTGTGGACGATGTCAATCAAAGATTAGAAGACTTTGGGTGCTTTCGAGAACACTTTTCTATGCAAGATCCACGGCCCTGTTCACTTGGGCGACAGGCATCGCAAGAGATGGAATGGCGAACACAATGTGCTTTTTAATGATCTGGAAATAGTTACATAAGCGCATAAAACTTCAGCGATTGCGCTGGCTTGGTCATGTTGTACGCATGGATGACGACGCCCGGGTCAAAAGATCATGCGACTCCGCACTAATGGGTGAACAACGAAAGCAACGTCGCCCACGGAAAAAATGGACAGAACCTGTTTGCACTCGAGATAAGCAACTGGTGGAAATTCGCACAAGAGAGACAATTGAAGCAGATTTATGGTCTGGGCCAAAACCGATAAACGGTTGTATTTAGTTCCAAATAAGGAGATGAATATTATTAAACTATGGTTAAATAAATAATTGGGGATTGATATTGGAAGTTTCCTGAAGAGAGGCAGAGTTTTCCTATCTTAAAATATTAAATATTTCAAGAATTCTTAATCATCTCTTTGAAAAAGTGTTTTCCCCATATAAAATATATGGAAAATTTCATGGGATTTGAGGCAGCAGGTAACCTTTTTTTTACAAAATATACAGGATTCCTTTATTCCATTTAGAAAAATACTATGGGGTAAGAACTTATCATTTTAAACTTTCTTTCCCGTATGTATTTTTGGACCACCCTATTCGGCGCCATATACTCCTACTACTTAGGATGGGAAGAACTTATAGAGTGTGTTTTTTGTACGACAAGAGAGGACTTGAATTTTTAATTGCGTACATTTGGAACAAGTAAGCTTAAACTCCGCGTCTAAAAATCTAATTGGACCTTAGCAATGTTAGTTGAGTGCCGGTGATATTCTATCAGATACATACATACAACTTGTATGATAAAAGTACCTTGCCCATATCGTAATTTAAATCACATATTTACCAGTTAATTATATTATTTAAGTTCCCCTGCTGTAGCGAAAAATGAAGCCAAATCCTTTTCAAGGATTTCGCCATCCTTTTTTTTTTTTTGGAGAACCATACAATTGTTTTCAACTAGTTTTTGTTATGCAACATTTATCAACTGAACAGGGCAATACATTTTCTTCAAAATTGGTACTTTTTCGGCATTTTGCATTTTCCGAAATCAGGCTCAACTGGTCTCTTGCAAATATTATAAGACTTCATAAAAAAATAAAATAAAAATTTATCCAGTTAAGTAAAAAAATAAGGGCGCCTGGGCCACACTGGAGTAATGAAACTTACGTTATATATATATGTATTTTGTCTCATAGCCAATATGCATACATATGTATACACACATACATACATCTGATTTTGATAAAGTTACATTTTTGGTATTTTTTCTATCTAGATCCCTACCTCTACCCCTGTTCGTTCTAACTACATTTACGTTATTCTGTTTTCCTTTATCTTATTTTTTTCTTTATACACTATCGAAAACAAAGTCGATAGTAACATCTAACAAAATATCGATAACAAAACCGATATAAATATCGATAACAAAATTGTTGACAAATTCGATAAAAATTTCGATAGCCATATCAATAATAATATTGGTAGAAAAACCGATTAAAAAATCGACAAAAGTTTCGATAACAAAATCGATAAGTATCCGATAACAAAACCGATAAATATGTCGATTAATCTACCCATAAGTCCCGAGAATCCCGAAAATCTCTAAAATCCCAAAATAGTTCCCAGATTGAGTCTCTGTGTCACTATCCATATCCTTTTCTCTATAATTACCTTTATTTTAATCTTTCGTCCTCTATCTTCATCTTAATTTTTATTGGTATCTTCATCCTCATTTTTTTTTCTTTATATTTATCTTTGTTTCTACTTTTATGCCCTTGCCCTTGTTTAAGTGAAGTGTTTCAATTTACCTTGGTCTTCGTCTTTGCCTTTATCTTTACGCATCTTTCTTTTTGTTTTTATTTTTACCTTTATCCCTTTCTTTACTTTCATTCTTGTATGACAGTTTAATAGTGGTTCAGATGAATGTTTGGTTGGTTTAAGTGGTGACAAGGAATTGATAAGTTTTCCATTTTGATTTCAGAGTTTGTATAACCTACAGCCATTTGGCGTCTTTAATGAAATATGCGCAATAAATGTGCAAAAACAGGTAAATATTTTTGATAAATATCCAAAAATATGCACTAACGATTGAATGCCTTTTTAAAGGAAATTTCAAGATTCTTAAAGAGGACTTAACCATTTTCATTTGAAGATGCCCAGTAAAAACATGCAATTGCATGAGATTTCGAACCCTACTTATTTTAAATATAATTTCAGAAGGAAATTACAGCTAAAACGAGTAGGCTTGAAATAGCTAGTACATATGTATGTACATGTGTATAAGATCAATTTAAATTCCCAGCATCCAAGAAAACCAATGATCTTTTGTGGCAACCGCAATGTATACCGATAACAGCTTTTTTGATTTGCCCCAAATCTATCAAGAGTAAATGATCGCAAAAACTGCGTATGCAAAATACACGAAAGAGCATTCCTATGTCAGGTGATTTTCTGATTGCAATGGAAATGGAGGAAATTCCAAGGATCAAGAAATCAACAATGACAGAAAATCATTTACATGCTCGTCCACAGCAATCGCTAATCACCACTTTGCGCTGTCAGTGCGGGCTGCAAACAATTTTCGCAACACACAACCCACAAACGCTACTGAAAACTCCAATTTAAATGAACGGTTCACAGAGTTGACAAACAAAATAGCCGCCGGATTTACGTTTGCCGCAAATTCATCTGCATCGCCATATCTATGTATCAGTTCAAGCATTAAAATGGCTTTGACAACGCCTGTCTCGTCCCCAGATTACTGCAGCTGACCAACAGACCCAACCGTATGCTTGCTGGACGGCTGGCTGCTCACTAGCTTGCGCGTATCGTTAAGCTCCTGCGCATGCGGACATTGACAATTGAGTGCGCATTTACATGATGCCGGACGACGAAAGTCAACAACTGCCAGCGGCAGCAATTGCCTAAAGCCCAAAGTATACACGCAGACGCGTCAGCAACATTCAAACACGCAACGTGATGGCGCAACAAGTGCACTACAACAACAGCAAGACAGTATTAAGCGCAGCCTCGCTTTCGGCGCTTTAGGGATCTGTTTATGCAGTCACAGCCATCTGCAGCGTCATCCAGAGCACAGCACATCACAAAGTAATCTCAGTCATTCGCATTCACGTAGTGCGATTATTTCTTGCTGCTTTCGTGCGTTTTTTTTGTTTTTGTTTTTGTATAGTATATTGGTTGAAAGACATCGTCCACCATCGCTTACATATCAGCTATGCAATCAATGGCCGTTTATCGCTTCACTTATCTGTCCGCTTTTTTCATCTGGCATTTTGACTTGGCCGTGATTTTCTACTTCGCGGGCACGTTTGAGGTCTTTTTGGTCAAGATGCGCTTCGCGCTACTTGCGCTCCTCATTTCCGCTTCATCATCTGCGTCAGGTTTTTCCTTGCTAGCTTGTGTGCGTACATACATCTTTTATTCATATGATTTCTGTGCTGATTCTTTCGATTCAGTTCGATCTAGAGCGGCTATTACAGCGGCGTTGATGTTGTTGCATTGAAGCAAGCAAACATAAGAAAAAATGCTGTGGTTTTATTTTCTTTATTTTTGTATGCAGTAAATAACTACTTAGTTTTTTTTTTCTCAGTAGAATGATGCTACAGTTTTTTAAGCCACGGAAGCTGCCTATAAGTTTGTTTGTGTTATTGTTGTTATCGTTATGTGGCCTGTTGTTTTCATTTCAACTGTTGTTTGAGTCCGCTCTCAGGTGTTCACGAACGCACGTAAGTTGTAGCAGTACAGTGTTATTGTTGTTGTTTTTTTTTATCCACCGTCTTGTTGCTATTGCTTTTCAACGGAAAATATTCCCAGATTCCCACCTGTGCGACCGCCTGGCAGTGCCTTTGTTGGCGACCTCCTTTTTCTTTAGTTTACTTGGAGAGAGGGAGCCTACGCTGATCGATGTACATACATACATACACACATACATACATACATATGTACACTCATACACACCTTCAAAAAACTTCATGCACGAGCGTTGAACGAATGATAGCATTAACGATCATCAATCGATGAGTTGGACGTTGAAAAGCAAGCAACTGAAAGTGTGCGTGTGGGGCACATGCGTAAATAGGTACAAATATTTCAACAGAAATGTATGCTATACCCTGCGGGAAATATATCTAACTATCAGTTAACTTGAAGTTGATTAGGAAAGAACTAAAGATCACTATTATCTGTATATTTTCTTTGGGGAAAGATAACTATATTTCTATGGCGATGGCCGCGAAATAGTCAAGGGTGATTACCTCTGCATTTGATGTCAACTAACTTGTTACTAACTACTATTTGACATGAAATATCCATAAGAAAAAAAGATATTTTTATGTTTTTTTTTTTTTTACTTTTTTATTTACACATTTACTTTATTTTTGTACATTTCATATTTGTTTACATATTCTAATATAGGTGGTCCCATATTCGAACTCCGTCAGACATCATTCTGCAATTCACTTCCCAATGAATTTGAGCTAAGTTCGCTTTGAATTCAAATTGGCAGGGGTTAAAATTCACTCGGAAGTGAATTGCAGAACCTACCTGAATATAAAATTTCGATATTCCTTTTATTTGTCCTCAATTCTAAAAAAGCCTTCGTGAAGTGCAGAACGAAATTGTATTCAAAATAAAATTTTTTTTCCAAAGAAATCAATTTCACGATTACGTCTGTATTGCTTCTGCGTTCCTTTTCAATTAGTTTCCAGTTAGCTTTTAGTAGCTAACTACAAGTTATATACTTTATAGCAATTCCGCAAAAAAGCTATCTCCAAATTGGTTATTTTTTTATCAATTGATAACTTTTTTCTGCGGGGTTAATATGTACATACATATGTAAAGGTCTATTCCAGAAAAAATACAAAACTCTTTCAAGAGGTAACGGGTTTCATATAGAATTGCTTAAGAATCTCTTATTTCAATTTCGCTTCTTTTAAGTACTAATCACATGGTATAGTAAGGCTGCTTTTCACCGGATTCATTTAATATCTGCAATTTCATTTTCGAATATTTGGTTTCACCAATCAATTCTTAATAATTTGCTTTTACTTTTGATTTAAGTGACCTATGCTCTTCACTTAAACAAGGTGTTGAACTGTTTTGACATTCTATTGTAAACATTTGACTATTTATAAATCAGTTTTAAACTCTTTGCTTTACTCACAAGCACTTAAACAGTCCAGTACATACATCATTACGTCGCCTGGGTAAAAGATTGTCGTATGTTACGCGCATACAGATGACACTTACGACAATCTTTTACCGAGGCTACGATTAGTATTTTGATTTCCACTCATTTTACTTTCAACAAATAGCAGCTTCTTCTTTTGCTAGCAAAAATTTCACTAGCAAGAATTTGTAGCTCTCCCGCATTATTACGCTCTAGATTCAGGGCTCTCTTGCACATTTTTTGGGTTATTATACACTTTTCCGGTAAAGATTTGCAGGTTCCAGTGCAAATTAGTACTGACTATTTGTTACTATACAAACCTAATATTATGTGTGTATCAGCCTGGCTTTTATCCCAATGGTCCGAATTTATACAGTTTTCGATGTTTTTTTATATCTTTCACGAACCTGAAATTGTATTAAAGCATTGACCCATTAAAATGTACATATGTATACATAAGTGATCAGAACGTCGAGCCAAGCTGAGTTTGTCTGTCTGTTTGAACGCAAACTAGTCCTTCAGTTTTTAAGATATTCGCCTGAAATTTGGTAAGCATGTGTATTTTGATAATATATGCATGATTTGTCGGAACCGGCAATATTGCACAACCACAACAACCATAGCTCTCATACAACGGATTGTTCAGATATCAGATATTTTTCTATAATTGATCCGTTTATGCAAGTAGGAGCAGGAAATTTTGTAAAATTTCACTCATTGTCAATAGAAAGCGTACTTTGAAAATGACAAATATTAGCTCACTATAACCTTTAGGTTATATGTGATTGTTCAGTTATTGTTATACATAACAACTCCTCCACTTGTGAGGCTATGAACGTCGAATTTCGCACCGTTTACACTCATCAAAAGATCGGTTTACTATAACCTATTGCTTCCATATAACTGATTGTTCAGATATGGGGATTTACTTTAAAACTCCTTCATTTGGACGACTTGAAACGGAGAAATGTTGTGAGCTATTTTCTAAATAATCATACAAGTCCACTGAGAAAATCGTCAAGATCGAAACATCTATAATCTGAAAATGACGCCGTTGTTAGCTCTGTGCCACACGAGCTCACAAGATCACGTGTATGCCGAAAAGACCGGAGAGCATTCTAATGCTAGAAAAATGGGTAATAGACAGCAAACACGTCCCAATTTTATGCCATAAATAACTTCATCTCCATGCCCGAAACATTCCGTACTTTTAGTATGGGCACAAATGGATAAAAAGTGTTTGCTTGTTGCATGTATATTTTTAACTTCCTTTACGAATAATTGTTAGTAAAATTAAACTTAATTTACCATTATTGCATTCCCAATTGAAAAAAAAAGTTCGTAACAATTTCTTGCACTTTAAGTTAAAACAACAAAAATACTTCAATCATCTGATTTCTCGTTTCCTGGGATAAAACACGTTTTTTTGCGTTTCTTACGCAAACTTATGAGAGAGTCATATTTTTTACCCTCTAATTGCCCGACTCATCCCGGAAAGCATGTAGAACTATTAGAAAAAAATTCTCATCACTTATAACCATTACAGTCTAGCGGCCCCCAGAGAACACATAATTTATGAATATTTTTTTCAATATCAGCCGCCCTGTAGTGCCTTGTCTATAAAGTCCGCCAGTTAATCATTCCAGATCAGGCCCAACTAGTCGTGCCAAAACATAACCATAGCAATCAGTGTATGTGTATTGATTTCTGTAAACAATTATTGGTTCCATACCATAACTCCATAGCGATAGCCGCATCCGTAGGTATCTATTAAGTTGTGGTTTCTCGTCACAGTAGTTTCGAAATATTTGAGAACATTATGTCTGTGGCACCTTAAATTGAGCCTATAGCTGTTCGTAGTATGTCTCTCTAATATATGTAGCTCTTGGGTCTAAGCCTTGCAAATATTTCCACATGAAATGCAGTAGCGAATCCCCCAGATAACAAACATGTCTGGCGATATTCATCTCCACGTATTTCTCTGGGGCCTAACGGTCAGATAGCTGGAATTTATGTGTGTTCTGTCCAATCTACAAGAAAGGAGACCACATCATTTGCATCATCTACCGCTGGATCTCCCTTCTAAACATCGGCTATAGGGTTTTATCGAGCGTATTGTGTGACAGACTGAAGCCCACCGCCCACGAACAGTCTGGGTATTATTTGTGTGGTGGTCGTGATGCTGGTAACAGACGAAGAGGATGCCCTCGTCAACCATGGAAAGAGCAGGCCGAGAAGATTGGCTTCACTTAGCGTGTTTTGTTGGTTTTACCTTTCATAAATAACAAAATCACTCTCCTCCGTGGTTTTATGAAATTTTGATCACTGTACAAGTGAATTCATAATAAGATTACTCTTTTCTTTTCCTCAACCTCTTTACAATCATTAAATTTGTTCGTTCTTGTATGCTTTTCTTTTTCTCATTTTTGTTATTTACCTGTACACATGCATGCCTGAGCGTCCAATTTGCTCAGAACGTACGATCGATCGCAAGCCGTTTCGATTTGCGGCGGCAAAAACTACATATGTGCAATGTGTAACGCAACATTGCTGCGTTTGCTGCGACGCCACACGTTGGCATCTTGATTGGTATTATTGCCCATGGAACCGGTTCGCCGGCATAACATTAATCGTGCGAGTGCCGGCCAATGCTCCACAAAGTTCAACACTTTTCTTCAACCTCGCCGCAAGACATCCCCCCACACTCACAGTGCATATACTTATATGTACATACATATGTTTTTGCTGTTGGCTGATCTTCTGTGTGTACAAATGAACCATCTTCTTCGGCATCCTCGCTCGTTTGCAGTGGACATCTGTTGCAGAGTGCGCGCTGTCGCACCGGCACTTTTCTTCGATTATTCATTAAATCGCAGCAACTCAGCCAAATCATTTCAAGCATCCTTGCCATGCGGCATCACATCATTACCGACATGAATGCAACGCCGCTGCTGCTGCCGCTGTCGCTGTCGCCATATCTTGTGAGTTATGCGGCGTTGTTGTTGTTTTTGTAGATATTTCACCTTGGCGCGAGTGCTTGGAGTCCAAGTTGGCGATGGTGCAGCATGTGCGCATCAACGTTTCCTTTAACTCAAGCCCGGCTATCTGTGAGACAGCACAGACAGTTAAATCGTGCTTTGTAGCCTCGGAAGACTAGCGCGCTCGTGTTGAATTTTATTAATGAATGTCATGTACCCCAGTCAGTCAATAGTCGTCGCACTCATCCTCATCGTCGCAGTCATCTTCTGGTCGAACGTATGAGTTATTAGCCGGCAAGAGATAACCGCTTGCCGTTAGCACTCACAGCAATATTTTCCAATTGACGTGCATTACATATGACTCGTACAATGTATGTACATATCTCATGCGTTGACATTTGTCCCAACGAAAAGCCGAAAAGTGTTAGCACACTATGGTTTTGAATTCCCAAACAGGTGTCTAAGGAAACCGAGTGTAGCTTTTGAGCATTTTTCTAGAGTCCATTACATATTTTATAGTGCTTTCCTCAATCCACCTCACAATTGTGTGCATGGCGGTCCCGACCGACAGAACTATGAACAACAATTTATTTAAAACTAGCAAATACCCGATGTGCTTCATTGCGCCTTGAAAGTATTTTTGTGTTGTTACTTCCTTCCAAAACTCTTATGGCTTCATTCATAAAAAATAAAATAGATTTGACTAGCCGGCCTCGTATAAAATAAAATACATCAGCCAATTTGACAAATTAATTAGGTTCACGCCTTCTTGATTAAAGCAGGGGTGCTCAAAAAATTTAACAACAACGTCAATACCAATTACAACATTGTAGGTCCGGAACTTTCAAAAAATATTTCAACACCAAACTATTAAATCAATGATACAGGCGTACAAGGCAGCAGTGTTGTTTTTACTGAGTCAACATGTGTTTTGTTTGTTTTGCTATATTTGTTGTAACTGAGCCAAAGTGAGCTACAGTGATCTTGTTGTGAACCTACTGAGCCAAATGAGCTGC
>NW_023458558.1:33380372-33407139 GCF_013731165.1 Rhagoletis pomonella | reverse complement strand
AAAAATATGGTTTCATCAATTCCCCAGCAGACTACCGAACAGCATTATTGCTAATTTTATTATTTTCTTTGTCATTAGCATTATATTGAGTGCAACGCTATCGTAATCTCGATCGGCTTCGTTTGCATTATAATTGTTTGCCGTTGTATTTATACATGTAGATATCATACTTACAATCATCCTTATCGTTCTTCCATTCCATTTTCAAACTTGGAGAGAGATCTATATGTTCCCTTCCCTGATATTTGTTGATCTCTTTGTCACCTCAAATGATCGACTCTAACCTCGAATCCATTGCGTGATTATTGTAGTTTTTATTTGTTTTTCTTTGAAGCGATCATCCAGACGGTCAATATAAAAAACTTCAAATACGATACAAATCAAGAAATAATAACACAAAAATCCAACCATAAGAAAAACACACAAACAGAATCTACAGCACATCACAGCAACATGCAACAAACTACGCAAAACAGTGTGTTGCTGGGGCGATGTGGACGTACGAAAAAGCAGACTTGCGCCGCAAACGTAAACGAATTCTTTAATGGTAAAGATTTTCGACTAATGAAGATAATTTATTATGAGATTCCGTTTAATTAAACCGAGATAAGTGGCGGCGGTGAGGGAGAAGTTGCTGTTGATGGAAGCAGTAAAGCGGATGGTGGTTGTGATGGCGGGTAAAACAAAATAAAACAACAAAATATACAAATCAAAAAAAGAAAAGAAAAGTGATCACAGCATCAACAATGCAGTTTAACCATCTTCCAGCTGCGTGTGGTATTATCTTCACCCCTTTCAGCACTTTCGTTGACTGCTAGCCAACAAGAATTTCTTCATATACCGCCTTGAAGGGAAGTCTAATGAGTATCGATGCTCCGAGTTGAGCCGTTTTGTTTTACGGCTACTTACTTTATATTTTCGTTTATTGCTTTTATATTTTGTTTTAACTACATGCTGTTCCCTTTAACGCTATAGTTCGTTTGGTCGCCCAAATGGTCGGCAGTTTAGTTAATTTCCCATCAAAGTCTCACAGATTGCGCGTTAAGATCAACAGGGACGAAATTAAAAATCAAAGTAAGGACGGAGTTAAGGAGAACACTATGAATGAGAAATTATACGAAAAAAATTTTAGGATCAAAAATGATCGCAAACGCTGGTTATTTAAAACGATAAACGTATAACTGAAGAATAAACCAAACAAGAGCACCGAATCAATTTTGGACATTTTATAGTAGCATAACAAGTACAGTGACTCACACAAAAGTGTGTCAGTGTTATTTTTTTTTTAATATTCACAAAGTTTTCCAGGTATTTTTTTTTTTTAGAAAAGTATTGTCCAAGCTTTAGCCAAAACTATGTCAATCAGGGTTTCAAACTTTATACAAAATTTAGGGAAATTCATACAATTTTCAAAAAATTTTCGAGCTTTTAAATCTGAATCTTTATAAAAATCTTTTGTATGCAGTTTTATAATAATAATAATAGATTGGCGCTTACACATATGCTAGTGTTTGGCCGAGCTTCTCCTCCGATTTGTGGCGTGCGCCTTGATGTTGTTACACAAAGCGGAGGGACCTCCGAGGGAATCCGAACGGCGATTGTATTTTTATGAGAAGCTGTTTTTCATGGCAGAAATATATTTGGAGGTTTGCCATTGCCTGCTGAGGGACGACCGCTGTTAAGAAAAAACCTTTTTTGCGATATTGCTTTGACTAGGGCTTGAACCCAGGAGTTGCGGAGTGGAAGCGTGCACTACTTACCACTACACCACAGCGGCCGACGAAGTTTTATAGCCCATAAAATTTTAGTCCCAAACTATTTTTTACCCTTTTTTTATAGAACAATTGCAATTTACAAACACTAGCGTTGATTAAAGTTGAATTCAAATTATTTAATAAGTTAAGTGAATTATTAAGAGATGAGTATCAATCGAAGTGAGTTTGATGATATTTATTTCCGAACTATTCGCCACATGTTCCAAAAATTAATTTCAACTTGATTTGCATAAGTTCTTTCGTTTGTTCTTCAAAAGAAAGTTTCGGAGACTTTTATTCCTATTTTGTTTTCTTACAAATGTTTTCGAAAGTATTGTTCACATTTTGTTCTCTTTGGGAATGTTTCCCAGGATTTTGTTCTTATATATATAATTCTTGTTAAGAATGTTCAGGAGAGTTTTGTTCTCCCTTTCGTTCTTGAGAAAATACTCTCGAAAGTTTTGTTCTCATTTCGGTCTGAGTTTTTAAGCGTTCTTGGGAACAAAACTACGCAAACGACATTTAGTTCCGATCGCATCTTTTGTTATTTGTTATTTAATTAAGTAATTGAAAAATATCGAATATCAATTTTCTCCTTTAATGGTTTGAAAGACTAAAATTGGCTCAGAAGAGTCAATCCTTGCAGAAGACCACCTACCAACCCTTCCATTAAATCTCGACCAATCGATCAAAAGTTTACTGCTGCCTCCCTCCAGCCACCTGGCGGCACCTAGCCATCCCTTGAGGGAATAAATGTGGATAAAAAGTTGCATGGTATTATTTCAGAGAATAGATCGGTGCCCGGACGTTAGATATCCAGTTTGATTTGTAATGTCAACAGCTATACTAAAGGTACAGTATGGATTTAATCAATAGTGAGAGTTCGACAGTTTCCGTGCATCGGTTTTATTTTAATTAATTGAAAAATATCGAAAAGATGTTTTCTAATTATTTTAACCTATTAAAATATATGTAAAAACAGGAAAAGATCAAATCGGAAATCACCATTTCACAGATTCTTGATTTAACCCGTAAAAATTTCACCTCTAGACAACATTGAAGACACTTAACAAATTGACAAATAAGTTATCGACTTTTCAAAGTACAACACTATACAACTAGGGATAGCAGTAATTACTCATTTGATCACAAAAATTTAACTGCATCGTGACATTATTTGTATCAATCGATTACACCGTCAAAAAAGTGGTGTGTGCTTTTTAACCAAAACCAACCTACCAACATATATTTTAACCCACTGAATCCAAATCTGCGGTCCGTTTGATTCGTACACATCCTAAACTTCAAGTAAATTGCGCAAATTGTGAAAAATATGGAAAAAATTCGAAATTTTGATGGTGTACGAGTCAAACGGACCTCAGATTCGTATTAAGCGGGTCAAAATACATGTCGGTAGGTGGGTTTGGTTAAATGCACAGATCACTTTTTTTTGTCAAAATTCTACCGTTCGCCAAATTAAATATTTAAGTTAGTGCCGACATTTACAATATTTCTATGGTCAAAAGCAATAAGCGCTTAGGTTGACTTAAGAAACAAGTGAGATATACATAAGTAAATATATGCTATCGAATTTTACAGGCACTAGTGCAGTATGTCAGATCCCCATCACGCCAATCCAAATTTTTAAAACGTTTTTTTCTCGATAACTTTTTTCCCTAAAAACGGCCTCTAAAATATTGGTGAAATATTGGAAAAAAAATGAAATTCGACACTAATTTCGCAATCATTACAATTAACTCGAATCAAAATGTTTAACTAATCGATCTAGTTTGTTTTTCTGTAATCCTTATACAAATCTGTATAATATTAACAAAATTAAATATTAAAAAAGGCAATACACACATGAAGTGTGTGGACTTTCATGCACCCCTAAACTAAATAAGTAAACAACAAAATGTACATCAATTTAATTTAATTAAGGACCGCCGCTACTGGCGCACATTAACGAAAGCGCCGCCAGGCGGGGATGCAGGCAAATATGTGATGGGTACAGCCACCATATTCTGATAAACATTTACGCATTAATAAGACATTCACGTGCTCATTAGCTTTGTAAGGCAGCCAAAAATAACACGCCGAATCAAGTAAATAAATAAATAGTTAAAAATTATCCCAATCTGAGCCGAGCAACTCTTTCCTTTTAACCTATTTGTAACTTAATAAACGCAGACTTGGCTACATAACTACGTGCCTATAAATAATGTGGAAAGCTCAATTACTACTGACATTCTGTGGCTACTTATGAGCAAGTCTGTCTAGAATGCAACGAGTCACCGAAAATTTGAGGCAGTGGCAGTGTCGGTGAACTCTCCAGACGCAGTGCAACACGTTTCGATTTAACACTGTTTTGTTTGCTTTGATTCTACAAATGTGTGACGGTTGCTATGCTCAGCAAATATATACCTACATGCACCTTATTGCATAACTCCGATTTTGTTTTCCACATATCTAAATCCATAACAAATGTGCGTCATCAATTTTATTGCCTGGTTTTAGTGAGATAAAATTTTTAGTGGCACATCAGCGCCAGGAAAACAATTAATTTCCAGGTGCGCGTGGTGGTCGATACAAAGCATGCATATGTATGTACGTATGTATGTATGTATGTATGTATAAGTATGCATACGAGTAGGTAAATAGTTAATATGTATGCATACGTATTTATGTTTAGTTTAAAGCTAAGGTTCTGCCTTGCTTTGGCTTGTTTAAAAAAGTAGATTTATTACATGTCTTTAATTTTGAAGTACCAGCAATTTACTATAGCACCAATGCGCAGTAGAATGAGGCTTAATTGATTGCAAGAACAGCATAAAATTCATGGAATATACATTTATTAGATAGCAGATAAGCACACGTAAGACACTAATTTCAAATAAAATGTAACAAACTTTAATGAGGCAACTTTGAAAAGTTTTTTCTCTAAGTCCAGCCACATTTTCTTACTCTCATAAAGCCTAAGTTTTATTTCTTTATAAAACTGCAGTACAACGAATAATTTTGCTTATTTCATTAGATGACAGTAAATAAAAATTTAAAGCAAAAAGCAAAAACGTTCAATGTTAGTAATACTTTTCGCGAAATCGCAAATGCTTGTATGTATGTATATAACCAAAAGTAGTTAATCATCGTTGAGTGTATTCAGTGCATACTAAATAAATTTTTTATATTAAGAATACACACTTCTCCAAATCTGAGGGCATCATGAGGGTAAAATCATGGATCAACTCGTCAATTTGGAATTGTACCGGCAATTAGCTGCAGTAGATCCGCATTAAATCTAGGAGTTGATTCTCAAAATTAATGAGGATTCGGGATATTTTCGATGACTACACTGATAAAAACTGCAACTTGTTATCTATTGTGAATGAAAAATAAACGAAGCAAACAAAGCAAATGGGTTTGGCATCCTCGACAGCCGAGTGATGAGAACTACATTTTATAATTCGTCCAGGTTCGACTCCCATTCCGACTAATTTCCGAAAATTTTATTTTTTAATTATAATTTTAGACTTTTTTTTTAATATCATTTATTTTATATCATTTAATTTACCTTATTCAGCTTTGTTTAATTTTATTTCAAACTAATTAAATTTTTCCGAGTTAAATGTTTTATTAAAAAAAGTCCACACAAACAAAAACTCAAAAACGCCTTCAACTCCGCTTCAAGAACGCCTTATATCAACATATTTTCAATATAGTTTCAGTTGATATAGGGCGTGTTTGAAACAAATTCTGAGATAAGGTGTTCTTCAACCAAATTCTGAAGTAGGGCGTTCCTGCGCCATTTTCTGAGATAGGGCGTTTTTGAATCGGCTGCGAGATATGCATGTAGGTCAATCCTTCACTCTGTCGTCGGTATATTAAAACAAAATAAAAACATAAATCCAAGGAAAAAAAACAAAAAACTTGCTGGCGATAGGATTCGAACTAACAATTTCGCAGCTCGCTTAATCCGCAATACTCTCATCTATCAGGGTATAGTATCAACTGCTTCGTTAATCCGGATTAACGTTGTCGCCTGTCTAAGCTATAACAGTATATTATTTATTTAATAGAGATTAGCAATTGAGAGCTTTAGTACCACTATTGAGGAAATATGTATCTACTCGTATATTGACACATACATATTTAATATTGTTTGAATATAAAAACAAACTATTCAAAACAATTACGATAAAGCATACATACTAATTCGTGTATTCACATGCATACATAAAATTGATAAAATCAAAGTGGACCACTGTGTCGACAACTCCGCATCCCAATTTAGTGGTAAGCTTTCAATGCTTTTATATAATGTTGCTCAGCCATAAAAACTTTCATTTCATAAAGCGGATATGCCCTAAGCCCTAAGGTTTGTCCTAAAGCCCAAAACACAATAATGCGGTGGCAGTGGCAGTGGCAGTTTTCCGAAATCAGCTGTTGTTTTAGAAAGTGTGGTGTCCAATGAAGTGACTCACAGTACTGCAGTGGCAGCTGGCAGTAGAGCTAGAAAACTATCGATAGTCGTGACCATCAATAGTTTCGATAGTCGATAGTCACACCCATCGATAGTATCGATACTATCGAAAATGTCGGCACTATCGATAGTTTTAATTAAAAAAGTCCAAAAATTAAACATAACAACTTTTATTGAAAAAGAGATCAGAATTGTTAAAATATGTCCATATTTTTATTAATGAACAAGAATTTATCAACGATTTTTGGATTCCAGCAGCATCTTTACTTGCTGTCTCCGCAGGCAAAAGTTTTTATTTTGATAGTGTTATCAGGGAAAATGTTGCCAATGGAGACCGCATATTGCTCTTGGCAAGCAATAATTATCAGAGCTTTTATCTTGATAAATATTTCCAGCAATTTGGCACTTTGACAGCTACATTTTCATATGCGCGATAACTTCGTGGCGGCAACATTATTGATATTTTAATATAAAAGCAAAAATTTAGCGGTTTTCTATAAAAGTATTGGTTATTATGTACTTGGGTGTGAAATAGCAAATTTTTTAAATTTTTATGTGATTAAATCCGGCAAAAGTAGCCATCTTACAAATGCTTTTATCAAAATAAAAAATGCCCACACACAAATATTGCATCTGAAAAAATTTATGTCAGGCAATAAAAAATGACAGTTGGTAGGCAAAAACTCTTGCCTGCGGAGACGGGCCGTTATGTATGTATGAGTAAAAACTATCGATAGTGCTTACAAAACCATCGATGTTTTCGATAGTCAAAAACCATCGATAGGGCCATCGATGGTTTTCCAGCTCTAGCTGGCAGTACTGCTCAGTTTACCCCAAATTCTAAATTCACTGCCACTGCCTTCATCGCAGCACGATTCGCATGTTGAATTTGACATAAATAAAATGCAGCCAACTTCTGTTTATGTCACTGAAGCCTAAAAGGCAACAACAAAAATGTAAACAAACAAAAAGGAATGTTTAGAAAAAAGTAGTGACTGACAACGCCGTATTGTATTTGCTGCGGCAGTGACTGCCAATATTAGCAGTCGCAGCTGATTTTAAAAACTGTCACTGTCTACGTTTTAGATATTGTCGTAATTTCAAACTCTCAAAAACCATATGTGTACTAAATGAAATTTTGGGGCGAAAATTTAAATCAGTAAATCTAGACCCAGGAGTTGCCTTAAGGACTCGCCAAACAAGACTCCGCAAGGGAAAGATATACATATTTTCTTGTTAACTTCATTAAGAAAATTATATGTACGTAACATTGCGGCTGAATTTCTTTATTCATTCTGAACGTTTGGAATAAACTTTTTTGTTTACTTATTCTTTAGAACGTTCCTGATGATATGTTAACGTATATTTCAAACGCATTCTGTTTAATGTGAAATGGGATTATCCGGAATGTATAAAGAAACGCAGCCTGCATTTCCTGCATTTGTAAATTCCAAATTATATTTTTAATTTTTTAACAAAATATTCTGTCAAAAAAGGTACGCTTTTTTTTTTGAAAAAACTTTGTGCAGGCATAACAAAGTCTTTCAGAGTATCTTGCCTACTATCTTATAATTATCTTTCGAATGAATTAAACAGGACAGTTTTAGCAACTGTCTTTCAACTCACTACAGTCTTTCGAAAGACAAAAGTCAGCTCTGGCAACTGTCTTGAAAACTCTGTACTCTCGTTTGAAAGACTAATTGAAAGATCTGCTTATGAGCAATTCTTAGAGTTATTTCGTTTTTCTTTTAGCAATAAGATTTCTAAAAATCAATGAAATTAAAAAATGTGTATATGTACATGTTTTGAAAAAATAAAAACTAAAAGTTAAAAGAAGATTAAATAAAACAACGCAAATAAAATAAAATTAAAAATATATGTTTCCTTTTAAGGAATAAAATAAAAAAGAAATAAAAAGTAAATTTAAAAAGAATTTTTTTTTTGTTGAATTTTTTTAGATTTTTTTTGTGGCTAATCGAGAAAAGCGCAGAAGTTCAGAAATATTAATAGCGATTAAATATACATTTTTGCAATAAAGGAATTCCTTAACCCTTCACGACCGAGGGGTCATTGGGCCACATTTTAGTTTGCGGTAATATTGAAAAAGTTTGAATGCCGTTTTTTTTTGCGAAAGAACAAAAAGGTTATACAAACTATTTTTATAGTGGATATTTTTTAAAAGTGTTTCCAAATTATATTAGTTAAATGCAAAGTTAAAAGGAGCAGCATTTTGCAACAACCAAATTGTAAATTGCAAGGAATCAGGTTCCCTTGGGGTACCAGGGCGACGAAGCACAAAATAGGAGAATGAGCAGCGAGGAGCCGTTAAAGCTTCTCCTTGAAAAATTTCTTCCCCAGGAGAAATTTCTATTGAGGCAATGGCGAGGATTCCACCTCTCTCTCCAATCGTGTATCGTGCAATTGGATGGCTCCCCAAAGCTCAGAGGGTGGTCGGGGTTCCATTCATCCAGAAAGCCGGAGAGGGTTCTCATGTTCCCCTAGGGATTTAAGGCCTATCAGTCTACCTTAGTTGTGGTCGAGATTGCTCGACTGTCTTTCGACAGTAAAACATGCTTATTGCAAGAGAAGGTCGGTGGATACCGGCTTGCACACATTAGAAAGTGGAAGTGTCTGCACTCAGAAAATTATACAGTAGAGGCCTTCCTTGATATCGAGGGCGCTTTCAGTCAAATCTATTCATAAGCTGCGGGTTGAAATCAACCTAACAAGGCTTATCTGCAGCTTATTGCGTGACAGAACTGACGTGGCGGAGTGCCGGAGTGCCTGCGCTAAGCGTAGAGTCAATAGCGACCAAGGTGGTGTTCTCTCTCCCTTGCTCTTTATTGCTTTAGTAAACGACCTTAAATGTGAATTGGAAAAATGGGCTGTCGGCTGATCGCCTATGTAGATAATGTGTCACTCTTG
This sequence comes from Rhagoletis pomonella, assembly GCF_013731165.1. NCBI lineage: Eukaryota > Metazoa > Arthropoda > Insecta > Diptera > Tephritidae > Rhagoletis > Rhagoletis pomonella. The sequence goes on along the minus strand of NW_023458558.1, from coordinate 33,397,980 downwards.
GTTAAATCGGAGGTATCTGTTTTGCAGCTCTCAGGCAGGGTCAAGTATCCAGGCTTGATCCTGGATAGGAAGCTGTAGTGGAAGCCTAACATTGAGGAAATTGCAAAACAGGCGTCGGTTGCCTTGTACTGCTGTAGGGGAGCTACAGGTAAGAGGTCGGGTCTCTCGCCCAACGTAATTAATTTGTTCTATGATACCACAGTTTAGCCTACCTTGTTTTATGGAGATTTTGTCTGGTTGAACTCACTAGAGAAGGGTACACTTGTAAAGCAATCGGAGCGTATACAACGTATTGCCCTAATCGGCTTTAGTGGAGCATTAAGGACCACACCTATACTGGCGGTTAATGTCATATTGAACATTGCACTCTTGGATATTACAGGCAGAATTGTCGAAGTACGAACTTCTGTTAGGTTCAGGGAAACCGGGTGATTAACTAGCTCGAAAGATGGAAACTCTGGAGTTTTGGAAGGTTTTGAATTCGTTGCTGGCTGCCAGCAGCTCCTGCTTTACTTCTGTACGTGCCCTCTATAGTTTAGCGTGTGCTGAACGCGTATCTGGTGTATTGGTTATCCTATTATGCTTAAAATAGTTATTCGTATCTACTATAATGTGTGTACATATATTAAAGCTACAAAGTATGTGTATTTAATTTTCTATACTAACCTTTTGTATAAGCGCTAATAAAATGTATATGATGAGTGCGGTCACTGTGTCGCTGTGCCTCATTTTCCGGCGGAAGTGCTTAGTAAACATTCTGTACATTCTTGTTGAAGTTCTGGAATTCACGCTCAGCACGCTCCAACGGGTAGAAAATACTATGTATGTAGTGTGCTATAAGATCGTCTCTTTGCTGATTAAATGTATCGTTGTACAACTATTCAATATGCAAAAGATTAGGCAAATTTTTCATTCGCTATTTTCGTTTCACTTTCACTCATAGTTTCAATATATGTATTTCCAAATTCACTCTTTCGTCTTTGAACATTTTTTGTTTGTTTTTTTTTCATGCGATCACTGTTATCACGAAAATTTATTGCTCTATAACTTAGGTGCAAATACATACATACATATATGAACAATTATCACTAATGAAATTTATGTTGTCGTTGTTTTTGCTGTTATTGTGCATGTGCGCTTTATGCATGCGCAATTTTTTATTTAATTATGTTTAACTTATGTACATGTGTATGTATGTGTGTGTGTCTTTTTCCTATATCATATTATTTCTTGAATACTTATTATTATTATTGTTGTTCTATGAGTTACAATGCCTTCGCCTATTTAGCATGAATTGCATTCGCATTTAGCGTTGCTGCTTTTTATTTTATTTAAACATTTATTCGTTGTAGTCGTCGTTGTCACAGCTGCCACTTTGTGTTTACTCGTCGTTGTTGTTATTGTTGCTGTGGGTTTTATCATGTTACTGATTGTATTTATTATGTTCTCGCTGCCACAGCTGATTACAAATCCATTCGTTTAGCTGCTCGTCGCACATGCACTCGTTCATTTGTACTACTATTTGGTATATATCTTTTTTGTATGAATGTATGTAAATAGTATGTAGTACATTCATCTTTTCGTTACTAAATCGAATTAAAAAGAAACAAATCTCTGTTTTATTCTTCTATGCGTTTGATATTTAAAGCAGCCGAAAAAATGAATGATTGCTCAATGGAGAGTACTTGTGCGCGATTGTGCACTTATGAATTTATACGTATGTACATATATTTTTAGGCACATACATATGTATTTGTATTCGAATAAAAGTTATATAATTGAAGCAATTTGCAAAATATACATGCATACATGTTAATAAAATAGCACTGCCCGAGTAACGTTCGCATTGACGACTACTACTTCAAAACTCACTCAATAAGTCGGTCTCATCTCTAGTTACTAATTTTGAGACTATAAATTAGTGACTATTTTTGTTATTTGAAACAATTTAGGTATTCTGTAAGAGAAAGTCACAAAAAGTTCACCAAAAAAAGTAAAACTGTCAAAAAATAAATATTCGCTTAGAGCGAGAGAGTAACACTGAAAAGCACGGGATCGCTTTCTAATAAAAAATGGTAACTTCTGACAACTTCAATATAACCTCCAACTTTTTGCACAGGTGGCAACTTTCTTAAACTTCTTTTGTCTGACACCCATATTGTGGTAGATTTTATATGTACTATTTCAATTGCCAAATGCCCTTAATTGAAGTTGATTTTATTTTTTAAACAGGTGGCAGCCCTCCGCTATAAGTATGGACTTATCTAATATATATATCGTTACGTTAATTCACAAAGGCCCTAACCAAAAGTTTTTATCTTACAGGAGCAGTAAAAAACATTTTAAAAAGAGTATGAAAAACAGGTAGGGCTTTTTAAAAAGTGGAATGTAACTATGTTGTCCATCCTATATTTTTAGCTGGGCTAAATGACACTAGTGTGCAAAATTTCATGATGACCGGTTGAGTAGTTAAAGCGTGAAAGCGTAACAAACAAACAAACTCACTTTCGCATTTATAATATTAGTAAGGATTGCTTAAAAAAAGAAAAGCACTAGCGTCGCAATCGAGAGATCCGAGGTTCGAATCCTCGGACAGGCAAAACACCTTTAAATTAAATTTTCTTTTAGTTTTTATATTTCATTGTTTAAAAAAGAAAAGTATCTTTTTCCAATGAAATTGTTGCTGAACAAATATTCCCTTGCTCTCTTCTCGCATATTTTAGAAAATAGAAAGCAATTATCTTTTCCACCATATCATTCTTTTTGTTACCTCCTCAGGGCCCGCTGACGAAATAGTTACTGTTTCTAAGGCTAGAGACGTGAGATAGCTTACGGAATACCAAATAGTCTTAAAATCGATGCGTACCACAAAATGTTTCTATTAGTGACCAGAGACTTCTTACTGAATACCAGTATGCAGCTACGGAAAAGCTGCAAAGTTCTATGAAGTTGCCGTACATCAAATCTCAGGAATTGTTATTTTTAGTGTCACTCCCTTCTCTGGGCAGAAAAAAACGTTAAAGCATTATTCTTGCATTTATTACAATCAATGGAACTCCTGAAACATATATATACAATAAAAAGTTATTCAAGTATTTGAACAATTTTTGCCTTAAAACCTTTATTTAGGCGAAAATTACCGAAATTACTAATTTTTTCTTTATCACTCGAAAAACTTCAATATTGTTTTTTTAATAACTTTGCGATGTTTTCAAATAGAATGTTCATATTAGAGGCAATGGAGGTTTGCATATCTGTGAAGTTTTAGGAATTTACAATGAAATTAAACAAAATGGCAGCGTGCATTATATCTGTCGTAACTATTTTGTAATTTTCGATTACGATTTACAATTTTTTTTTTTAGATACTTTAAAATGGTAAAATAAGACTAGTGTGCCACAAAATGAAAACAAAAGATTATGCTTCAAAATTAAAATTAAAAAACTTGGCAAGTTTGTTCATAATGAATACTGTGGCTTTCTTTCTTTATACATTCCGGATAATCAAATTTCACAGCCGGAATAAACAGAATGCGTTTGAAATATACGTTAACATATCGAGCCCTAACCGCCAAAATAACGTAAGCGACATTTCTTTAGAAATTTTATTTTTGATGCAGAAATGCATCTAGATGCTATAGGAATATTTCTGCATCAAAAATAAAATTTTGAAAAAAATGTCGCTTACGTTATTTTGGCGGTTAGGGCTCGATATCATCAGGAACGTTCTAAAGAACAAGTAAACAAAAAAGTTGATTCCAAACATTCAGAATGAATAAAGAAATGCAGCCTGTGTAAAAATCTTCCACGCCAACATTTAATTACTTTTAAATAATATGGCGCATATTCATAGTCATATTTAGTACTCAACTAAGTCGAAACTATTCTAAGTCATAACTAAAGCTATTCATAGTCGCCTTAGTTTCGACTTTTCTGGCTAAGTACCAATTTAAAATTTAGTTTCGGCTGCAGCTGCAACTAAGTCGTAACTAGGAAGAAGTATTTTATCAAATTAAGGGAAAACAGACGAAATATGTAAAAATTAAGTTGGTAGAGGGTGATTTTGATAATGTTGAATAATCTCCAATTAAAATTTACAAAGATCGATCCATTTTAATCGGAAGATGTAATTAAATGCGTATTACAATTCGAATAAAGCTACATCACAATTTTATAATTGGAATAATTTAGATACATTTTCAAATAATAAGTCAGTTTCACGCTAGATCTTTTAAAGTAAATTTGTGCATAAAATTTAGATATTTACTATTTGCATGTTTCACAGCATGCTTTCGATAATCATCGACTTCACATGACTGCGGTTGTTCTGGCTATTTCACACAATTAACAAGAAAATGATACCTTATTCTTTTGCATAATCATGCAATGAAAATAAAAATTACATAAACGGATGATCAAACTTGATATTATTTAATAAAAATGTAATTTTTCCAAAATATCGTAAAGAAAAATCGATACATTTTCACGCTCGTTTTGCTATATCGTAAACTAAGTCGAAACTACTTTAGAAGAAGTCTGAAATGCCACTATGAATAGAGGTAAATTTTAAGTTGGTACTTAAATTTAAGTTGCAGCTTTGTTAGTTTCGACTTAGTTGCTGGACTATGAATACGCGCCTATGACTTTTAAGTTGAGGCATGCGAGTAAACGTGTTAGATGAGTGCGTATGGTGCTATGGATCGTATACGTTATATACGCAGCTAGATATATGAGCATGACTGGGTATTTTTACTTTATTTAGTACATATATTTTTTTTTTTAACTTTCATTTAAATACAATTTCGCAATTGAAACTCGTACTTTATTCAAACATGAAGATAATGCATTTTCTAAGATAGGTATATTACCGCTTCCACTTAGGGCCTGTACAGACAGATTAACCAGCATTTAAGCATTTAGTAAGTAAGTAGGTAAGTATCTAAATACTCTGACAACCAAATTGTAATTAAGGCCCTATGATACTATAAAAATTGTTCTGGGACTACTTGACCGATATTAAAGGGAAGGAACAACACTGGCTACTTGTAGTTTACTCTTTGGCTTCTGTTAACTGAGAGATCATTGGAGCAAAGCAATGGCTTGAGTAGGCGCAAAGTCTTCCCAGTCAAAAGGAGATTTAAGACGGCGAAAGGAGCTGCAACTCTTACTTTGGATGGGCGCTTCCAACAGGTCACCCGATAGCAATCCACATGACTAAATGGAGAATTTGCCGCATTCTTTTTTTTTTCAATGATAAAATGGAATAAATTCAACCCTTTCTACTTGGATGACTAAATTTTGCAGATATTAAATTGTTTTGTCTCGCACTTCTTAACTGAAATTTAAGGAAACTCGAGGATTCAGATAATCCGCCTCCGTACTTGGGATTGGCTTGCGGCTTTCCATTAATAGAGTAGTGTACTTATATCTTTCAAAATTCACGTAGCATTACAAAATACAGCCTCTTTAATATCCAAGTTTGTCTCTGAACCACCATAGCTTATCCTAACCAAATTTTTTGGGAAACTAAATCTTCTTTCTCTAGAATTTCATAAGCTTTATGACTTTTAATGGCCATATGAACTTTCTATGTAATATAAGTTTCGTTCAGATATCTTTTCTTAAGTTTCTACCGATATCTTTGCGAAATCCTTATTTTGTAGAATTTTAACGCTTCAAGCCCATACCTGTCGCAAAATCTACAGAAACCACACACATTAGTGCGACACCACTGCCACTCCACTGCAATTTTTACGTTGCAAGCTCTACAGAACCACTGCTACTTGACAACCGCAAGCCACCAACCACCAGACAGAGGGCAAACGCCGTTTATTGCAATGCAACACAACCGCATAATGCAAATGCAATTCAATTAAAGTCCATTAAATGTACAACAGCAAGAGCAACACAAACTGAGGCAATAACAGCAACCACAATAGTAAACAGCAAATACGTCACAACGAAGAAGCAACACACAACAAATGACATGAACAACGACAACAAGTGCTGGAGTTGCGCCACAATACCCATGGGCTATGGATCTCAAAATAAATGAATGAATGAGTGATTGCCTCTGCAGGCTGAGAACAGAAATCGCAAAGTGCTTCTACGCACACAAGCAACCACACGCATATATGTACATACATACATTCACAAGCGAAGTCACTTCCAAAAGACTAACCGCTGCAACCACAAATGACAAAATCCAACAGTAGAAGCAACCACAACGACAGTCAACGCGAAATTCAAGTTTGTGGCTGCAATAAATCCGCTACTGGCATCGCCACAATAATCGTCGACTGGTGCGTGCGCAGCGCAGTGCTTGGTGCTTGTTCTTGCCGCAACTCGCTTAACCTTTCTGGGCACTCGCGGTTCTGTCCGGACCGATTTAAACTTTTGATATCTTTGAGATGATTCATGATAAATATCTTCAACAGGCTTCTTTCACAATCACTCAAATATACAAACACTTCGTTTAGACGTTTTCGAATGGGCTTTGTGCATATCTGATGGAATATGGAGTTTTTAATTGAGAATCTGCTCCAGAAGTGTGTTAAATGGCCGTAGAGGGGTAAATGTCTATAGCATAGATCCGTGGTTTGCACTCCAATCCATTGTTTGCATCATAAATCTTGATCAGGGTGTCGCAATAGAAAAGATGATCAGCACAGTTCGATTCTGTGTGAAGTGGAGCCTAAGAAGTAAAGTCCTTCTGTATTAAAGTTGATCCATCCGAATCATTACACACTAATGACTTAATACATAACAGTCAAACTTATTCTTCGTCACGTTAGCGATAACGAAATTGATGGTCAGGCGGTTCTTTTTATGGAAGAGACAATGCAAAGTGGGCAAAAGAGAAACATTTCTCGCTAAGAAAGTAAAACAATTTTTTTTGCGTAATACAAATGAAAGACAGATGGCAAAAATAATAATAATAATAGATTGGCGCTTACACACATGTTAGTGTTTGGCCGAGCTTCTCCTCCGACTACATTCAGAAATACATTCGAAGGTTTGACATAGCCTGCCAAGGGACGACCACTGTTAAGAAAAAATCTTTTTTCTATATTTTTTGCGATGTTGCTTTGACCAGGTCTTGAACCCAGGTGCTGCGGAGTGGAAGCGCGCCATGCTTACCACTACACCACAACGACCGAGCATAAAAGCCTTGGAAAAAAAACTCTCTCATTCACCACCTGTGGTGAAAATCTATTTTGAAAGAAAGCACTTTTATGTCATTAAGCTCGCGTGGCTCCGATATTCGCAATGGGGCGGAGGATATTTTTTTGTTTCTTTCTTTAATCTATTTTTCCTTTTTAAATTTTTTAAAAGAAAAAATACCTACAAACTTTTTATTTGTCAATTTTATTGTGGCGTATTAATATTTATTTCGATAGTGCTATTGAGCTTTGTGCCACGATTTTTGCTTTTTAGGAAAAATGGAAAAAGCAACAAAAGTTTAGCTGTTATTTCACCACATCTCCTCAAAAGACTTTTTTTAGACTTCAATAATTTTTTTAGTTTAATTTTCTCTTCATTTTTAGATTTTGTTGTTAAAAATCTATTAATTTTTATTTTTAATTTCATTTCATTTTTAGAAAACTACTTTATTTAGTTTTTGTTTTTTTAAATTTATATAATTTGTTTTGTTTTTTGTAAATTTAATTTTCTTTACTTTTTAGATTTTATAGTTCTAAAAAGAAAAAACTAAATTTTTTTTTTCTTTTATTTTTAAGACCTTAATCTTTATAACTTATTTATTTTTATTTATTTCTTCTTATTTTAAGATTTTGTTTAGATTTTGTTTTAAATTACTTCTTTTTATTTCGAATTTAATTTTACTTCCTTTAAAAAGAAATAAGCATTTTTATTTTGATTTCATTTAATTTTTAAACATATTTTTATTTATCTTGGCTTTATCTTCATTATGTTTTTTGTCTTTTTTAATTAATCTTTCTTTCATCTATTATTTTTTATTGCTTTTCAATTTGAAAGACAGTTGCCAATAGAATTCGTTCTTTTGTCAACCTGCGTCAAAATGGAATTGCAATGCAAAAAAAAATTTTGTTTTAATTCATTATTTCTGGAATTACGCCACAAGTGTCATTTTTGCTATCATTTAGTCACATGCCAATGCATATCTATGTTCATATGGAACATGTAGCTCCGATACTAGCAAGTCAATATTCTTATTAAGTCCCATCAAAAAATTCCTTGTCGTTTAAAGAATAAAGGGAATGGTGCTTTTTACTAAATCCAGCTTCCCGACATAAGTTACTATTCCGTACGAACACAAAATATTTTCAAGCGGAAACACATGCACATACACCCCTATCATCCAGCATTGGATATCATGGAAAGATTTTGTTATAATTTCTCCCCAAAGTCTGGCCACACCATGGCTGTATGAAGCTAGTATGAGACTTTAATGGGTGTGCACATAAGAGTTAAGTGCAACACATATCAATTTGCATAATTCTAGTGCGCCCATGCCTAAGTTAAGAGCATATCGATTTTCCTCATGTCAATCAACACTAACTAGCCCGCCTTCTTGATCTTCCTTCTAGCTTATGGCTCATTGCTTGCCTATGAAGCATTCTATGTAAATATGTATGTATGTGTGTACATATTTCATGCATCAACGCCTCAAGCGCTCATCTCCTTACTTATTAGACGAAGTGTTAATTGCTCCACCGGGTTGTCTCCTTAATTAATTAACCTTGCAATCCATTTGACTGCATTACTGCCTTAGTGTATGTTCTGTAAGTGCATGAGAAAATTATAAATTTTTTATTCTACTACTATTTTTATGCTTCCCTTTTTTTACGAGTTATGCCACTTTTATACTTTACGTAAGCATCATTGACTTTATGCGAGCAGTGCCGTCAGCAGCTCGGTTGCTGTGACCGGAAATTACGCTGCGCGCCATATTCACTTCAATTTCGCATGCTTCTATTGTGCTCAAACAGCAACGAGCAGTACATACATGCATACATGTACATATATGTGTACTAAATATGTACATATATATATAATATATGAAAATAAAGTATCCCACTGGCTGGATGATGTTGTTGCTAGGCATGTCACTGCAGTTTGCCGGCGAGCTGCCCAGCAATGTTGCGGATTGCCCGCGGGAATTGATCTCTGGTGTCAACACAAACAAACACATTCATGCCATCGGATTTTCAAGTATGTAGATGTTTTAATGATAATGTTATGTATTAATTCCTGTTGCTGACTCCCATGTGTGGGAGTTTTTACAGTAGATATTTCAATTTATTTCTTCTGAGTTTTATTGCATTTTTTAAGAGTTTTTAATTATTCATGGTTGATTATTTCTTTTGAAAGTCCACAAATGAATGATGTGAGAATTTTTTAAGGTCACTTCGGCATGCTGCACAAGGATAAATTTAGCAAAACAATTGTGAAGGAGAGCAAATCGAGTTGAGTCGGATGTAAGCAAACATAAAGTGGTGTCCTTAAATTTTAGTTCAGTCAATTTTTGTTTGAAGCAATTTTTTTAGTAATTTTTAATACATTGTTTGTGATGGCATTAATGTCCAGATTTATCGAAGAAGATATTAGGTAGCTAACAAATAGTGAGTATGCCGCTTTATTGCCCATTGAATTTTAATTTTGGAGATGCTGGTAATTACCGTTGATTTTTGTATGTACCAGAATAAGTCAGTGTATTTTTTATAATGTATGTATTAATCATTTGTCGGAACCGGAAAAATCGGACCACTATGGCAAATAGCTCCCATACAGCTAACTTCTCCATTTATGCAGCTATAAACATGAAATGAAATTTCTCACTATTTTCACTGATTATCAACAGAAAGTTCACAGTAAAAATTACAAAGACCGAATCTCTATAACCTATTGCCTGCGTATAACCGATTGTTCAGGTACGTAGTTTTACTGTAAAACTAACCATACAAAGTCTACTGAAAAAATCGTCAAGATCGGTACTGTATAAGTTTTATCTCCTATACTAAACCCATTAAATTGTGTTACCTACCGGTTTACATAACGATCACACACAGCAGTGAAAATCACTTAAATTGGTGCTTTATAAGGTATATCTTGCATACCTCTGATTGCTCAGATATGATTTTTTTTTTTTATCTATGGGGCAAAATTCGCCTAGTGTACCAGGAAAAAAATTGTATGGCAGAATTTTGTTCAAACTGTTCAATATGGTATTGTGGCTATGGTTGCTGGTAACCAATTTGCAAAATTATTATTTTTTTCTTAAGTGACGTTTTCGAGATATTTTCAATTTACTGTTATTCAGCTTAAAAAAAAAGTGGTTCCACTTAATCACGTATATCTTACGAACCAATTCAACAATATTAATATGAAATACGCAAATGAAAGCTAACAAAATTCTTCATAACGGGTATGTAGATCACTTTTCAATAAATCTGATAGTTTCGAACAAATTAATTAATCATTGCAGATGTTTTTTTTATGAAAAAATCAAGAAAAAACAAACTTTAACAAGAGGAAAATTAAAAAAATAACAGGTTCTGTGTAAAATTTTTGCATTCGTGCTAAAGCCTGTTGGGTTACAAGAAAATCAAATATTAAGAAAATCTATAGATAATTAAAGAGGTAATGAGTTGTGAAATGAAAATGCGCAAAGATTTTTTGTATGAAATATGACCGGAAAATCGTCTTACCCAGGTGTACGTGGCGTATAAATAACCTAATTTCCTGCTCACTTAAAAAAAATAAAAATTTTTCTGATTTTCATTTCACCACTCATTATTTCGTTATTTATCCATCGATTTTCTTCATTATTAACTTGTTTTTTTATGTAACAGAACAGGCTTTAGGACAAATGGAAAAATTTGGCACAGAACCTGTTATTACAACGCTTTTATAAACTAACAATGTTGTGTGTCCAAACACCATTTATAGCAAAGGTATTATGGCAAAGTTTCTATACAACCTAGTCTATATATCATTCTCGTCGGTAGGTATCAAAAACATACAATTAGGCTCTAATAGATGTCGCCTCGCCGTAAGCACTACATACGCTACAGCGGAAAAGGATGACACGTAATTTCTTTAAATGAAATTAATTGCAGCTATATCTACATATGTATGTACATTAGACTGCATCACTCCCCATACAAAAAAAAAATCGGTACCGTTTTTCCATTGGTATTATAAAATCTATTATATTTTAAGACATTCACCAAAATATTTCAGAAAAATAGTAAGATTTACGTGAGCTGAACCGATTTGAAAATACCTCTAAAAGTGAAGTTTTTTATGAATAAAAATGGTTTCTTAAAGTTTTTTTTTTTTTGAAAAAATCCACTCAAATGACAAAAAAATTTGCATAAAAATATTTTGACAAAAAAAATTTTTTTTAAATTTTGTAATCCCGGCGGAAAAACAAATGCAAGGAATCGAATAAGAATCTTATTTCTACTAATTTGTATTTGCCCAAATATTTGTGTGGTGTCCTGTGGGTGGTCCTGTACTAATTTTGTTTAGATGCGATAAATGGATCGTGAAGAAACTAATGAAAATCTTAAATTTTTATAAGAGAATTGATGACGGTTTCATTTTTTTGTTTAAAAATTACTTGTTCATATTTTAATTTGTATAGTGCTCTTCCACTATGGGCAAAAGTAAGGAGTTGACACTAATTCAACAGCAGTTAACTTTCAAAATTTGTACTGAACGTCAACAGTTAACTACCGAATGTGAGTTAACTCTTCACTGTAAAAGCTTCAACAGACGGCAGCGTAGATCCGGATTAACTCGGACTTAATCCGGATCAACTGCAGTTAATTCCCGCTGCCGTCTGTTTATGCTTTAAGTATGGCACTGGGTATTTAATTTCCTTCATCTTGAGTTAACCACTACAAAGGACGTTTTCTTCTGGAGATAAACTTATTAACAATGACTTTAGCTTAAGCCAATCCATGATACGATATTCGAGCTAGAAAAATATATGTTAGTGTATTCATATTTACAGTATTTAGCTGCTCCAAAAGAAAAAAACGAAATCATTTTCTATGCAAAGCGGTTTGTATAAAACTTCTCATAGTAGTCATTGTTCACTTCACTGGTTCGTAATTACGCAGAATTAACAATTTCAGTAAACTTTTTTACCCAAGAAGAAAAATGCATTTCGTAAAGTATTTTTTTGCGCTGAATTCAAATACTTGCTTAGTTAGATTTTCGTTAGGTCGCCAGAATTTTAGAATTTTGCACGTAGCGTTCGACTGTCTTTACAGTGCTTAACTCTTCTGTTACCCAAGAAAAAAAAAGAATTTTCATTGGACCTGACATAAGACAAGTAATTTTTAAGCAAAAAATATAACCGACTTCAATTCTCATATAAAAAAGATTATAGATTATCATATAAAAAAGATATAAGATTATCGGTTAATTTCTTTAAGATACAATGATCGGATTTCAACTTAGTGTGGTACCACCTGTGATGTAACACCTTTCATTTAATAAAAAGAATTATATAAATCGGTTAACGTGGTCCACAGTTATGCGGTATCATACATCAAAAAATATATGTATTCGGATGAATTGATAACGTTCTCCTTTTTGTGAAGTCGGTTAAAAAAAAAAAAATGATGGACGACAAGAACTTTTCGCGATATTTTAGACCCATAGAAAAGGCAGTATGGGAATCTCTCAGGAGCATCGTCCACAATTTCCTTGGCAACCAGAAAAGCAACCACTACAGGCGACTTGTCGCGGAATTTTTGAGGAATTACAAGAAAATTTGCGGTCGGTCGTATGACGCTTAAGATTCATTTTCTGCAATAATTCCATCCTAGATTTCTTGCCGAAATATTTGCGTGATACGAATGACGAGCACGGCGAGTGGATCTGGAGAGAGTTGAGAGCAACTACCAAGGTTTCTGAGACGCGGACATGGTGTGCGCCTATATCTGGAGTCTATTACTTTATATAGACACACAAGAATATAAACGTAAAAGCTACAGCGCACTTCATTAAATTTTATGTTATTATTGAATAAAATGACTATGTCTGCCAAAAACCGCCATCACATTTAACGCAAAAAATAGTCTTCGGACTTGAAATCAGCATTGAAAATTATCCCAGCAACACACTCTACTTGCTCAGGTATAATACTGTATATTCCTGAGTTATTGTTGAATTATTTCCTTGTAGTATATAAAGTAAAATTTTTTGCCACATAATTCATTGACTTTTGTTTTGTAAAAGACACAATATTAATTTCCGCTTGAATAAGTGAATACACAGCCGTACTAATTTTGAGCAAAATGGGGTTACTTTATTAAGTTTTTAGTAGACTTTTTAATGAAAATGATTGTGAACTGTTTAAGCAACTCAGCCTATTTTATATATGTAGTTTCTCCAATTTTTTTTTTTTGTGACTTTTATAAAGCCTTTTGTTTTGAACTTAAACCGACTTCGAAAAAAGAAGGAGGTTATCCATTGGTCGGAATACTTTTTTTTTGTATGTTGCCGCCTAACTTTGTACAACGTTGGCCGATTTCTATAATTCTCTTCTTAGAGGAAAGTTGGTATCTCAGAGATGCTCCCATACTAATTTGGTTTAGATCTGTTCATTGAATCATGAAGAAATTAACGGTACTCTTAAATTTGTATAAGCATTTAAGTCGGTTTTGTCTTTCGCTTAAAAATAACTATTTTTGAACACAATCCTTCTGAAACAAAAAAAAACAGAAAATTAGTGGCAACCGTTATGCAGTTTGTCACATAATGATTTTAACAGTATCTTGGCAGTAAGATTAAGCTTGCTTTACTTTGCGTTACAGATTTGCTTTGACAGATAATATGAAATGTATGAAAATGCCCAAAGCATGTCACATTGATCATTTCAGCTGCAACGCGAAACTAAAAGATGACCAATTCCGATCTTTTTGCGCGCGTTGACCATCAGCTGATTTAATATTTTTTTTTTTATGCAGAAACATAAAATTTAGTTACATAGCCAATATTTTTAAAATTAAATACTTATATAAAATGCAAAGTTATGAATGTCACGCAAAGCCACAAAGTTTTATCTGGCATCAGCTTGCAAAAGCTAATTATCTCTATTTTTAAAGTTATGTGGCAGTTTTTTTTCATCATATACTAAAATTTTAAAGGCATTTGAAAAACTTGATCGATGAAAACTTCGCTTCGACAATTCAAAGGGGCACATAAGTTTGTTTTTTAATACTATTTTATTATTGTGCACACGCGTAAGCTTTCGATATCGCATAGCTTTTTAATTAAAGTCTCTAATTTTTTACTTTTCTCCTTTTGCTATTCCAAATTGTTTTAATTGATCAAATTAAATATTTACTGTCTACAATGTTTAACGGTATAATTTTTATTAAATCGCACAAGCTTATAGGAGCATCAATTAAATGGGCTGTATCTGAATCACTTGAATTTCGATTTTTGCGAAAGCCACAAATATTCTATAGCTTAATCCGTAAAACTATGAGCGTAGAATACGTTTTCAATTATAAGTTCGTAGCAATTCGGGATTAAGTTGTTTTTTTTTTCGTAGATTTCACAAAAAAGCGAACTATGTTCGATGCAGCAATAGAACGGATAATTAAAGATTTACATACGCTACACAATCACACATTTCAAAAATAAATTTACTTCGCGCTTTCGCAGGCTCACGGCTTTTGCTGCTGTTATTGTTGGTTTTTATTAAAAAATTTTTATCATATATGTACATATGTATGTATATACATATACATGTAGTATGTATGCACATTCATGTGTATTTGCGTATACTTTATTCAATAACCGGCATCCATTCAATGTTGTTGTGACATTTTCATTGAGCAAACAAACACCAGCATAGCCGTTCCGCAATCCATGCGCAGCTATAACAAATAGCTCACTAATTTGTAACTTGCGTTCTTTCAATATTTTCATTTATTTTTTATGCACTCTCTTCCTCAACGCACAAAGTTCCAATTCAATTCACACTAGTCACTGTTTACAATTTTTATTATTCAATTTATTTTCTTATTTCCTTTTAATCTGTTGCACTTGCAACAAATGAGGAACTTGCACTTGTCGCCGCAGGCGTATGCCACTCGTATATAGTTACCGATATATGCATGCGTATACTATGTACATATATTTTTATGTGTATGTATGTATGTATGGGGGAGTACACTTGTTTGTATTTGTGTGCGTATGTCCGGTACACTGTGCGTCACTCTAATTGCTGCCACAACCACTACAACTACCACCGCCACGCAATTAACCGTCCAGCGTCAAAAACCAAACCGACTCCGTTTACAGCTCGAAGGCAAATAATACCCGTCCCACGGTGATAAAACATAGCCACCAGCATCTTGTCCAGTTGAAACACAAGCGCACCAATTGGCGGTGGTTGAGGGTTCGAATGCAACGTACAGCAACAACGCACAATGTTTGATTGCACCATTTAAGAGAGCGATCGTTTAAGAGCACGCCAGAGAGAATTTGTGATTTCTAGGCACAATTTTGTTTGTGTTTTAATTTGTTTTATATTACATCTAATTTTTATAGCTAATGAAATCTCAAATGTTAGTACAATGAGTCATGAATACATTGATTGACATGTATGTATATAATATTTATGTATT
The DNA here is from genome assembly GCF_013731165.1 of Rhagoletis pomonella. NCBI lineage: Eukaryota > Metazoa > Arthropoda > Insecta > Diptera > Tephritidae > Rhagoletis > Rhagoletis pomonella. The sequence goes on along the minus strand of NW_023458558.1, from coordinate 33,382,340 downwards.
TAAATATTAATATGTAAAATATATATAGTACGTGGACTGATACCTACTTTTTCTCTTCGAAATAATTCCACGGTGAATATTCTCTTCTTCGCACTTAAGTCTGAAAACGATTTGTTATTGGGCGGAGCAATGGTTGAATGCGCATGCGCACATTCATACATACATATGTATACATGCAAGTAGCCTATGGGAAAAATCTTACCGGGCGGCGAATTGGGAACGTATGTGAATATTTACATGTTTGGGGGAAGTTGTAAGAACTATAAACCCAAAAAACCATTTGAAGTTTAGATGGACAAACAATCTGCCGCACAGCATATAATGTGTAGTATTCTAATAGGGTCTACGAGTGTCTCCTGCAGCATGGAATTTCTTACAGAGCCCAGTCCTCCTAAACTTTACAGAGTTTCGATCTTGCACAGTCACATTCCCAGCAGATGTATTGAGGTTAGGGTCGCTATTTTATCAAAAATATGTAAACCGGAACAGCTACCCATGTCCTACCGATCAATTAGCCTCAGCTACTTTCTCCTAGCAGGTATGGAGAAAATACTAGATAGTGTATCAGAGAAGAGAATTTCCCTTCCTCTGAATAAGAATAAATTTGCTATTTGCTCAATTTGCTCTACCAGGTAAATCCACTGAGATTGTCATTCATAGGCTCTCTTTAGAAATTGAAAAAGCTCTGGAGTCTACAAATATAGCCCTTTGTGCCTCATTGACATTTAGGGGCTTTTGATAACACACCATACAAGGAAAATGATGACGCTTTGTTGAGAAAGTGTGTAAGTGAGCCCAATAATAAATAAATGGGTTCTATCAATGCTAGGAAGACGAAAAATCAGATCGGAATTAGGAGACATGACAGAATCGATAACAGCCCCTCAATGGCGCACAGAAGTATATATATGGTAAAACTGGGGCTGGCATATTTGCGCCGAACTTCAAAAGATCGATACTTCACCGCCTTTCAAGCGGAGATTCGTGCATTTTGCCGGACAGTCATGCAGCCCTGTTGGTACTTAAGTCCCAAAAAATAAATTCTCAGTTAGTGAATGACCGTTTCAATGTCCTACATGTGCTTTGAGCCAAGAATATAGATTTAATAGAAGGGGTACCGGGGCATGGGGGACATGATGGCAAGGAGGAGGCTGAGTGCCTATCGAAACCAAAGCACACGAAAAGCGGATAAGTAGACAAAATTTTTAGCAGGCACTGGATGGAATGCCTAGTGAAGAGAAAATCCAAACTATTTATCTATTGTTCAAAAGATTGAAGCTTCTTAATTTAGGCAGAGAGGACCACAAAACTATTAATGGGTAGTTAATTTTACTCTATAGAAATTGGGAAAAATAGTAAAAGAGGCAATTCGAGTTTTTGAAACGATGAATTTTAAATTTTCCTTGCTTCCTGTTTTGGTAAAAAGTTGACCTGGCAACCTTTCACTCTAAGCTAAATTTATTTGTCTTTTGCCCGTTGCTATTTTATCAACGACTCTTAGTGTCTCAAAACGTTCGTTTGCTGAAAAATCGGATTTAAATTTATTCAACAAACGTTTCGTAGTAGATATCTGTGCTTCTATAAGTACTGGGGCGGTAATAGTTATAAGTAAAATAACTTAAATTCGAACTTAATCATTATTTTGTGGTTTTTCATTTTTTCGATCAAAAATAATAATAAGCCTCAAAATTTGCAGGTCAGAGTTTCGGTTGATTGCATCTGTATGGCCACCAAGCAGATTAATTTATCGGGCTCTGAGCCCGCTCGGCGCAAAGTCTCTAGCATATCGGAAAGTTGGATAAAAATTGATTGCAAGATTTGATTACACACAGGTGCAACCTAATTAAAGCTTGTAATAATAATTATTTTCCATCACTGTATTAGCAACTTCGCATCTGATCCATACCAAAATTGTTTGGCTATTTTCGATTATGGGCTTTTAGTTTGGAATTGAATTAAAGGAAAAAG
>NW_023458558.1:33344427-33380362 GCF_013731165.1 Rhagoletis pomonella | reverse complement strand
ACCAGCTTATGCCATGGTAACAAAATTTACCGGTTACAAGAGTACACGGCATTCGGAAAGGGTTTAAAATTAGACAGTAACTTTATTTACCGATTGTAAACAGAATAGACCAGTTATTCAATACTACTCTGTCTCTTAGCATGAAAAAGGCAACTTCCATAAAATCCGTTCCCTGCTGATCGCGCTCTCTTAAAATTTGTTGCCTTTCTCTTAAACACATATCATTCACTCGTCTCCTTAACTTCTCAATTTTAAAAGTATTCACTTCCTAAAGACTCATCACAACCGCCCCAGGTACATGGTAGTGAAAAACAAGTTTCATTCATAAGCGTATGCACCACTTTTAAAGCGGTTGTGCCATCGTAACAGTAGCACAGCACTAAAACAACAAAGGCACAATAAAAGTACAAATGCCGTAGGGGAATTCGCGTCGTGCTGATTGGTCGGTTTTTGCTTGTAGAAGCGAACACAAAACCCATGAAGAAAGGAAACTCTTATTGGATTTTGTTCGTTATGTGCTTAGCCTCACCATTAAATACTGCACATGCAACTAAATGGTCTAGTCGTTGCAAATGAGCGCTCAATCCATTAATGACACAAGAAGTTGAAGTAGCCTACGGCACAAAGGTGTTAACGCCATTGCTTTTTTTTTAGTGTTTTAACATTTAAGTTGCAGTTTTGGTTTGAAGATGACCTGCATTAAATAGTAGGGGAGCATCACGGATGAATAAGTTTCCACTGAATGCTTTAATGACTCATCTGTTCAATGAGAAATTGTTGTAGTTGACTAGCAAAAAAATGCTTCCTTAAAAAAAGTTTGTTTTGGCTTATTTGAAATCGCTGAACATAAATACATATACTGTTACATATGTATACTTTACCAAAAAATCCTTTTCGAGATATACATATACTGGCAATCAAAACTTAATTAATGGTATTTTTGTTTTTAATATTTACAATGATTTTCAAGTTTTTTTTTGTTAATTTTTAATAAAACTATTGTTCATGCTAAGTTTTTAAAATTATTTTCCGTGGGCCAAGGTTAAAGATTCAATGCTATTGGGTTTGGAGCATATTGCTTGCATATTGATGATGATGAAATTCTCATATCCTTGGACGTCGTTTCCCTCTTTACAAATATACCCATTCACTTTGCAATCAACACAATAATTAAGCAGTGGTCGAGTCTGCAAAAACACACAAAAATCATAAAAAAGCAATTTATAACGATATTAGAATTTTGTCTGAGGGAAAATAATTACTTTGTGTACGATGGAACTTACTACCAGCGAGATTATGGTATGCCGATGGGTAATCCTCTATCGCCAACGGACATAGTTTTAGACAAAATTATTGACGACAGCATTATTGAGCTGAGAGACTGACATATATATCAAATACATAACCAAATATGTAGATGATATATTCGCCGTAGTTAAGATGAAGGACGTGGAAGAGATTTTAAGAATATTTAATAGACAACATACAAAAATACAATTCACCCTGGAGAAAGAAAAAGATAACAAATTAGCCTTCCTAGACATAGAAATATATAAAAATAAAACCTAACTAAAAACTAATTGGTACACCAAAGCCGTAGCATCCTCAAGGATGATCAACTACCATTCCAACCACCCATGGACTCAAAAGAGAAACACGGCTATAAATTTTATAAACAAAGTTAACTCCTTGAGTGACCAGGAGTTCATGGCTCAGAACAAGAGAAAAATAAGAAGCATACTATGGAAAAACAGGTATCCTAACAAAATAATAGAAAGCTTACTAACAGCAGCAGCAAACAAAATCACATGTAAAAGTGGCAATACAAAAACAAAGGAAGACAATTGCAAAATATACACAGGCGTCACATATATACCTAAACTTACGGACAACAAAACACTACGCAAAATTATTAAAAACAACAACGTAAGCTATGCACATAAACCACATCACACTATCTAAGCCATTTATACCAAACCAAAAGATAAAATTGGTAAGGAACAACTACACAATGTAGTCTACGAAATAAAATGTCAAGGCAAAGAAGGAGAAAACTGCAGCAAGGTTTACATTGGAACAACGAAGAGATCGCTTGGAACGAGAATAAACGAACATAAGCTAGACGCCAAAAACAACAAGAGTACCACAGCATTAGCGCAACACCTGACGGAAAACAAACATACAGCTGATTTTGACAATGCAAAGGTTTTGGACGTGGAGAACAGAACGAGAAGAAGGATGACATTAGAAGGGTTGCACATACAACAAAAAATAACTGAAGCAATGAACTTCAAAGAAGACGTAGATAATATAAACTGTGCATATGCGACTGCAACTACACACAATGTCTGAGGTTTAACGATGAAGGATGTGCAGTGTTGCTTAACGTGTCTTAATGTTTTTAAATATGTTTAATTTATGTTGTGATAATTTTATTGCTTAATATTAAAGTAAGTGTAGTTAGTGTTAAATTATTTTGTATTGTCTTATTTGCTCCTTGTAATAACTATTCGTTATTAATACGTTTTTCGTATTTATAAATATATAGACTCCCTGAAGAAGACGCGAATATGCGTCGAAACGCGTAGGAGAAGAAGTAAACACTTGTTTTATTCAATATAACCGGCCAAAAAGCTCCAAACCCAATAGCATTAAATTTTTAAAATGTATGTAGAACTTGGATAAATTCCACAAATTTTAATAAAAAGTTCGACATTATTAACCTATTACGTTAGGTTTAGGTGGTGGTCCCTTGTTACGAGGCTCACATAGCCCATGGAAGTTGGCCATTTGTGATCAGTGTTGCCACAGATATTTTTTCAATGTCAAATTTATTAAAAATGTGGATAACTTAACATTTAGTAAAACTAAAACGCAGCTAGTACAATAAAAACAAATTAACTGCGTATAACAATTAATTTTACTGTACAGACTTATGCGACATAATATTAAAAAACCCTAATTGTAATCACTCCTACCTTAGGCTACTCGAAAATCTAAGCACTTGTACGGTGCCATATTCATTCGCCAAGGTGGATCAGTGTACGATTCATGTTTCGTGGGCAGGCACATAGATTAAATATATTCTGGGGTTTCCTTCACCAGCCCACAAAACCCAGAGTCCGTTTCCACAGAAAGCCCAATTTGATTCAAATGGTACCTTAACTTGCAGTGTGCTTGTTTTATTTCTTTCCACCAGTGGGCAGCAATCTTAAATTATTCCCTGCTTCTAAATAGTTCTGCAGTGTATGCTTTAGATGTGCTGCATATTGGCTCCGGACCATGCATGCGCATTTCGGCTGTACACTTTGCGACACAGTCAGCCTTGTTGCCTTCAAACACTTCATGTCCCGAAACTTAGCACTTAGTGTTACGTTATTGTGGACACCCAGGTGGTTCAAGAGTCTACAAGCCTTGATGCCATTTTAAAAGAGTCTAAGGCCTTGCACACTGCCTGACTATCCGACACTATATTTATTCTGGCCCCATTTGTTCTTCTACGAAGACATTTGCAAATACAGACTTCGATTGCAAAGACCTCACTCTGAAATATGGCAGGGTATGAGCCAATTGGCAGACTTTTCTGGCGGCAACTGTAAAGTTAGAGCGAGAATCACTGAGTGCCGAGAATGAAGTTTCGCAGGCAGCAAATCTTAATCCCGAAGAGCTCCACCGGATTTGTCAAAACATATGAACCTAAGTACCTAAGCCGCAATCTAGCAAAATTCTGGATAGTCTAGGCGAAAATGCTGAGATGATTTCTAATCGGCATCCTTCATACAGTTTCGACGAAATGAGTCCAGTAAGATACTTAATCTCACTGCATGAACCCCGATATGATAATGGCCTGTCAATACACTCACTAGGATCGAGATATCCGACTTGGCAAACCTAAGAGTAACCCTAGACCTCCCACCGTCCACCCTCGGTCAGAATGACCTCGTAATAGCACATGCGCTGGTTTTTATCTAGCGTTTGCTGAGTTGAACCGAGGCATATCTTTCCAAGAGAAGTTCACAGGTATTCAAGAAAACTTCCACCATATCTCTTCTTGGAGATAGCTCTTAGTTTCCTGCAGTCTCCATAAAATATAAGTCTCGACTATGGTTTCATAGAGCCAGGAAACCCCCTTGGGAGAAAGGCCTATCTCCTACCTTTTACCCTTTTGCTGCAATTTAGAGGAACACTATTCGATATTAGGCTTCCGCGACAGCTTTCTGTCAAAAATCAAGCCGAAGTACTTGACCCTATCAGAAAGCGCCAGGCGTTCTTTAAGAGCATCTTCGCAGTAAACATAATGCAATTTGAATTCACAAGCGGGCTAAGGGTTCTTCCCTTTACGATAGTAAAGCAATTGAAAACATACACATAAAATGGCTCTTTACTCAACCGGATAGATAAATTTCACATGTTAATGTGCACGTAAAAAATTTATTCAGGCCTTTGGGTATTATGAAAAGACTTTGAGGAAATAAACCTCAAAATAATAGTTATCGATGACTCGAAAACTTGTTATCTTACTAAAATATTTACTGATTGTATTTTATTATTTTCTCTTGATGGTTATGTCTTTGCCTAGGTTTCTTCATCTTTTTCGGTAATTCTTGTAAGTAAGTATCTGTTAGAATCATGTCAGAAGCAAGAAGCAGCTTTTGTATTAGATACATGAAATCATGGTATCGGTTATATGTAGATCCAGTTTCTTTGCATCCTAAGTTATCGTTACCACGTTACCCAAAACTTTAAATAAGATCCAGAACATATATATTTACTAGCTACGGTCTAAAGCTTTTTTTTTTTATTTATGCACATGAACAGAGGTAACCAGTTTCCTCTCCTAATGTGGGCAAATTTACACACCGCCTTAATAAAATTAAACTTTGCTGTTTACTTTTACATACAAGATTTGTCGCGTAGAGAAAAATTACACATAGAATGTTTAGAAATAATGAAATATGACCACTTAATGTTTATTATTAGTAAAAAATTTATTTTGTCGTTCAAAATATTTGCAATTTTAAATGTTTCATGTCTATCTTTATGTGTATATTTTAAAAGGCTCATATTTAAAAATCAAATCGTGAGCATTTTAGGCGTATATTTACACAGATTTTAGTTATAAAGTAAACACTCTTTAGTAGTACTTTTACATGTACTTTAAGAGTGTAACATAGATTTTATCTGCTTTTGTTAGTGATTCTATTAGACCGATTTTGAAACCAAAAAACCTTATTGGAAAGGTATTTTTCTATATGACGATTGATTTATAGAGCAGGAAGACGATTACGAAAATGAATGCAGGTACGAGTTGCAAGGCGAATACGAAGAATATACGAAGACCAACACTAGTACGAAGACACATATGAAGGCGTATATGAACACAAATTTGAATACAAACACGAATACGAACACGAATATGAAGAAAAATACGATGGTAAACACAAAAATGAAGGCGAGGTCGAATACGAATACGTAGACCGAATACGACGACGACAAATATGAAGGCGTATATGAACACAAATTTGAATACAAACACGAATACGAACATGAATATGAACAAAAATACGATGGTAAACACAAAAATGAAGGCGAGGTCGAATACGAATACGTAGACCGAATACGACGACGGAGATGAATACGATGGTGTATATTAAGAGTAATTTGAGTGCGATGATGAACACGAAAACTAATATGAATGCAAGAGGAATACAAAGAAGAGGGCGAATACTAAGATGATGCGATGAATACGAAGACAAAAAAATAAATAGATACGAAGAAGAATATGATGACGAACACGAAGACTAATACGAAGGCGAAGGAATACGAAAGCGATCCGACAAAAAATACGAAGACCACGGATAAAATGAATATGAAGGCTTATAAGAAGATTAATACGAAAACAAATGTAAATAAGAATACGATCCGAATACGAATTCATCAGCGACGTCGAAGATTAATACAAAGAAAAATATGGCGACGAATACGAAGTGAAATACGAATATTATTACGAATACGTTTCAAAGATCTTTACGAAAACAGCGACTAAAACGAACACGAAGGTGAACGCAAAGACTAATAGGAGAACGATTACGTATGTAGCAACTATAAAACCGGGCGAATTTCGGCAGTAACTGGACTCCTAGTACTATCAAAATTCAAAGAAATTGCAGCTAGTTGAATTTAACTAACTTCATTGATTTTTTGATATTTAGTCATATGTGTATAGTTTCTCTGCAAGAGAAAGGCAGGATCGCAATTTTATTGGGCTGTGTTTAAAAAAAATATATATATATAAACTACAAGTATCAAGTTTAAAGTTTCAAGTAACATTTGCAATCAAAAATTTGTATATGAATCACGCTTTTGGATTCTTTCAAACTTTTTGTATAGATGGGGATGGTTTCGGTTATTTCCAACCGCAAAATGGAGAAGAGAAAAATATAGCTTTTTATTAGCACTAAGAGACGAAAGGTTGGTGAGGCAAAAGAGAAGTTTTTATCAGGTTAATTAATCAATAAATACGTGGTATATGACCACTTATTCTTTTAAGTATGTACCTTGTCTTTATGTATGTTCGTTTTTATTCCCTGGACTAATATCAACGTACTGGCTCGTAAATTAAGTACCACTTCACTCCTACATCAGCGCATTTAAAATCTTTCTAATAAGGTTTAGCTAAGCCACAGTGCCACCAACATAAAGAGCATCATTACCTTGTACTTAAGAAAATCGGTCTATAAATCATTATACTAATAAAATGTAAGTAAAAAGTCGGCAGCAGCAAGAACAATTGTTAAACATGAAAACCAACAAATTATTGAAGACCATTAAAATGGAAGGCCGACAGCTAGATATGCTTTTCTCACATTTAGGCAGATAAATTTCATTGCTTTATGTTGTCCCTGCAAATAGTAAAATAATCTGTTGTCAATTATAAAGAAACATCAAGTACATAAATCAAAGTTTTCGTTTATAAACAAAGGAACAAACGGCGCAAATTATGCAGCGAAACTTTAATGCAGACTACATAAGCAGCGCAAATGTTGTGCGGGGCGGAAAATGGCATATACTTAAAGGCAATGAAATGGCATTGATGACACAAAGCAATAAATATATAATATTTGTCAACGGTTGCAACGGTGTACATTTTGCTACCTTAGGTTAGCTGCAGCGACAGTAAAACACTACGATACAAAAGACTTAAGCAACAAACTCGCAGTTTTTAGGCATTTTGTGCAAGTAGGAATATACATATATATATTTTGTTCTAGGGACATACATATGTACATCCATGTGCAAAATTTCATAACATACATGTGGATACATATTTTTATTTGTAGGCATGTCTATGTATGTAGGTCATGATACTTTATATTGAAAATTCCCATTGCAGCGTAAGTTAAGATTTTTCGTTATAATAAGTATACATATGTACATATGTATTTATATTTTTTAAGCAAAAAAAAACTTACTTTTTTAAAGCTTCACTCCATTTATACATATGTAGATAGATGTATCGTTTGTTTAATATGTTACCGTTAAAAGTTAAACAAAAACGCCACGCTAATAATATTCACAACAACTTTATGTTCAACAAAATAGTGGTATGTATCTACTTAAACATATATACATCCTTACATACCCACTTATATGGCTTGCTGTAACATTTTATGACTTTTTATGACTTGTTACTTGACTTGCTTGACAATAGATAAAACAAACTGACTTTTTGTTGTGCCAAAAATTTCAATTTGGTGTCTTACATTGTTTGAATAGCAGACAGAAGAAGCCCACCACTGAACGGTGGTGAGAGAAGAATTAAGTTAGTGAACGAATTTTTTGGTAGAGTCGTTTAGTTTTTTGTTTTCAAATGAAAATATATCATTCAACCAAAGTATATTTAGTATTTAATTTGTTATTTCTTTTTGCTTTTTTTTCGGTGAAATTTTATCATTTAAGGTACTCATATATTTCAGTTGGTATACATATTAGACTGGTTAAAAAAAAAATTTTCTATTATTTATCAAACTCTCTTGTGAAATATTTTTATGAATTTCTATTTTCAATAGCTAGTTTTGGCAAAAAAAAACAGACATTCAAATCATATTGTAGCGGTTGGCCATCGCCAGGCAATGGTAATAGTCTGAGGATGTTTTGCCTTGAAAAGTCTTTCCTTTAGAATCATTCGGCGTCCGAAGGCGGCTTAAAGTTGTAAGTTACAACATTAGGATGCACAACACAAATTGAAGGAGAAGCTTGACCAAATACTTAGCAAGAGTGTGAGTATTAAAAGTATTTTTTGATGTGGATGTAAGTTAAATATTTCCAAAATTGTTTTGGGTACTATGCAGTACTTTTAAGGAGTAGAAATCTTATATAACATATTTAATATACATAATAAATTATTCCCAAATTAATGGCTAACTCTACTGGATACCATTACTGCACTCACAAGTTATGGAAACTTAAAATTGAGTAAAAGCATTTCTATATACCAGTAAATGTGAATATAACCCAGTATTTTTAAGTATCTATTCGAGACTTCAAACTGAGCATTTTCGAGTTCTTCTGCGAGCACTTTAAAAAATCGGGTAGTGTCGATACTTTTGAGAATCGAGTTCTGAGTACTTATGGTGTCGATATTGCCCAAGTCACAATGTTATTACATCGCACGTTTAATAATATAACGAATTATTTCAACATTCCAATTTTGTGGGAAAACTCAATCAAAGTTTTTTCAATTCATACTGCTAGTATACATAAAGTAATTTTTATGCAAAAGCAACAACCGACTTCAATTCTCATATAAGAATTTAGGAGTACCGCTAATTTCTTCATAATCCAATGATCGGATCTAAACCAAATTAGTATGGGACCATTTCGGATACAATATATTTCCGATAGAAAAAGAGTTATCGAAATCGGTGTTCTAATTATCAAGCTTATTAATTGCGTAATGAAATCTCCAGAAACGTATATTATTGAACGTGCGACATTTATAGACAGGTCATTTGTGCAAAACTACAAGTTTTGTCCGAAAAATTTAATTTACTTTCTTGTAGTGGTAACAATTTTGCATGCCTTTCAACTTCTTTCTAACTGCATTCATGTTCTTCCATATGAATATTTTTAATTAATCCCGCATATGGAGCCCTAATGCCGAAAAAACAGGAGCGATTTTTTTTATTTTTTTATTATTTTTTTTAACAGCTCGACAATCTCGAGGTACTTTTTTTGTGACTCATAGCAAACGACTCCATAATTTCATACACGCGAAGGTTACGAACTGGTTTTATTTTTTGGAACAGAGCTGCCACCTGTAGAACAATTGAATTCAAATTATTTAATAAGCAATGCCATAATAACCGCACCGTTCGTTCGATTTTCGTAAATAAGGTGTCAAATTAAAAGGCTTGGACTACAAGTATGCAATAAGGTTTTACATTATTGACAAAAGTTGCCACCTTTTCAAAAATTGTATTAAAATTATCTAAAAACAAGTAAGAGCAGCGCTGTCTTCGGCTATGCCGAAGGCTTCATACCTTTCATGAACATCTGCAAATTTTAGTTTGACAGATTACGGATTTTGAATACATCTGCATACATCGATAGAGGAGTTACATACTTATATAAAAAATCGCATCTAAACAATCAGAGGTATGGAAGATATACTTTATATGGCACCAATCTAAGTGATTTTCACTGCTGTAAACCGGTAACACAATTTATTGGGTTTAGTTTCCTACATAAAGGAGATATATCGCAAAAACTGGTATCTGAACAATCAGTGCTATAGGAGATAAAGCCTATACAGCATAGATTTTGACGATTTTCTCAGTAGACTTTGTATTATTATTTATAAAATATCTTACGAAATTTATCGGTTTTAGCTGTTCAAATAAAGGAGTTTTACAGTAAAATCCCATATCTGAACAATCAGATGTATGGAAGATATATGTTGTAGTCATCCGATCCTTGTTATATTCACTGTAAGTATTCTGTAAATAATGAGTGAAAGTGGTGCGAAATTTCATGTTCCTAGCTGCATAAATGGAGGAGTTATGATAAAAGACCTCATATCTGAACAATCAGTTGTATGGGGTCTGCAGGTTATAGTGACCCGATCTTTGTTATTTTCACTGTAAGTCTTCTGTTGATAATGAGTGAAAACAGCGCGAAATTTCATGGTCCTAGCTACATAAATGGATGAATTATAACGAAAAATCTCATATCTGAACAATCAGTTGTATGGGAGCTATAGGTTATAGTTATCCGATCTTTTTAATTTTCACTGTAAGTTTTCTGTTGATAATTATTGAAAACAGTGCGGAATTTCCTGTTCCCAGCTTTATAAATGGAGGAGTTATAACGGAAAATTTTATATCTGAACAATCAGTTGTATGGGAGCTATAGGTTATAGTGACCCGATCTTTGTAATTTTCACTGTAAGCATTCTGTTGATAATGGGTGCAAGTGCTGCAAAATTTCATGTTCGTAGCGGCATAAATGGAGAAGTTATAACGAAAAATCTCATATTGCATACAAACAGACGGACAGACGGACAGACGGACATGGATAAATCAACTCAGCTCGACGTTCTGATCATATAAGTATACATTTTAATGGGTCTATCTCTTTTTGTTCTGGTACTTACAAACATCGGACCAAAGTTATAATACCATTTCATGCTCATGAAAGGTATAAAAAATAAATATTACAAAATGGGTATCAATGGAAATGGTTTTGAAAATCTTTCTTTCTTAACTAGACTTTAAGACGGTTGCCACCTATTTAAAAAATCAAATTAAATTTGAATTAAGGAAATTAGTTAGAAAAAAAATGTTTCAATATATTGGTGCTAATCGAAAGTGGATTGCCACCTGCTTCAAATGTCGAATTTAGTTAACTTTTCCAAAAGTTATATGAAATGTCAAAATATGGAAGCCAAACGAAAGAGTATTAAGAAGTCAAGAATATTTTTGAGGAATTGGAAGAGGGTTGCCTCCTGCCTAGAAATTTATTTCAAATTAACAAAAAAGTTAAATGAATTATTAAAATATGGGTATCAGTCGAATGGGTTTGAAAAATCTATATTTCTGAACTATATTTAGCGGGGTTGCCACATGTTTAAAAAATAAAATTCAACTTAATTCATCAGTTAATTAAAATATGTATCGTAATGTTAGTGGAATAATATTATATAAGAATATCTTAGCGCAAAACTACTTTGTTCAAATATTAAAATTACTTAAAGGTCAAATGAATTATTAAAATATTTGTGTCAATTGTTATGGGGTTAAAAAGGCTTTATTTCTGACATATACCACATATTTTATAAGCTGCATTCAAATTATTTAATAAGCTAAATGAATTTTTAAAGGATGGATATCAATCAAAATGGGTGTGAAAAGATTTGCAGGCTTCCGAGTGAATTCAAACCAAATTCTCTTCAAACTCAAATTGAACTTCGTAGAAGTTTACTCAAAAATAAATTTTATCACCTGCCCTGTAGATGTGCGATAAGGTTTTATTTTTTGCAGTTAGAATCTTTTTATCGGTACAAGGTGATTTAAAATTTTATAATATTGAAAACCTACTATGCGAAACGGCTGAACGGATTTAGAATAAATATGACACTCGAATCGTTTATACCTTACTAATATTTGGAATAGTTTATAGGTCTTTAAAATTCTATCTTGCGCGATTTAATGCCATGCGGGTTCACTAGTTATAACATAATATGTTATATACATAAGTATGTACTTATATAATAATCATATAAATAGGTATATAATATCAAATATGATAAATTTAGAATTAGTTCTCTCTTGAATAACGTATACATGCGACTCAAATTCATTCGCTCAAAATGATTGTTGTATTATTTTCGGAAAGAAGCATTGACATTTGCTGTCAAAAATATGTTTTGAGGCCCACTGTTTAATCCGTATAATAACCAAATAACTACAATATTTTTATATGTTTCTCTGTTTACTCATCTTTCGCGCAGTTCAAGATTTATTTACTCTTTTCATATTTTCAAACCAAAAGGAGTAATGCAACTAGCAATAACAAGAGCAATGACAGGAATTACAATTGCCTGTACTCCAACAATAATAAACGAACGAATGACAGCAAATAGCAAACGGTAAAATAACAAAAAAAAAAGGGCTGACTACCTTTGTAGAGAAAAAATAATAATGCAATAACTAATAAGCTGCCAACGTGCAACGGTTTAGTGTGCCACAATGCCGCTCCAAGCATCACAGTTACAAGGCAAGGCAAAGCAAATATGGACAAAATGAGACTCCCCCACTTTGGAAATATGTATGTAAAAAAAGAAATAAAGAAAAAACTAGCCATACGAATGAAAGCAGATAACTTCAATGAAAAATCACTGAAAACAAAAAAAAAACATAAGTCTTGGGTGTTGTACCAAGGAGGCAGTCAGAGGACAACCGCCTGTAAAGCGGAAAACTGATGGCCGCAAGCAAACTAGCTTCTTGACTTGCAACTTATTTTTAAGTTCTGTTGATATTGTTCTTGCATTCTATAGCGGCATTGAGTGGCATAGCACCTCATAAATAACGCGAGTAGTTGCCGCGCGCAGAGTCGCGCTCACGAGGTGGCGGTGGTTTGAAAAGATCTACACTAGGTAGTGCAATAATATGTAGGAGTACAATAAGTTGGAATCTATGAGCGATGCGCATGAGTTCAATGTGTAACCGAAAATGAGTACCACAAGCAGTGTTGCCAGATGATTGAAGTGAGAAATAGTCAGTTTGGTTCTCAAAAATCGTCATTTGCTTGTAAAAATCGTCAACATATACAAAATTTTTATGAACAGAACCAGGAAGCTTTTCATAATAATAATAATAATAATATATTGCCGTTTACACATATGTTAGTGATTGACCGAGCTTCACCCCCGATTTGTGGCGTGCGCCTTAATGTTGTCACACGACGGAGGGGGAGGGAACTACAGTTTTACGCCGACTCCGAGCCGCGATTATATTTTTATTAGAACCTTTTTTCGCATTACTTTTAACAAAAATAGTTTTAATTGCAATAAAATCACATTTCATCTTAATATTTTTTTTTCAACCTGCAACTTAACTATATACATTAAAAACTGTTCATACTTACAAGTTTTGTTGAAGAACTTATTCATTATTCCCTTCGCCGAATAAAATATGTACCAGTACAAAACGCCACAACGCAATAATTACGAATTTGACCGCCTAAAAGCACACAAATAGTGATGAAACAAAGTGCTGCCACATGATATAATTTCGATACAATTATGTATTAGGAAAATGGTAAACTCTCAAGAAGTTTTCACACTGCAATTTTTAGTTGTCTTCAAAGATGAGAACCAGCCCAATTTGCACATAAAGAAAAATCGTCATTGGGTCACAAAAATCATCAAATCGTCATGGCAGTACAAAATATTCAAAATGACAACCAAATCGTCAACTTGGCAACACTGACCACAAGTGTATTCAAATCTCAGAACAAGCGGCTACCACCAGCTATTAAAATTGTATCACGCGCATCTAAAATTCTTCAAAGGGTACATCAACAAAAAATAAATAAAAAGAACATCGTGCTTGTGCTAACAAGCCATATCACCGTTCTGCAGGTGTTGACAATGCTACACACATAATTTCCGCTACTTATTTTGGTGTCAATTTAGATGTGGCGCAAGTCTTTTTGTCTTCAACACCACGCGTTCTGTTGTCATCGTAGTTGGTAGGCGCTGGCATTGTTAACGCAGTATTCCTCGCTGTTTCTTTGCGTTATTCGTTGCAATATTTTACTTGTGCCTCATTCCACATTAGCCTTCGGTAATTCATATTCGTAATCTGCTTAGGAAAATAAATACATACCAACATACATACATCCGAAAACATACGTTTATTTGTCCGGTCATTTGTTAACTTAAACGCTATATCGTGTAGGTGTCTGCTGCACTGTCGGCCAGAACGTGCCACCACGATCAATTGCAATGCTTCTTTTGTCGCTACCTATTGTTTATTCATTCCCCTATCACCTGGATATCTACATATGTAAATACATACATATGCACGTGCATTCATATATATGTAGGCATTTATATGATGGCAAGCATAATTTAAAAATTTATTGTCGCTAAATGAGTTATTAAGATATATTTATGTTTATGTACAAAGAAGACAATGACGTGACCTGCCATAACGTATTATCCCAGATAAATTACTCAGTTTACATGTGAAAGACTCAGCATGAGAATCCCAAGTTGCTATTTCAATGGAGTCTTTTCGAAGTATTTCGTATTTTACATATGGAGGTCGCAAGGTGTTAACGCAGCATAATAAGTGGTTTTGCCTGCAGGTTTGTGGAACTAAATTTTTTTGCAAAATGGGATATGCATACTCTTATAATTTTTTCCATGCCTTTCTAAATAACGTTTATATAAAGTAGCTGTAGGATGTTGACAATAGCTGAAATACGTGAGTGCGAAATGTTGGCGACAGGAAAAACGCCCGAAAATTTTAGAGTTAGGAGACTTTCGGAAAGTTTTAAGACCAGGGCAAACTCCTGTAAGAACAAACATGGCGACCTAGTGACCGATGTCCAGAACTCTATGGAATGGCAGCAGCACCCCCAAGTCAATGATGATACATATAGCAATTATGCGGCTGAAAAACGGCAAAGCTGCTGGAGCTGATGGCTTGCCTGCTGAGCTATTCAAGTACGCGTGCGAATAGCCGATAAGGTGCATGCATCAACGCTTACGGAAAATATGGTCTGGAATATAAGTGTGCTCTGCCAATTCCACAAGAAAGGCGACACAGCAATTCGCGCCAAATAAAGCGGGACCAGCCTACTAACGAAGCATAGCTTACAAGATTTTTTCGCGCGTATTGTGTGAATGACCGAAGCCCACCGTTAACGAACTGCTTGGGCCTTATCTTGGCTTTACACATCAAAACCGAGTGATCTGCCCTGGTCTTAGAATATTTTTCTGTCTGTCTACTTGTCTGTCTGTCTGACTGTATGTGCATCACTCGAAAACTAATGCATGGATTCGAATGCTTGAGGTCTAACTTAAAATATAGAAGAAAAAATTCATTGACGAGATAAATTAAATATTGCAATATGGCTGTTAAAAGAAAGTGGTTTCAGAAGGCTTGCAGCCAAAAAAAAACTTTGTGGAAGGTTGCCACCTGTTTGAAAATTTTAATTTAATTTGATTAATAAGATAATTAAATATTGCAATATGGGTACCGAACTAAAGACGCTTAGAAAAGTTAACTGCAGAAAATATTTGTTGGGGGGGTTGCCATATGTTTGAGAATTTTTTTCATTTATATTTATGAAATAAATTAAATATTACAATATCGGTGCTTAACTTAAGTGTTTTAAGAAAGCTTATTGTCGAGAACATTTTTGAAGCAGGTTGCCACCTATTTGAAAAATTTAATTCTGTTAAATTGATAAGATAAGGTAAACAATGAATTAATACACCCTTGAAGAAAGTACAAGTTAGGTAGACTCGAGTTATGAGATTATAAATTAAATTTGCAGGAGAAATCCGATACTCCAACTACTTTCTAAATACCTTCAAAGGTATATTAACTATTAAATTTTTTTTATTTTTTATGAATGAGGACATACGAGTACCCGGTATCTGCTAGTTTTGGAATAAAAACTCCTTATGTCCCGAGCTGTGTAATACACTTCCATGTGATAGCCGCCTGAATGACGGTAACCAGAAAAAATATATAGCATAGTGCTTACACTTCCTTATGCAAAAAACTTAAGGTCAAAAAGGTGAGTGTTTAAAGGTACCTATTACTATTTAGTAATCGCTACTTAGTCAGAGTAGTTTGAACAAATTTTCATTTATCTATTCTTAATTAATTTATTTCCCATTCATGTGGTTTCGTTTCTGTCCGTCAATGGACACCTAAACTCGGTCTTGTGATTTAAAATTGATGATCATTTAATAATCACGCTACAATTGACCTGAATTCATTGCAACAAGCAAACGGTACCTCTCCATCAAAGTTGCGCAAGAAACGTTCTAGAAAACTAATTTACAAAATTCATGTATTTATGTACTTTTGTCATGTCTGGGAGCGCAATCCAAGGCAACACCAAAAGTATTAGTTATAACTTCAGACGGTAGGCATGAATTGGGAAGCAGCGGGAGCAAAAGAAGTGGAAGCCGACATAGCGGGTTCGTCATTCATTACGCCGCAGCAGCCACCTCATACAAACGCTGTTGGCTATTTATTCGGCTAGAAGGCCTACAACCTTTGCCCCACTAAAGTTATGGGAGCGAAAAAATTGGAGGGCAATGGCCATTGCCTGGCGGTGATTGGCGGTATTTGCGGCTCAGATTGTTCGCTAAGCTGGCTAGCACGAGTAAGCTTCAAGTAGCCCAGGCTATTGGCTGCTGCAGAAGCTAGCCAGTGGGTGCACCATTGGCGGATGGTGGTTGCTCTGCCTGCAGTTATAGAGTGAACCATGCTAACTCACATAAATCAGCAGTAAATTTCCAAGGAAAAATAATACCTCAAAGCAACAACAACAACAACCACCACTAAAGATACAAAAATTCTGACTTAGCTGCTGCAGAAATTATGTTTGCCAGCTAACAATATTTTCTAGCGCATTCGGCGTGTTAACCGAAATGCAATTTTTATCTCTTTGATTATATGTTGGTATCTGTCAGTACGGCGCAAGTAAGCAAACAAGCAAGGAATAGCAAGGTAACAACAACAAGAAAGGTAAAAATTAAAAACATTTTTAATTTAAACTAGCCACAGAGCCATCTTGAGCACAAGCAACATTTTCTTACTACATTAATATGTACACGCAAGAGCAACAATGTGCAACAATGTGCAACAGTTGCATGCAATATTCGCAGCAGCAACGCATTCATCTTCATTGATTTCATGATGCACTTTAATGAAATGAAATCTGATATAGCAACATTAACGGCAGCGGCAGCAGCAGTAGAAGCAGCAGCAGTAGAAGCTGCAACAGCAGCACTGGCAGTAGTAGTGGCCTAACATTTCTTGCAATTCACAGATTTATTATCTGCATTTCATAGCAGCGTGCTTATATTAAATTTCTGATCACGCCCTGCCCAAACTAACTGCGAGTATCCTGACCATTTCGAGCCTGCGCTCAAGTGCTGCAATTAAATTACCTTTCACATAGCAACAGTAATACATACATACATATACATACCTACATATATGTATATAAATAGTAGCAGTAATTTCAAGTCGCTCCCAGCCATATCGTTGAATTAGCAAAGAAAGTACCTACGAATTTACGTACATATACATATTTGCTTGCATTTGTCGAAGTTTAAATACAAATTTAATTTTTGGCAGCCATATACCATTGCCAATGCCGTTGTTAATATTTTCGGAGCTCGCAGTACTCAGTTGATAAGGAGCTCAGCTGCTGATGAAACGTGATTAGCACGATGCCCTTTGAATGGACATATACAAAAGATATCGAATGAACAGAGAAGGAATTAAAAATGGAAGTTGATATACGGTATGTAGGAAATTAGAATTGAAGTCAGGGCTTACAAAATGATTCCAGTTACAAAATATCCAAAAACATATTGGACGCACTCGATTTTAGTGAGGGTTTTGATGATCTTCTTCTTCTTCGTATTTGGCGGTTTAACCGCTTAAGCAGTTTTGCTCGAGTTCAACTAAGGACACCAGTCGTTCTTCTTCTGTACCAACTGAAGCCAATTGGAAATGACAAATGGTCTTTTCATCGCAGTGGGGGCCTCACTCTTCCTGCTATCACGAGCGGGTTTCGAGCTGAACACTTTCATAGTTGGAGCGTCGATGTCCATTCGGGTGACATGGCCAACACAGCAGAGCCGCTGTATTTTAATTCGCTGCACTATTTCTATGTCGCTGTAAAGATCGTACAGCTCATCATTCCGTCGTTTGCAGTACTGTACCTCGAATACTCTAAGAACCGCTTCATCACATGTTTTCATTGTCTATGCCTCCGCGCAATACACCAGCACAGGCATGATGAGGGTCTTATAGAGTGTTTTCTTGTACGTCGAGAGAAGACTTTACTTCTGTATTGTATACTCAGTCTGTGTTGGATTTTGATGCTGACATTATTTTCGGTGGGAATGCTGGTTGCCAAGTAAACGAAATTCTCTTCTTCCTTGAAATTACAACTGTCAACTGTGACAGATTCAATCGATTTGTTTCCTCAATAAACTTGGAAAGGTCAAAACAGACTTCGCGGTATTTGTTCTCATCGGAATACGCCAGCAATTGCAAGCTCTTGTAGTAAATTGTTCCTGCTGCATGCCAAATGATTTGTAGCTAGCTTCCCAGTGGGAAAAGTAGTAATGCATTACATGCGTGATAAATAATGTAATTTTTTTCTTATGAGTTTTAGATTCTATTACTGATTAATATGTAATCAGCATTCTTATGTATCCCAAAAGTGCCAGAAAATGCATATTAAATCGTATAATTACATTCCTCGATAATAGGCCCCCTTTTCGTATCGTAAATCGCCGTGGGGAAAAATTCATTTTCGAATGTGAAAACTGCTGTTTTACTGATTATTTTTTCGACTAACTACCATACATTAAATTTTCCTACTGGGTTGCTTTAGCGAAAACCTCTATCGCCAAAAAAGCAACTCCAAAAATCTCCATTTTTGGTTAGTTTTACAGATTTTAGCGATGAACCAAATGAATCGGATAAAGTGGTTGACAGCTCATATAGTTGAAAAATTCCAGCGTATTTTGCATCGCTAATAATCTCTATTTTTCGCTTAAAAAGCGCTAAATTGGCGACCAGAAAATATTGCTACTAAAACTTTTTCAACAAATCAGAGCTAATATTTCTATCGTTGTTCCTTTAAATTATACAACTATGCATAAAAAACTTTTTAATCAGGCCAAAAATGTATACTTGTTCAATATTTTGTGCTTTATTGAAGAAATAAATGCAGTGGTTGAAAAATAAATAAGGACGCGGCATTTTTTTTATATTAATAATAATAATTATTTTTTTTATAAAAGCGTAGCTCATTATCTAACAAAAGCCATATAAAATCATATTACAATCTTTGTACAAATATTATAAAAATTCTGCGATATTCTATGTAAATTTTCAGTGCAGAGGTTTAAGTTTTAAGTTGCTAAAAAATCGCGTTGATTTTTGGCAATGTTTTTTTTTTTGTATGGAAAAAAATGTGTAATACATAGAGAAATAAATATGAAAAATCAATGCTATTTTTCAACAACTTAAAAGTTGGACTTTTGTGTAATATAATTTAATAAGCTATAAAACTGCATACTTCAAAAAATTCTCCAAAATCTGATTAAAACAATTTAAAATTTAAATGCACTTTTTCATAATTTTCAAAATTTTTTCTCGAAGTTTGAAATATGAATTTATATAGTTTTTGTTAAATAATGAGCTATACTTTTTCGTTAATATATATTAATTAACCAAAGAAAACTAGGCAAAATTTGTTAAAATGTCGCGTCCCTAATTATTTTTTCAGCCTTGTATATACATACATAAATGGTTTCTTATACTGATTTATTAAGGAATTATCGAAATTCTGAAATAAAAAACAAATTATTTAAAAATATAATCCAAATTGATGCGGCTATTTTTTTGCTATCACATTTTCAGTATCTGTGACCATTAAAATGCAAACCACTTTTGACAGCTGCTGTCCTTTGCTCACGGACCAAAAACTTAAATTTAGGCTAGGAGCTTTTAGCGACTCAAAATTTTTGGAGATCGCCGAAGCTTAAGCAGGGATCACATGATTTGTACATTTTTAGAGAATTGTCCATTTTCACCGCTACAGAGTCGTGTTGTTAAGGAAGTTGTTATTGAGCTGAACTGATTCTTGATAAAAATTTCGAGACAACAGCACTCTTTGATTGCCAAATGTACAAGTATACCAATCGTGTGATCCCTACTTTAGACTGACAAGTTTTCAAGGAGAGGCAAATTGGAAATTTTGTATTTTTTGTTCTTTTGCTTCACTTTGTAGAGTGAGAGAACCATTCGTTTAATTTTGCAAACACTAAAGCTGCGTTTCACTAAATTCATTAAATTGCAAATTAATTTTTTATTTAATTCTCAACTAAATTTAATTTAAATACAATATGCTCTTTATTTAAGTGAGTAAAAATATGGCAGTACCATGCTAACAGGGTTGGTATACAAGTAAACCGCTGATACACAATATTGTGGTGTGTCTATATTGATCAGCTGATTAAACATGTAACATCTCTGAGAGTTGTTATTCTGAGTTACCTTTTATTTAAGTGAAGAGCAAAGGTCACTTAAATCAAAATAAAAAACAAATTAAAATTTATTGGTGAAACCAAAAATTCGAAAATTTAAATAATTTTCACTTAATTGAATCTGGTGAAACGAAGCCTATGCAACTGCATTTGAAGTCATAAACTGCCTGATGAGCCAAGATAAGCTTATATGTACAGCCCTAGACGAATCGAAGTTTTTCGAGATTTTACCATTTATCTTTCGCTTTCTTAATTTTCAATATTTTTATATAAAGGTAAAACTCTTTATCTAACAAATACCATATAAATCCACATTTCAGACTTTTACAAAAATTCCATAAATATTTCGTCCCAATCCCAAACATTTTAATTTTAATTTGTAGAATAATTTTTGGTATGCAGTTATATATATTATATAGTTTATTAAACTCAATAAAGTGCAAGTTTTAAGTTGCTAAAAAATCGCGTTGATTTGTGATAATTTTTTTGCTAACGGTATCACGCATTTGCTTCCTTGCAAAGTAATATATGGAAAAGAGTGCATAACAACACCAGAAAAAAAATTCAACAATCAATGCGATTTTTTAGCAACTTCAAACAGTCACTTTATTATAATAGATTTTAATAGGCTATAAAACTGAATACCAAAAATTTATTTAGAAATTCTAGTTAAAAAGTTTGAAATTTGGACTTATATGATTTTTGGTAGATAAGGAACTAAACTTAAATAAAAAATTTATGAAACTTAAAAGAAGTAAGAGAAAAGTAGTCAAAACTGATAAAAAAATATTGATGTGCTATCTTTTTTCGCGGGCTGTAGATATTTCGAGAAATGTTTTCCAAGAAATGACTCAAGTGTCAAACAATGTTCCTTACCCATCAATGTATGTGCTGTATATGTACATAATTTGGCATGTCTATAAAAATCGATATAATCCGCTTTATAGGTATAGCTTATGACAACTAACAATTAGCTCCGCCATTCGCCAGTTGCAATAAAAGTGAAATCAAATATGATCGATTGATGTCGATGCAACTGCTTGCCACTACATTTTCAGTAGCGCGACACCCGCGCTCGTTTGCGCATGAAGACTATTAATGTAAGTAACACATGCACACGCTGGTAGCACTCCCACCATCCACTTGTCCACCAACGATAATCACTAACGTGGTTGCGGAATTACCATAAATTCAAACATATTGAGTAATCAAATACGCTAACATTAATGCCTTTGACAGCAACAACTGTCGTTGCCAACAACTAACATCGCAAACATCGCACTTGCTTCAGCATTGAACAGTGGATGAAATACAGTAAAACTCTGCCAAATTTTGTTTTTATTGTGGCGCGTAATGGGCTGTTTGCAGCACTCGAGAAAAACCACAGGACAAATTTTTCATTATTTCTGTTGGTTGAAATAAGTCTTTGGTAAATAACGAGCTACACTTTCATAAAAACATAATATACCTTGAATATTGGAAAGGGTAATAGCCAAATAATGCTTAAATGTCTCTTCCCTATTTATATTTTCACCACTGTATCTACAGGTTATATTTTTAATATCCATGAATTTTTTGAGGGAATGAGTATTATTTTTCATAATTTCACTAAATTCAAGTTGAAACCATTTCATGAAAAAAAAACTTGAAAAATAAATAATTTTAAAATCTTAAAAAAAAATCAGCCAAGAGCCATTGACTGCAATATAGGGAGAGTAACAGTTTGACAGAATAAAATTTAACCAAAGATCGTAGAAAGTAAGGAGGCCGGCTATGTTTATGGCCACCTTATAATCAACGTTCTTTGTGATAACGAATGTGCTGCCACGTTTGTAAGAAAAATTGTTTTTGGGTTAGAGTGCAGGGAGACTCTTTTTAAATTAATAAATAAACCTGAAACTGAAAATCGCGACATAATTGGTACAAATACGAAAAATCGGAACAATTATACGTCCCGAATTTCTCAAAATCGGTACTGTCCGCCAAAATCGGTACGAATGGTCACCGTAATTATAAATGACTTTTAAAGGTAATTTTGGAATGATGATAGAGGACTTTTTTGGCACGAGCGATTCTCCGTTTGATCTCAGAGCTGACAATATGATTGATGTAAATGCTGGTTCCTAAACAAAGTCGGCTACATCCTCAAAAATATGATTCACTGGTGGGGCATATAACCAAAAGGATTTCAATAAATTCACAGTCAGAGCTTATAAAGGGTATATTTATACAATCACTTCCCACGTATAAGCACCGAATCTCTTACAATTTCGGTGGTGTTTATACGCACGAAATACTGTATTACAGTCTCCAAGTTTCTTTTAGTTTATTTATAACGCGAATGCAACCCGTCTTTATCGTTTTTCTTCATCTGATAATGTATAGATTTTTACTATCTTAAAAGACATATACTCGTATCAACCCAGCGGATCTAAGTACTGAGTTGTTTTAAGGACTAAATAAAGCTCAAGTCAGAGTCTAGCGGCTTTTACTTGCTTCTAATCTTACTTCTCTTCACAAAATTAATTACACTTTTGACTTCTTTTAAACACTGTGCAGCATTTCGCAGTCGCGCTCGTTATTTACCGTAAGCATTAATTATACACGCCTCAGTGAAATCGCCGCAACACCACAACCACCCAAACGATTATTCTCAAATATGTTTGCAATTTAGAATTTTGAAAATGTTTTTATTGCCGAAGCTGAGTTTGTCTGAAACTTTGTTCTTCCTTATGGCACATTTGTACAAAGAGGGGTGAGTGTCTTGCTGACGTTGAACTAGTTGTTACATTGACGCCGCACAGTGTACGCATACACAAATACGTACATATGTACATACGTATGTAGGCGATTACAAATTTCATAAATCATTTTTCAAAGCTACGCTACGGTCGGCAATTTCGACACAAAATTTGCAAATTTCGCAACGCGTACTGTAATTGCATTCAAATAAGATATAGTTTTTTGGGTAACGGCACTTTATGTTAAGTTCGTTTATTAATCATATTTTTGAGATTTCAAAGTTCTTTAAAAGAATCCTGGCATCAGTGAGAAAAACTAATTAAGCAGTTTTACAATATTTTGCGTTACAGTTTTGCGAACATATTGATTTTGTTTTTTGTGTAAAACTTGCTGTCGCAAGCTGCGGCAAGTTACACATTTTTCCTTTATTTTAATAAGGCTTTATCAAAGACATATTTCGTTTGGTGCCAATACTTTGAAAAAATATTTCTAAGTTAACGATTTCTAAAATACCGTTCGTTTGATACCAAAATTGTAATATTTCATTTACCTTATTAATTTAGTTGCATTGAAGCTTTCAAAATATTTTCCAAATTAATCTTTCTAAAACCACTTCATTTTTATACCCATGTTAAAACATTTAATTCTTCATATCAATTTATTTGAAATCAATTTGGATACCCAAATTGTAACATTGTAACAGGCATTTCTATTTTTTTTGTTTAAATCCTCCGGATCTTGTAGCGAACAAATAAAAGAAGAACTATTCAAATCGGTGGAGCCCCTTTTGAGTTTTTGCCTGCCGATTTACGAAATTATTTAAAAACTTCAGTGCAAAGTCAAATTACATTATAGGTATTACATTAAAGAGAAAATTCTTTAGATTTATAAAAGATTATATTTTTGGATGCATATGGCCGAATCGGTATGGTAATTCTCATTTTGAAATCACTACTGTTTTCGATATTGAAATCAATATATTTATTGTTATAGTTATTGATTTAATTATCGATATTGCTGCCGATATAATAATCGATCTTGTTATCGATATATTTATCCATGAATTGATTGATTTTGCAATCATTATAATTATCGGTATTGTTGCCGGTATAGTTATCGATAAATTTGTCGATAAATCCGCCTAAAATTACGATTGGAGGTGATAGAAAAAATAAAAATCATAAAATAATGAATAAAGATGATAGTAAAAGTAAAAACCACATAATAACGATTAAATTATAACTGTTATAATAAAAATCAAATCGTTACATCTCTAGTCGTATTTTACATATCTTTCACACACTACCCATTATAGGGTACTCTCACCAGATGCACTTGAAACTAACCACTTGAAAATTCTTAAAAAAATATCGCATAAGTGTTAACATTGTATAGGTCAAAAACAATTCTTCAATAACACCATGTGGCATAATAAACAACTGATATCTTTTACCCACCAACCAAATTAAGTAAACCTCATGCTAAAAAAGGAACAGATAATGTTCAATCTTATAACTTCCAAAGCATGAAACACACGACAAGAAAAAAAATGATACATTGGCAGAAAAAAGTGGCGAAACGCGGTAACAAAAGGATACACTTGTGCAACTGACAGATTTTCCCATTGCGAAACTGTGTCACATGTTTGAATTTTTTATTATGACCTTAACGATGCGGCAAGTGAAGGACGTCCGCCTCCGAACGTGCGCACATGCAACAGAGAAGGGTTGTTCGGGAGGGTATCAAACTACAATGAACAATCGGTGGAAAAAGGCACAAGTGTTTGTAGAATATATCATTTTCATACACTATGTGCGTTATGTACATTAGGGTGGTCCTTAAAAAAAATCAAATTAGCTATTTTTTCAGTCTCACCCCTTCAAACGGTCACAGATATCACATACAAATTTTGGAATCGATTGGATACGGTTAAGGCGGTCGCACAGAGGCCACAGTTCCGATTTCTCTATAGAGACTGAAAAAATTAAAATAAATTTTTTTGCCAACTCATACCCAAAATCTACACTACCGTAGTCGAAGGTATCACATACAAATTTTGGTCCCGATTGGAGTCGGTTAAGATGTCTTCATAGGGTAATCTGAACTTTTTCCCCTGTGCGACACGCCTTAACCGTCACCAATCGGGGCCAAAATTTATTTGTGGTTTCTCCGACTATAGTAGCATCGACTTAGAGGTTGAGGCTTAGGAAATCTGACGTTGAAGTTTACTTCCAACATTTAAGAACCACCCTAATGTACATATATATATATATATGTATGTAAAGGTATCAAAACCGGAATGGGGGTTGGTGTTTGTAAATCAGTTAGGCATGCGTTTAATTGTTGTGACCTCATTCAATATTTTTATAATTTTATACATAGAATAGCAAGATCAGGGGTAGATTTCGATTATTGCTATTGTGATAAATAAAATTTGTAATCAAGCGAGATCGAACCTATCATTTCAGTCATTATACGCATTAGCGAATGAATCCTATTCGCAGATACGCGGTTTCCTTTCGACTATTTAAACTTTCAAAGAATTTAGAATCTATAGTATGATCCACTTAACTTTGCCGATAAGTCAGCTGAAGTGACAGAAAACAGGAGTTACATACTTAATACAATAAGAATCAATAGTTCGATAAACACAAATAATAATATTCATACTTTTATATATTGAAGTACTTATACAGTATGTAAGTAGGTAGATGTCAGCTTAATACTTACCTTAATTTTAGAACTGCCGTGCTTGTGGCAGGAAAATAAATAAGAAACGCTTTGCCATTCGGAAGCAGATAAAATTATAGGTCCCTTCATATGACAACATCAAGGCGTTCGCTACGAATGATAAGAAACGCGCGGCCAAATAAGAATTTACTTAATAATAATATTATGGCAAGTCGCTGTTGTTCAACAAACAGTTTTACGTCGCTCCTACAGGGATTGTATTTTTATGAGAAGCTAATTTTCCTGCCGAGGGGCGGCCGCTGTTAGTAAAAAACACAGGTAAGGGTTTATGCATATACTGAATCAAGTAAAAAAGTCTAAACTCGGGCGATACCGAGCTTAAAATACCGGACGCACGTACCATATTTTTTCAATAGGGGTATTCTCAGAGTCTTGCAAAGCCCTTGCAAGGTGAACGGATTGCACGGTTTGCAAAGCTGTCCCATACGAAAACCGGTTTTTACCGTGCAATCTGTGCACCGTGCAAGGGCTTTGCAGGACTCAGAGAATACCCCTAATGAAATTCATTAGGTGGCTAATGCGACAAAAATATTTTATAGTGCTGGTACTGGTGGCCTGCCAGTGAATGAAAGAGGAAATTCTGTAAAATTTAGGTCTTTTGGTTCACAAGGACGAATAGGTATTGAAAATTCTCTTTTTATTACTTTTATTTGTTTGAGGATGTGGTAGTGTGCATGTTATTCTTTAATATAATCATTTATCAAAAATACAAATTGCAAATTTTCAAGGATGTTCAAAGAATACAATACGAACAACGAAAAATCCACATGCTGCAACCCTTGCGGAAACATGTGCAGCATTGCCAGCTATCAGTTGTTTTTCGAAGATAGCTGAATGAAGGAAAACAAAGTGGAAAGGAATTAAAAAAACACTTATCATGTGCTTGGTTATTGTAAAATTGGTTAATTTTACATATTTTGAGGAAAATTATGCATTCTGATGTTTTTGCAATTATAGCAGCAGAGTAAGCGGGCGCTATGGCAATGGATTCACAAAGGTATGCGGAGCTGTCGGGCGCATCTATGTCAGCTTCTGGTTGAACCACAAGCCAGAACTCCTCCTATGCCTGAAGCCCTGGTTCTCAATCCAGTTAATGCAATAACAGCTTCTTCCAAGCCATTGAAAACATGTATGTACTTCGTTAGGTCCCCCACCTGCTGCGCCATTGTTACGAATTTCGAAAGTTCGAAAATCCGATTCGGATTGCAGCATACTATTTCTACGCTTCGTAGCAAAATCCGAATACGAAAGAGTTGCAGAATAGGCGTGTATATTTTTTTCTGATAATACCTCTCAAGAAGTTTTTCCGTGCATACATTTCTAGAACATTTTTACCTTCTCAAATGCCATTTTACCCAGGATTTCCATAAAAGTGATCAAACGACCCTTTAGTGAGAGAGCTAATGGGTTAAAATGAAATTTTACTACATATTTATATGTACCCAAACTACATACACATTTCGCTCCGATATGATTTTAACCCTTCTTCCACAAAAAAAAAAAATATTCCGACGAACTGATAACCTCCTCCTTTTTGGAAGTCGGTTAATAAAAAAAGATTTGACCTGAGAATGCAAAAAGATATTTACCACATGAGCTTAGGGCTTTTATCCTGAGTTGGAATCATTCCGCCCCAAAAATGCTGTTGTGTTATTTGATTAACCCTTCGTCTGACACATGAGTCCAGCCAGGCCTTTTCCATTTTCAAATTACAAAAAAGGGTATTCTAAATATAGCTAGAGGCTTGAAATTTTAGGTAGCTTACTAAAGTTTAGTGAATTACCAATCTGTAAAAAATCGTGTTGGTATCATATATATGAAGCTAGATATATAGAGATGTTGATTAATACATTACATTCGTAACACATAGGTCTGGCTGGACCCACATATATGCCTATGTAATTTTTACCTAAAATGAAAGAATGCAACCGTTTTCTAAAGTGTTCTTTTGAATTTTTGAACTATCATGGCAAGAGATGATTTGCATTTTTAACCGACTTCCAAAAAAGGAGGAGGTTATCAGTTCGTCGGAATATATATATATTTTTTTTATATGTATGTTACCGCATAACTTTCCGACCCTAAACTTTACTACCGTCAACCGATAGATAGATGCATCGGAAAGGTAGTACCTCGGAGATGGTCCCATACTAATCTGATTAAGATCCGATCAGTGGATCATGAGATATATCTATGTATATAATACGCGAAGGCATTTTTTGTGCAGCATAAAAGATCTGCACCGTTCGTCTGGGGTGTCAAGTTAAAGCGCTTGGCCTGTGGATGTGCAAACTGGTTTTATTTTTTCGAAAGGGGCTGCCACCTGTTAAATAATTATACTCAAGTTATTTACTAATCAATGCCCTCAGATCCGCACCGTCCGTTCGATTTTCAAAAGTGAGGTACTAAATTAAAGGACTTAGGGTGTGGATGTTCATGAAGGTCTAACTTTTTCGAAAAAAGTTGCCACCTGTTAAGAAATTAAGCTCAAATTAATTAATAAGTTAAATCAATTATTAAATATGGGTAGCATTCGAAATGGGTTTGAAAAGGCTTTATAACTTAACTCGTATAGGAGGGTTGCCACATTAAAAAAAAAAATTATTCAATTTTAATTATGTAAAGGAATTTGGTAAGTGAATAAGGTATCGATATATGGATGTCAGATAAAACAGGTTTAAGAAGGT
This sequence comes from Rhagoletis pomonella, assembly GCF_013731165.1. NCBI lineage: Eukaryota > Metazoa > Arthropoda > Insecta > Diptera > Tephritidae > Rhagoletis > Rhagoletis pomonella. The sequence goes on along the minus strand of NW_023458558.1, from coordinate 33,351,856 downwards.
AGTAGTTTGGAAATATTTGGAAGTCTAATTGAACTATTTTATACCCACGTTATATGAAATATGAACGATGGATGTCAAATGAAAGAGTTTCAAGAAATTATTGGGGGATTCACAACGGTGTCGTAAGTGTCGTATTGTTGTATGTCATAAACTTTAAAAGCACCACTGAGAAATGGCTTAGATTAATCATTAGGAATATTTTTAGAGGTTATTTAATAGGGTTTCACCTGTTTAAAAAGTTTAATCAAATGTTGGCGCTTTGACGTCATGCGGGTTCACTAGTATATATATATATTTTTTTTTATATGAGAATTGAAGTCTGTTTTTTTTGCAAAAAATGCTAATCCTCTCTTGACCACAGCGCTCAATTTTTCGATGGTCCGGCAATTTGTTTGGAGGATATGTACATTATAGCTTTTATATTAACCCAAGACACCAAATGCCAGCAAGAAAAATATCCCAAGCCATTAAGCTGCCACTTAAATTTTGTAAAAGTCACGAGAATTCTAGCTTTTTAACTGAAGAGAAGTAATATGGAACGAAAATTAATTGTTTCCAAAGCGATAAGGCATATTTTTGGGAAAGACCTTATCAACATCTTCAAAAACACCATGCCAAGAAAAAAATCTAACATGGTGGCCAGCATAAACCCCAGACCTCAAAGCTATCGAAAAATTGCGCGCTGTGGTCAAGAGAGGATTAGCATAGCACAAGCGAGCTCCAGTAACATGAAAGAGCTTTGGAGGTGAGCAAAATTATAATGGGGTTATATTCCAAGCGAAATCATAGAAAACTCAGAAGAGAGCATTCCCGGACGTATGAAAATCGCTATTAAAAGCAAAGAAGTCTCCATAATCCTCTTGATATATACTTCCTAAAAGTTCAAAACTGAGTGAAGATAGTTGCCTTGCATTGCTGTGAATCACTTGTTAATTTTTCTATTTACTGGGCTTTATACCTTAGATAATAAGGAAAAATTGCAAAAATTTCAAAGCAATCCGCTTATTAAAAAAGTTATGTTACTGTAAGTAATAAAATGGCGAACATGCACCCGGTTTTGATCGCCAGTGTATTTAAATAATAAAATAAAAAAGAAAACCTTTAAATTAAGTAAATATGTGAATAACTTATAATAAATAAGTTTAACTGAACAAATGTTGCACATAATTTCTATATAAATTCATACAATTTGCATGTGGATCCAGCCAGACTCATGCGTACCGAATGTGCCAATCGAAACATGTGTCTGACGGAGAGTTAAGTTTTTTCAGTTTTCTGCACGTTATCATACAACCTTTTTTGAAGATTTTGACACCCACCAATATAAATTTTTCAGGTGTTATACCCTATTTTATGGTTTCTAACCTTTATCTGGTTGGTTTTTCTTTGTCAATGTGGTTCAGAGTGTATCAGGCTTTAACTTTTGTGAACATACCGAGCTTCAGAAAATAGGTCTTGGGCACTTTTAGGGGGAAAATTCGAATGCAGTTACGCACTAGATTTTTGAGGTCGCTGAAAGCGAATATGACCATAAAATATCTTTAACTCATCATTTTCCCGCTACCACACTCTTACAGCCACCCCCGAGGATTCAAATTTAATTTTTCATGCAAAGTTCGGATGTATGTTTTTTGGACTATTGAAACTGAAAATGTTTACAAGAAATTCATTATTTAGACCGCTCCCTCACACCCTATAAGCACCTGAAGGGGGTTGTATTTTAAATTTTGATACAAAATTAAAATGTATGTGTATTTGTCAAAGGAATTTTGCCAAAAAAAAAACAATTAGATAAAGTTTAAAAATCATAAAATAGCTAATAGTATAACATCTGAAATTTTTAGAGAAAAAAGTTGTATGAAGGCGTGTAGAAAACTTAAAAAACTTATAGTGGAGTTCCCCATACCCGAGTTAGAGTGAAATCGTCTATCCCGGCCATGCATTTTCTGTTGCTATATGAGTGTTATTGTTCCATTTAATTAATAATTGTTTTGAAAATGAAATTTTAATGATATAACAAAATGATGCCACCCTAAAAAACTGTTTCGTTTTAATTCTAGATTTTGGGGATTGATCGAAATTGCACGATGATGCAGTTTTTTATTATACTCTATGGCAGAGTTATTATTTTATATATATATGTATGTACTTGGTCGATTTATTCAACCGTTTATTTTGTAAATCACTAATAGACGTCTTTCATCGTTTTCCTTATTTTTTACGTACATGGTCGTTGCCACTTTGATGCTCACGAAGCGCTACATAAAGTCAAACGATATCTATTCACGTGTTGCCATAAATTCATATCAATATGACATTAACAAGCATTTTATCGGCTGCCGCAACACATGCTTTCCACCTTCGGGAGCCACAAAAGCCATTAAAAGATAAACGTGAGTTAAGAGGATGTAGCGGGGGAGAGGCAAATGGGAATGGATGCTGACTGCGAGTACGGTGCAATAGTGGTGCTGTTTGCGGCAACGTTCAACACTTAAGCGCTTTAGAGGAAGCAACTTCAATGCATGCAAAATGAAGAAATTGTGGAAAACCTATAGCCAACACTTCGCTGCAGATGGTGCGATTTTACTTGTAAGCTATCAACGGCCAAAGCATAAACTGGATATGTTACTTCCAATTACGAATAGATAAATGTTAATATGTATGTGCGTATGTTTGTGTATCGACAATTTGTATGAGTGCTAATTTGAGGAATGTGAATTAGTCACATATACCATAATCGCGCAGTTAGTTATTACTTACTCGTAAAGGTAAGTTAATAAAATTGAAAATAAACATAACATTTTAATGGATTAAAAAATAAATAAATCCTGAAGCGGCTAGAAAGTTTAATTTTGATAAATATTTACTTAGCTTAATATGACATTCAAAAAATAAGCACTTGAGTATGGGCGCAATTTTTTCGTTCCTGGCAAATATTTTTAATGCATTTTTGCCTAATAACAAATGCATTTACAATTGTTCGTTTACATATACATACATACCTGCGTATGTGTATGAAACGCAAAATACCTTTAATAGTTTTGTTTACATCTTCCTTTGGAATTCACCAGAATCTACTTGGTTTCGTGCTACACATAACGTGCAGACGTGGCTGCTGTTGCATGTTTGCACAGAGATAACAACAGCTCCAACTCCTTCGACAACAGCAGCAGTCGGCGTAAAATGGTTTTTCCAAACATATTTTTAGCACTCGATTACTGACATGATTTACAAGCTGGCATCTTGTGCACGTTTCGTTACTAGTTTCTTTTCAGCGGCTTCATATTTCTTAAAAAATATAGCACTCATCTTTGGTGGAAAAAAACAAGATAAAAGTAATATTTAAAAATGGACGAAAATAACTTTCAAACATGCTAAAAGGAAAAATCTAGATACCTATCTGTTAAGAACACAAAAAAGTAATTACAATTTATGTAGGTTATAGCTGTGTTTAGGAAAACTGTAGTAGTAAAATTTTATTTTTGGAAGAAAGTAGCGTGCCATCGTTCCGTCCGCCGAGTATTTATATGAGATTTCTACATATTATATCGTGATACTATATGGTTTTTCAAAACAAAAGAAAAAACTTTTAAAATAAGGTGTCAACACTCATCCTGAGCTTAAATAAGCAAAATATCAGTTCGTTAGTATCGGTTATAATAGGACACTGCCTAATTGGCAGGCATGCCTATCGACTAGGCGTACGACTACATGAGTTATGACTTCCGTAGAAATTTTCAAGATGAAGGAGAGGAGGCAACGATTCCGTACCTGCTGTGCTAGAGCCCTGCTCTATCCAGACGAAGACTATCCTCTCTTCACTTCTTCGATAATAAATCGGTGATCTTCTACAATTTCTGCGAAGCTCAAAATGGTTTTAGGAGGGTATGGAACTTACTAACCCCACATGCTGCATCAGAATGGATGCGCAGCCTAAGTATGTCTTAAGAAGGGATCACACGATTTCTTTGTTTGTGGTTTTGTTTGGAAAGATGTTATTGAGCTGAACTCATTCTCGATCAAAATTTCTTTACACAAAGGGGTGGCACCTACAGTTTTACGAAGACTAAGAACGGCGATTGCATTTTTATGAGAAACTGTTTTTCATGGCAGAAATTCACTCGGAGGTTTGTCATTGCCTGACGAGAGGCGACCGCTGTTAAGAGAAAAAATTGTTTCTATATTTTTTTTTGCGATGTGCGGGCTTGAGCCCAGTCACTACGGAGTGGTGGCGCACACTGCTAACCATTACACCACAGCGGCCACCATGGTATATGGTGTATCACACTTTCCCTTTTCCTTTACAGTAAATCTTTCAGTTTGGCTACAATGATGTTTTTCAAATAAGGCAGACTGGAATATTAATAACATTTTCCTGGTATTATCCGAGATTACTGTTAATAATTGTGTTAAAGTACTTTGAATGTGGAAGCATTTCCATGCTAAAAATAGGGTACACTTTTTAAGCGAAAACTTTTTAATAAAAATATTTTATATATATTTTATTTATTAAAACTTTTGATTTAAATGGACTATTTATTATTTTGATTATCTTCAAATTGGCATATCGTTAGCTTAGAGTAAAAAGATGCGGAGTGTTTTTTTTTTAATTTTACAAGAGAGAATTTAAACCTTTGAAGCGCAATAGTTTCCAAAATTTTAATGCAAACGAATCAAATTCTAAAACTTTATTAAAAAGTTTTTGTATTCTTTGAAATATCACATTTTTTGTAAATATTGTAGATTTAGAAAATTAACCTATCACTGAATAGAAATTGTTATAAACAAAATAGGTAATTCGCCTCATTTTTAATTATTCTTAATTTTTGCATGAAAATATAACTTTTTAGAAAAATTGGACTTATTAAATTTTCACTCTAAACTAGCGATATGAGACTTCACTATCGTAACTATTTTACTTGCAAGGTTGTGGAACTTAAAGGATTGATAGTAAATTTATTTATTTTTTACTTAAATCACTTGCTTACATTTCGCTGAAGGGATAACTCATTTATATACGTTTTCCCATCCATTGGCTATGCAAAATCAATCTCTTTTGGTGTCAGTATGCAATGCAAAATTAACATTCAAACAATAAGCATTAATCAGTTACCACCCCTTCACTACATCCTGCCAGCCGCACATCGGTTGGGGTAGGTTTCGAAGTACACAAGTTAAGAAAACTAAATTTGGGCGAAACCGAACTTTTTGTATCCAGTACAAGGATTCATGAAATGTAAAAATCTTCAGCGTATGTGAGAAAGATTTTTTATGAGTTATCACTGACATGCCCATTTTTATAAATTTTATGAGAATACAGTTTATTGTTAAAATAGTACTCAACACAACTCTTTTGAAAACAATTTGGTTGTTACAGATAGATGTTAACGTGAACAAGGTATAGATACCGGCAGATAAAAGTGTTTTCGGAAATATTTAAGCTGAAAATTTGCCACAATAATTATTTTGTAATCGACAACGAAATTTCCATATGTGGCCGAAAAAAAACTTAATTTTTTTTTGTTACATACATGTATATATGTAGTATATATGTATATAAAAACTTTACGATACTTTATATATTCAAAGAAAAGGAATAGCTTTATTTGACCTTCTTCACTTCCATACCAAGGGATTCAATATTTTTCTTTTTACAAACTCTTTGAAGCCTTTTATTGTTTACACTAAACTAACTAAGAAACTGCAGAAGGCTAACAAAGTAGATGGGATATTAACCAAACGATTATTGCAAATTGTTAAGAGCGCAATGGGCGTGTACATGCGTGCTGCTCTTAATTAAAGCACTTTTATTACTCTGGTGGTATGAAGTTGCCACGTCAATTGGTATTTATCCAATTTTAGTTTGTCCTGCCCCATTTTTCCATGCATCTTACTTTAAGAACTAAGGTTCACATATTAGCTGCTAAATATTTATCCATAATATCAAAGCATGCAATCTTAATTTAAACATTTTTACACTTAGCCAGCTTCGTTTATGTTTATAAGTTGTTATTTGTTTTATTTCCAGTGAGGCTGGTAAAGGAAAACTTGGCGATGTATTAAATGCGAGAGATAAACATCTTATCGTCTTCTTAAGTTGCTCAATTTAAACTTTAAATATTCTTAGTAATATACAATGTCTTCGGCATGTAATTTGGCTTTGACGCCAGCTATTTTTAAAAGAAATTCGATTATACGCAAAAAATATAAATCCTATGATAAGGTAATCCCATCTTTTTTAACTATTGCAATTTTGTTCCGATACTACTTTTTATTATATACATAAATCCTACTAACCGTGGGAATTTCGCTAGGCATTTGTTAATATGTTTACTTGTATTTATTTGTACGTGCGCAAAGTGTGCTTTGATCCCAGCTCAACTTACAAACGCAAACGATCAACGGGCATATAAGTTGAAATTTGAATTAGATTTCACATAATTTTTCCCCTATTTTTGGGAGCTAAGCAAATGCGACGAGTAGCTACAGTTTCCGAGTTTCTTACCCCGAATAGATATTCATAAAATAAATGTGGAATAGCAAAACAAAAAAAAAACACATTTACGAAACATGAAAGCGCTAAAAAATATTGCAGATACACAAACATGCTTCTTTTTCAATTCTTTTTGCTATTGATTGCCCCTAATACGATTAGTGTTAAAAGGAATTAGAGAATCGAATTCCTTCCTGAAACATACATACATACATCGTTACCTTAATATAGAAAGGCCATTTCTCACATCGTCTCTGAAATGCAAAAAATCCGTAACTAACTAAAATTTTTTATTGCATAAAACGATGTTGGGACTTATGGATCGATGAAATTCATAGTAATCAATCAAAAAGTGAATTTTCTATTTTTAGTTAGTTGCGGCTTTTTATATTTTAGCAATGATGTAAGATAGGGCCTTTCTACCTATATCTAAGTGTATTTTTTTAAACGCCGCTTTTCCACCGTTGTATTACTTGTGGTTTGCTTTTGGAACCTCTCACTGAGAGAAGCAGTGGCAACAAACTATGGTGATAATTTACCTGCGCCAATGGAATATGCAATTCCCAAATGGTTTCCGATGGCGTTTGCAATAACGCATCAGCATCACAGACGTTCTATGTTTGCGAGCTCAACGGCATCCAATCAACAATCGAACGTGAGTGTACACTGAGGGAAATAATGCATAGTAAAAATGAATACTTTACATTTGTTTATCGTTTAAAAATGTCCATATTTAAAAATAATATTTGCATACAAAAATTTATTACGTACGTATTTGACTGTTCACATCTGAGTATGTATATGTATATGTAAGTGTACTGCTGGAGTCAATCGCTACTTTTGAACCGCTACTGCACCGACTCCTAGGTAAGTAGCTATGTACTCTATTAACCCGTGGTAGGTCACATGGTAGTGCAGAGTCGAACCAGTCGTAAG
>NW_023458558.1:33340953-33344417 GCF_013731165.1 Rhagoletis pomonella | reverse complement strand
TGCTAGCTGCGCTGTTATGAGACCCTAAAACTAATAGCAAACTGTTTTCGTTTATTTAATATGTAATTCTCTAGTTTATGGGGTAACCGCTAAAATATTTACAAAAATGTCGTTATTGGTAACATTAATGTCATTTTGATACATCTAGGTATACATACGTACGTATAAAATTTAATGCAAAATATAACCATACAATTTAGTTAAGCTACACTTAACAGCAAAAGTCCCCGTACACCATTTCCTTTTTAAGTAGGTATTCACATTATATTGAGAGCTAAAGTTTATTTGTTATTATTTTATAAAAAAAAATGTATCGTGCTTAGGAAAAAATCTCATTAACCGAATTTTCAAGCTTTATACAAATCAAAGGAAAAAGCAACGATTTTTCATCAAAAATGTCGACCTTTTAATCAGATTAAAAAAAAATAAACAAAAGTGGTACACAATCTCACTTTGAAATGGGGGTACTATTGATACGACTGTTACTGTACATACGCAAATATACCTATTAGGAATCCCGGGATCCCGGTATTTTTTTAGTCGCGAAAATCCCGGGATTATTTGCCTAGAATCCCGGCATTTTCGGGATTTGTAAATCACACTGGTGGCAATAATAGAAATGCTTTATGTTGAACAGATTTGGCTATATTTCTTTTGTTAATTTAATATTTAAAATTTTTTTTTATAAATGTGTATCTCAATATACAGATAATATCTTGCGGCAAGCAATTTTGCACACAAAAAAAAATCAATATATTCGTCAAACCTAGGGCCAAATATAGTAAAATTGCGTTCTTAATTTTTTTCTCTGACGTCAGGATTTTTTAAAAGAACTTTGAAATTTGAAAGATATGAGTAATTTAAAAATTGCAATGTAATATACTTAAAAAACCAGTATGGGTGTCAAATGAAGGAGAAGATTCTGTAGATTTAAAACACATTACATTTTTTGGTGCGTAAGGGACGGGTAGGCATTGAAAATACCCTTTCATAATTTTTTCCTTGAATATCCTTGAAATTTTTCAATACTTGTTTTTGAAATAAAATATATGTTACGGACTAATTTTATTAGCTTACAAAAAAAAAATAGATTAAAGGGGCATTTTCAATGCCTATTCGTCCTTGTGAACCCAAAAAAAAATATGTGGTACCCATACTTTCGTTTTACATTGCACTGAATTTTTTTGAATAAATTTTGGAATTAACCATATATTTGAAATTATAACGAGACCTAACCGCCAAAGTAACGTACGTAACATTTTTTTTTTAATTTTTCGTTGTGATGCAGCAGTGCACCTAGATGCTCTAGGAATATTTCTAAGTTATCTTGGCGGTTAGGCCTCGATAAAGTCTTAAAAAGATCCCGGGATCCCGGGACTGAACCAACGACATCCCGAAAATCCCAGGATCGTACAAATCGAAAAAATTAACATCCCTAATGTATATGTATGTAGATAGGCGCCCGGCTTAATTGCGCAGCTACGCTTGCGATGGTAATTCTGCGAACTCTCACACGACTAGGCTCTGACCAGGGATGGAATTCTGGATGGACAAATCTGAAGTCCGTTTTGCTCCATCACGTCTAAATTTTTTCCTAACCTCAAAAAACACCTCCGATTTTCACTGTCACGTAAAATTCGATTCGTATTCAGCGACCCCAAAAACATATGATAGACTAGGTTTGGTCAAAGGAACCTTTCATCGATTTTTTTTTGTGCACCTGTGTTATTAAATAATTAAATTATTAAAGTAAGTCACTCTGATGAGGGATTACTTAGTATTACAAAGTATTTATTCCAATTATCGAGGGTAAATACACCGAAATATAGCTATTCTGACATTTTTACACATATATGTATGTGCCTATATGCGAAATAATGGCAGTGAGACATTTTGACCAGTTTCGTCTATTCTTATCATTGATTATTTTTTTATTGATTTTATATAAAAGTCTAACCCATAATATAACAAACACCATATATATATGTATACAAATCGATATTTCAAACTTTGTACACGAAATATAAAAAATTCAGCAGGCTTTCGCAACAACAAACTTTTAATTCAGAATTTTAAGAGAGATTCCAAGTTTAAATGGATGAAAATGTATGACGCCGTCAGCAAAAAATGTGACATTAAAGCTCAATTGAAGCCCTATAGGATATATATTAAAGAAAAATGAGCACATCTCGGTGAAAATCCTCTCGATTGGTGGAAAACTAAACTAAAATATGACAAACTGACAGATCTGGCCCGCAAATATTTGAAAGCTCCACCCGTCAGCGTTCCTAGTGAGCAATTGTTCAGTGCAGCCGGCCTTATATACGAGCGTCTAATAAATCGCCTCATGGAAGAAAAGGCGGCAAAATTACTTTTTTTTTTAAATATAATATGTATAGGTTAATAACTCGTTCAATGTTCTAATAATTTCCAACATTTTTAAGTAATGAAAACGATGATTTAAGATGATTATAGTTTTTTTAATGTTATTCCTAACATTCGCATTCGTATTCCGAAAATTTGCATTTGCATTCGCGAATGTGAAAAATATGACATTCGAAACATTCCTAATATGTACATATGTATGTTAGTACATTATGTACTAAATCATCTTATTGATGAGTCGTTGCTGTGACATTTGAGAAGAATTCTTGTTGCAATTAAAATCTGCATCATTGGGATGCTGTGAGCATATCGTCGTTTAACGTACAAAACCGCTTATCATCATTCTGCAAAACTGCGTAACTGACATTTGCTGTGAAAACTTTGCTTTGTTCACACAAACTCTTGGCTCAATCGTTATTCATTCGTAATGAAATATACTAACAAGAAATGCGATTGCTTTAGAAAAAAGAGAACCATTTGAAATTTTCTCTCTAGAAAATAATGTACGCAACTTCACATACGCGCTTTTGCATTTTGTTGATACGCGGTTTTGTACTTTAAACGACGATATTCAATTGAAACAAGTAATATTTATCGCATGATCCACTGATCGGATCTTAACCAGATCAGTATGGGACCACCCGAGACACTACCTTTCCGATGCAAAAAGAATTATCGAAATCGGTTGACGTGGTTCAAAGTTATGCGGCAACATACATACAAAAAAAAAAAACAAAACAAAAAAAAAATATTCCGACCAACTGATAACCTCCTCCTTTTTTGGAAGTCGGTAAAAAAAGTAAACAGTTGACAAATATCTTTTACCAGATGCTTAGCTAGGGTTCTCTACAAAAACATATGTGCGTTATGTAAAAGTTCTTACTTAATAAATTCACTCGTGCCTGCATTTTTTTTTTTTTAATTGCTAGGTTTCTGGTATTTAACAACTTGCTCATATTTATTATTCCACTAGCTGAATGAATTATATTAAATTCTCCAATGAAAACCGAGAATCAAATTATCAATATTATGTGCTGGCTTTTGCGTTGGGTAGTATGGATATGTATGAATATGACTAC
>NW_023458558.1:33249848-33335953 GCF_013731165.1 Rhagoletis pomonella | reverse complement strand
TTTTTTTTTTTGTATGTATGTTGCCGCATAACTTTGAACCACGTCAACCGATTTCGATAATTCTTTTTGCATCGGAAAGGTAGTGTCTCGGGTGGTCCCATACTAATCTGGTTAAGATCCAATCAGTGGATCATGCGATATATACATACATTTATACATTTTTTTTTTTTAATGAGAATTGAAGTAGTTTTTTTTTGATAAATTTTACTTGTTTCAATTGAATATCGTCGTTTAAAGTACAAAACCGCGTATCAACAAAATGCAAAAGCGCGTATGTGAAGTTGCGTACATTATTTTCTAGAGAGAAAAAACACTCATATTTCAAAATGGTTCTCTTTTTTCTAAAGCAATCGCATTTTTGGCTAGTATATTTCAGGACTAATCGAGAAGGATTGAGCCAAGAGTTTGTGTGAGCGGGATCGGAAAAAGCTGAAAAATGAAAATGTATAGATATGCGGATATACTTTTTTTTATTTCCAACATTTGTAATTTTAAATATTTTTCGTTCCGCTTTTGTTTAAGCATAGCTCTTATTACATTTAAATTTGTTCGAGTATTCAGTTTTGAGGGCCATAGAATTTTAATATAGTAAAGTGTAACCTTGCATCTGAGAAAATAATTAAGTAGGAGGATACCTCCAAGTGCGTGCGTAAAAAGAGTTAAAAAATCAACGCGACTAATTACACTAAAATTTAACGGGCTATAGAACTGCATACTCTTAAACTCTGATTTGAAATATTGAAGTTTTTATAACGGTTTCTAAAATTCTATTAAACTTCCAACACAGTTAGGAACGTGAATTTAAATGATTATGTTGTAAAATGAACCATCCTTAAAACAAAATACGAAAAATATTTAACGTGAAAACCATTGCGAATATTAAAAATTATATATATTCTTAATTCGATGCCGGAGAATCTATGTATTACATTTCAGTACATTTAATACAATATAACGCTGACTTATCACAAATAAGTATTCAATACATAAGTATATCAGCGCTTTTCTCTATTTGTCACACGACTTAGATTTTTAGATATAAGTAACACAGCAATACCCATTATACGTAACAAATATAAATTATTTTTAAGAATAACGGTTTTAGAAAATGAAGGAATAACCGACACTTTATATTCCTAATTTTAAAGCACAGTTTACCTCAAAAAGTAGATTAGTGCAAAACAAATAGCTATTAAAAATAAAATGAAGTATGTATTTTTATTTACAAATTTTATGCATGCTTTTTGAATTACAGTATTTAAAGAAAAGGCTCTATACTACACTTCTTAGAACCAGCTCGAAACTAATCACATTTGTTTTAGCCCGTAGGTGACTCTTTTTGATCTATCTAGGAACTGTTGTTATATGAACTGTCTCAGAACCATCTAAGCCAGAGTCAGCTCAGAACAAGTTCAAAAGTTCTGCAGAGGGCGACAATTGTCACTTCGTAGGACATTGCCATGTTCAAAATGACAGTTGAAAGCATTGATTTGGGATAGATGAAGAACTAGTACCGTCCCTTTTCAGGCTAGCTCAGCGCAAGTTCTGAACCAGTTTGGTTTGCTGCAGGGTATATATCCGTACAAATCGCGTGCTGTGGTGTTGATGGAAATTCAACATTTGAAAGCAAATTTATATGCCTGGGTGTAGCTGAGTGCGCAAAGAAGCTTGCCACAATTTTTGATATCCAGAAATGGTAAAGGTTCGAATTCCACTGCAGGCAAAAATAACAGCAAGCATCTCTTTTAAAATGTTCAACTTCAATAAAATTTTTTACAATCGGTGTATTTATGTATCTACCATGAAAAAATCAAAATATAAGTTTAAAAAAAAAAAATTGTGCTTTTGGCTCAGTGTACGTACAAGTTTAAACTCCTACGGCCACGAAATGAGTCCTAAAAGATTATGTATTTATTCGGTTTATTAGTTTAGCCTCATTAGCTAGAGAAGGCTCCTCTCATTTGTTTTGAATTTCGTTTTCTTTTGTAGCTACTCAAATGTTAACATAAGTATTTATTTTTTTCTGCGCTAAATGAAAATCACGTGACATTTGTAGTTGCCGTGGCATTATTTTAAAGGATCTCTCCACTGACAGCACCGACACTTCTTGCTGTGACACGACAACGGCATCTGCGATACTTTTTGTCGTCTTTAATTATGTACACCGCCCGTGATCAGACAAGCAATCCAGTTACAATAGCAGTTACATGCATACATATGTACATTTCTAGCAGTCGCGTGCATGCCACAAAAATACGTACATAAATACGAGTGCCCAACAAAAGCTCGGGCGAAATGCCGTGAACATTTTAAAAAGCATGCAACCCTCCCAGTGAGCAAAAAGCTAACATTTGCCTGCATCCGAGCCGAAAAAACATGAAATGAAAGCAACAGAAATCCAATATTTTTTTCATAGATGCTTAGTTGAGTTTTTAGTCAGTCATTCGTCGCTTTGAAGCATTCCGTGTTGCCGTTTGTAGTGCGCAATGAGTCGTGATTGTCACCTTTTTAAAAGAACCACCACGAGAACTTTACTAGTTTTTTATGCACCAAAAACAAATCGACTGTTGGTTTTTGTCTATTTGTGTTTTTAGTTTTGTTGGGAAAACGTGTAAAGGAAGCAGCTAACAGTTACACCTAACATTCACTATATTCATTCGCTATTTATTTGCATAACATTCTTTTATTTTGTTTTTGTCTGACCATCGTAGCTTTCCCTTTTTTGTTTTCTGCGCGAACTATGTATTTCACTTTACTAATTGGCTATTGATGTTAGTTTTGCGCTCTGCTTTCCTTAAAATCACTGTTACCTAGATTACGTTTTGTGCAGGCGGTTTTAAAGAAGGCTTTAAGCTAAATAACAATATCTAGATAAAACTGATTACCAACTTCTGGTTTGAAGTATCGCAACCTGGAGTCTTCCTTTCTGGAATTTTCAATTTCAAAAAGGTTTGAGGTTCTTTTGACCACTTGAACCATATTTTCGATAAATCTTTTTTTTTATCGGAAAGGTGATACCAACCATTGCACCATGAAGTAACTAACGGTACCCCTAAATATTTTTATAAGAGCACTTTTGCTTAAAAATTGCTTGTTTCCGTGAAGCTTCAAGTCTTTCGCGCGTAGGCACTACAAACCCTCAGTGTTTTTTATTTATTAATTTTGGCTTTAGATTCTTAATTTTTTCGTTGTATGCTTCTTGCTACGAACATTTGGGAAATTCTAAAGCTTTTAGTCTCGGCTTCGATGCTATGCGGTCAATAGCTGCCACACGCACGCATCACACCCACGCTTTGCCGACAATAGCTGTATAAAATAATATTTTTCAAACGACGATAGCTACTAATAGCTACAGAAAAAACGCGTTTTGTGAAATTTGCATAGACAAGTTAAGTAATTAACTTTGTATATCAGTAAAGAAACGCCCATGTTCTAAAAGCGCTCACTAATACGTGGTTAAACAAAGCAAGACGATAATTTGTGTACCATTTTTAATAAAACCCAAATTGCCTTCTTATTGAGACCAAGTTAAAATGGCGATTGTTAACTTTTTCGCAATTCTTTTTCTCAATATGTATTAAAATACATAGACAACAATTTTTGCAAAAATATAAAACCTGTTGGCGTTGCCTTTGAAACGACTATCCTAATAAATATCCATTAAAAGCGAAATCATGAGCATTTTGCTGCTATCTGTTATTTAAATTTTATGCGTTTCATGTCATATTATTGTGTCATCACATACTAATAGTGTTACAGTCGACAATTAGATTTTATGTGTTTTGATTAAAATTAAATTTATTTTATTGGGCTTCTTTTTTTAAGATTTATGTTACTCTAATTAGCATAAACATTTTGAATTGTCTAATAGAGGAACATTTCATTGATCGGGGGCACTTCGGCATGTTAGAGCTTTCTCGTTTGCTTGCTTAATATGTTTTTAAAACAGTTTTCATATCTCTTTATTGTTTTTGGTAGTTTTAACGATCCTTGAGTATTTGTTTGTGACTATGATAATTTATTTGCACAAATACATACATAAATATGTTGGTGATAATTTACGGTTATCGTTCATTGTACGACAGGCGTACATGCACGAAAATCACATCTAATTGAATTGAAATTATTATGGTGTTTTTTTGGCCTTGGCTTCTTTTAAATTTACAATCCACGGAAATATATGTTGAACAAACATGTACGTATGTACCTACATACAAAAACACGAAAAAAAAATTTAAAAAAAAACTTGATTGAAAAATCATAAAAACCAAAAACTGTACAAAAAACTAAACCACGCATTTGCAAAACAAAATAATATGAAAAAAAATTATCGAAATAGCACTAATTTCTTGATTAAAGAAATGATGTAATATTCAATATATATATGTACGTAACTCCGAAATTACAAATTAAAGAAAAAACAGAGAAAATTTTCTATATATGTGCGACCCAAAAAGAGAACATTTTTGGCGCGATGACCTTTGATTTGGTTAAAACTCCGAATATATTTAGCCTAAATTTTTACTAAAACTGACTGAAATGGGCTAAGAAATTTGTGTAGTGAAACTTCTTTAGCAGCGGTTGGTTGGGAGTAAATTGGCAAATGCAACGGAAATGATGCACACGGAAATGGTTGAGACGGAAACAAGTGTTCCTAAAGGGATGCATATGGTATTCAGAACAACACAATAATGAAAGTAAAGGTGAGTACGTACATAAATGAAGAAAATGATAAATACAAAAGTAAAAATTTAAACAAAAACAAAGATGCTTAAAGATACAGATCAAGGTGAATTTAAGCACATTGCTTATATCAGGACAAAGGTGAAGATGAAGCAAATAATAAACATTAAGGTAAAAATTACGATAAATATGAAAAAAATTATGATGACGATACAGATAAAAGATAGCGGAAGAAAGATTAACATAAAGGTAATTATAAAGTAAATTTACCTGCTAAACACAGCACACCAGAACATACGACACCTAAATTCAGAACACCCTGACTCACCATCACTGAATTCATTACACCCATTCTCACCACACCTTACTTAACTCTCCACACCTCAAATCACCTCAGTTCAATTTAGGAACTATTTCGGAATTTTAGATATTTTCAGAATTCTTTGGACTAAATCAGGATTTTCAAGACTATTTAGGGATTGTAGGGACTTTTCGTTTTTTTTATAGATCTTGTCATCGATATTTTCATCAATAAAATTATCGATTTTGTTACCGGCATAATAATCGATATATGAATAGATATTGTTATTGATTTGTTTTTCGATATTGTATCGATAAAGTAGTCGCTATTGTTATTGATATTGCAATCGCATAAATATCAATTTTTAATCGCTATATTTATCGATATTGTTATTGATATTGTTATCCATATAATAATCGATATTTTCATTGATTTGTGTCCATATGTTTATCGATAATGTTGTTGATATTGAAGTCATTTATCGCTACTGTTGTCGAAATATGAGATCAAAATTTTAAATTCCAGTTATCTGTATTTCTCCAAGCCATAGTGAAACTTTTATATAGAGCTTCTCCTCCGATTTGTGGCGTGCGCCTTGATGTTGTCACACAAATGGCAGGGACCTACAGTTTTACGCCGACTCTGAACGGCGATTGTATTTTTATGAGAAGCTGTTTTTCATGGCATTGCTTGCCGAGGGGCGACCGCTTTTAAGAAAAAACCCTTTTTTTCTAAATTGTTTTGCGATGTTGCTTTGACCAGGCTCTGCCCAGGCTTGAACCCAGGCTCTGCGGAGTGGAAGCGCGCACTGCTTATCACTACACCACAGCGGCCGCCACCGTGTGCTTGACGGCTTTCTCATTTTTTAGAATACAGATACAGATGTGCCCCTAGACCCTGTAACTCTATGCTGCCGAAGACGATTGTCGGAATCTTCGATTTTTTTAAACATATATAAAGTTAGTCCTTACCGACTAGGACACTCAATCTCGGGATTCCGGACACCATTCCATGTCTCGAAATCCTAGAATTACAGCACTCAGAATTAAATCTCTTAAACTATCTGAATAACTGTTTCCTGTTCAAACATTTTGTGCTGGAACTGTGTAAGAACGAAACATCAGCTAGCAAGTGAAAACGCAAGAAGCTTTTACAGTGTGGCAGTATTATTTGTCATTCAACTTTGGTGGCGTGGTTTTGTGGAATCCGAATTTCTGAAAATATGGGTAACTATTTTTTACAATAAATATAGACATTTAAGAATACCATATAAATATCTTAACATTAAATTGCAGACTCTGCTACTAAGGTGCATCACGCTCCGCATAAGACCGAATGTGGCAACAATGAATCTGTGTGGTTAAATTTTTTGATTGCTAGGAACGGTGAACCTACTGTAAAATGAATAAATTTTGATAAAGTCCAATTCTCGATAAATCCCGGTATTCAAGGCGCTTGAAAGTAGCCTGACTCTCCACAACATGGTCGAGTTTAGATGGAGCTTGGCCGATCAAGCTTACTTGTCTTGCCGTCATGCCAATAACTTTTAAGGAATGATTAAAAAACATCAACATTTATTCCTATCAGTTTTGGTTTTTAATTGGACTATAATAAATGATGTCTAAATAACAAGTATAAATAGTTTTTTGAAGACAGAAATGAAGTAATAAATTAAGTGTTTCTGATCGCACTGAATTGAACAATGGCATTCAATACAATGAATACGCTGAATTCCTTGTTTGATACACTTGTTTCACGCTTTCTCATGCGGAATCAACTGGAAAGAAAATAATTTTTCAAAAGTTAATCACCATAAATCAATGCATCTCAAAATAATGTTAGGTTATTTAATATTTAAAAATACGTGTAACAAATGGTAAATATTCTACATAAATTACAAACTTGTAGGCGATTACAAAATAGGTAGTAGTGTGCCCTCTTGTGTTAGGCCAGCCATATATGTACATGCATAGGTATATATGCATTCAAATGTATGAACCACAATGGTTTCAACTTTGGAAAGTTTACCGCAGAGATTGCTTCTTGTATTCTCTTGCCTAATCAGTGTTGCCATTTTAGTCGTTTTCCGGCTAGATTTATCCGGTTGCGAAAGAAAATAGCCAGAAAAATACGGTTTAGCCGGCAGCCGATTTGTTAGCCGCTTTGCAAAAAAAAAATTAGCTGATTTTGCTATTTGCAAAATTTTCTTAAAATATATATGTATGAGTTTCCAGTTTTACAAATTTAGTGACCCAAAATATATTAGAAATGGGTAGCCTTATCTCGGAGAAATCGGTCTTATCGAAGTGTGTTACGTATAAACAATTGAAAGACAGTTTTTTCTAATTTCTATGATTTTTATTTTAAGCACATTTACAGTGACCCAAATATAAACTGGGAAGCGATATTTTAATAATCATTAGCTAATTTAATGTTTATCCTTTTTTATAAAACTATATCTAATTACTTAAAAAATGCCATTTAAATCCAAATTTCACATTTTGTGAAAATATTATGAAAATTTTCACCAAAATTTTCAACTTTTGATCAGCATCTTTAGAAATTTTAAATTTTAGTATAATAACTGACTGTTTTTCGCATTTTGTCATAAGAAAAGCTTGTCGAACATACTTTGTATGGCAAAAAATTCGTCATTAAAAAATGCCAAAAAGTTAAGAAATGCAAAAACTCAGCAGTAAGTGCTCGCTAATTCAAATTTGCACCTCATTAAACTAGAATTACAAAACTGCTATACTTACTAGACTACAAAACGGCATTTCATAATTTTTTCTAAAGATGCTGGCTAAAAAGTTAAAATTCTCGCGAAATTTTGCAGAAATTTCATAATTTTGGCACAAAGTCAGAAAACTTGGACTTATATGGTGTTTGTTAAGTAATCAGCTATATTTTAATAAAAAATAATAAACATTAAATAAACTAAAGAAAAAAACTTTCTAAAATTTTGCGTCCCAGTGTATATTTGAGTCACTGTATTTTTTCAAAGAAGGTAGCGGGGACGGTCAACAATGGAAGTTTTTTTTTATCGTGAGAAGTTTTATTCGCAACACTTGGAGAAAACGGATATGAGAATAAAAGAGCACGAATTTCCACGTGAAGCAAAACTCTCTGGAAAGACAACATCTATGAATAATAGTATCATGGCGCTAATATCCTTTAGCGTTGCTTATTATTGCTCTCTGACAGGCATGTGCAGTGGGTCCTTAAATACGGGAACGCTTCGAATATATGGACATCAATAGTTTAATTTTTAGAAACTTAAAAAGCGACCGGCTTGTTTAATAAAAATTACGAACGGACGAAAAGTAACCGAGCGAAAATGTTACAATAAAAGAAAGCAAAAATTTTCAGTAGAAAAAAGCGCCATAAATTTGTAATTGATCTATTTCTTTATATTTATGTAAGTAACTTTTGATGTAGAGCTTTAATTAATCAAGTATAACGACAACTTCCTTTGTTAACTAAAAATAATTAAATGAATTTATTAGTCTTTCAACTTTATTCAAATAGAAAAGGTTAATTTTAGATGAAACATTTTAGCCGATTTTTGTTTGCCAATTTAGCCGGTCGGCCCAAAAGGTTCTGGCAACACTGTGCCTAATATAGCTCATAAAGCATCAAAAAGAAATATCTTTGAATATAAAAGAAAGCAATAGCACATCAAAGTGCATGCGGCGTTTTAATTAGCGAATCAACTGCATAAGTAAACCGGCCCCACGACTGCCTGTAAAAAATGTTAATGTTAAAAATGAGAACGAGTACGCAGCATTGCAAAGTAAAACTATGCGCAGAAAACTTTATGAGCAGTGATCGGACTTCAAAAAAAAATTGTGTGGTAGAATCTGGAAAAAAAGTCGTAGATTTCAAAAAAATGTGGTAGATCTCAGGTTCTGGATCAAACTTTGTACAAAAATTAAAAAAATCTGCTCGGTTTCAGCTAAATTGCAAACGTTTTAATTAGAATTAGAATATCAAGATATTTTTCTAACATATTTTGAGAGATTTCTGTAACCTTGCGGAGCTCTGCCAAGTTTTCTTTTTATCACATCATGAACAAATGTGGCACTTTCCAGAAACCGCTACTTGGGATTTACCGATTTTGACAATTCTCAAGTAAAAGTAAACAACGCCTTAGAAACTTTAGATGCACTGAAATTTTCTAACACCTTCACAAAAATCTCCGTTTTTTAACATTTTCGCTGTTAATTCTTTTTACAAATTATATAGTTTGCAATTTAACACAATAAAACCTCGTTTCCTGTTAAAAAATTGTATATTGAGAAAATTTACTATTTTACAGTCTATTTTATCCTCCCATTCGGCTTTGTTGTAAGTGTTTAGTGTTGGACAATTTTTGCTCTTAAGATTAAGAAAACGCGAATATGTGGTAGATGTGGTAGATGCTCACAAAAGTGGCAGATCTACCACAATATGGTAGAAGTCCGATCACTGTTTATGAGCAGTCAATTGATGCACATTTTCAGCACAGTGGGTGCCAATCAAACGGCGCTGTTGCAAGCGCTTTGATTTATGAAATATCGGTATCTCTTAATGAAATTGTATGAAATATAAACAAGTTGAAATAAATAGAAGTCATTAAAAGATTTTGTTGCACTTAGGCCCCATATAAATACACATGAACTAGTCTTTTGAGAGAAAAATCGACTGACAGGCCTGTAGTTAAAATGAAAGTTAGCCACAAGTATTGGTACGTAAATATGTACGTATGTATACGGTTATGCGAATCAATCTCGAAAGTAGGATTTAAGAAGAAAATCCCTGGTAACAAAGTTACAAAAATTAATAAAAAATAATTTAAAAATCCATCACGTAAATTTTCCGAGAAAATTATCTATTTATTGGGCCATTCCATTGTGCACTCTGGGATATTTGACACATGAATGTGATCAACTCTGAATTATAACCATGTCGCCGAAACCCTATAGACAAATGTACTAGTTGTCAACTACCTGTCAGCTAGTATGAACCGCATGCCCAACTAGTCAGATAACTATCTTTTTTCCATGCAATCAATTGGTATTTTTTACAAAGGGATAACCTACGAGATGGCAATTGTCGGATTTCGGTCAGAAATATACCAGTGTCATGCTAGTTCAAAATAGGCAGAAAAATACTAGTCAAATTATGGACCGAAACCACTACTTTGGGTGTCAAAAAATAAAATGAATACAAAATCAGTTACTGCCACCGCGACAGCGCACATTATCACCATAGGCTCACACTTGTCAATTACTCAAAAGTAGAACGCTGTAAATGTAGGTTGTGATTATTAACGTGCCACACAAAGCATACTGCCACCGTTTTGTTATGCCGATATAATCACAAATGTTGCGCATACAAAAGCACTAAAGGCCTAATACCAAGGCTCCACGTTTCGTTCGTTGTCGGCTTGTTTTATTTTGTTGTCGTTGGTAAATTGGTCGTATAAATGTAATTTACACACACACACCATAAAAAAAATGGCTATCGTTAAGGTAAGCCGATCGACACAAACACCGCGACAGGTTGTAGGCGCGCCACACAATGGTCGCTGCTTTGTTTGTAAGTGCTAAACGCCCATAATGCGGAAATTATATTTGGTTTTCGATTTGGTTTTACGTTGGTGGTTTCCTTGTTAGCTTTATTTAATATTTTTTTGTCTTTGGCGCTAATAAAACCACGTACTAGTATTTTTATATATTTCAGGCTTATTGCTAACTACCAGAGGCGGCACCATTGAGGCAATATCGGCAAGAAAAAAGAAAGTAGGAGATCCCTTGACTTCTTGTGGATTTTTCCTGGAAAGGTGCGCCACGGGCCAGTTCAGCGAGCGCTGGAGGAGAGCCAGAGTTTGAGCTACTGCGTGATCCTTCTGGACGAGAATGGACCGACAGCGTAAGGACCTCCTTAGGCTCGCAAATCCATGTACCTCGATTCTGTTAGGTGTACTGACTGACCACTACTCTACCGGGATTCACGCAGTGAGATTTATTATTTTACTGGACACTTTTGTCGCAGCAACATGGAGGACGACGAGGTGGAGCTGTCTCAACACTTCCTCATGAACTTCCCATCTTTTCGCCAAATTTTATCACTTGGGTTCATACTTCCTGACGACTCCAGCGAACCTCGCCTGGGCAAGCATCTGCAGCTTGGGAAATTTCTTTCTCGGCTCGCTGCGTTTCTCGATTTAACTATTTACCGGTCTAAGTGAGTCTCTTGACAAGAGACAACCGCCTTAACCTAACTCAACCCAAGCTAACCTAATGGTAACGGCTTTGATTTAAAATTATTTTTAAAGTTTGCACCAAAATATCGCACAGTTAATAATTATTATAAAAGAAAGACTATTAATTTCAATTTTGTGGGAAAACGTAATCAAAGTTTAATAAATTCATTCGGTTGGTATACAAAAAAAAAAAGGGGAAAAACACATATCCTTGCCATTTTTCTGAAGATTAGTTATCTGTTTGACTGAACATATTCGCCTTATTAAGCTTATTAATAAATTTATGATGAAATCTCCGAACACGTAAATTTTGAATTATTTTTCTATGTCCTTAAACGTGCGATATGTATGTACCCGTGTATAAAAGAGCTAAGTGTCAATTTGATCAGATTAAAGGATTTTCAATAAACTATCAACAGCAACAATAGGTAGACGACCTTAAAATAATAAAATAATACTTTCACGCAAGCTAAACATACAACTACATGGATATGCACCCAATAGAGCGGATGAATTATTCGGTTGCTACAAATCTTTTAATCCGATCAGCTAACCAAACTGTCATAAAATCAAACATTTCAATAAGTCCCTCTTCCAATAAAAGCAAATCGACTATTTTTGAAATCAAACCAAAATTAACTATTGGACAATTATTCGCACTTGTTATGCCGCTCCAAATTATATACATACATATACGTATATGTGTGGATGCTTGTTGTAAACTAAATATTATTTAAGTACAAACCCACCCTCTCAATATCGTAGGCTCATCAGAATGTGCCCATTCCATCCGTTGCGCAAATGCATTTGACTGATAGCTGAGCCGATTGTGTGTTTTGCGTGTAAAACACCACCATGCCTGAGTTGCTGGTTCGGTCGAAAACCACTACATACATATATTCTAAACTTATAGCATACGACAATACATGCTTGGAATATGACACGAATTTTAAAGTTTTTTTCAAGTACAGAAAAAACTTTAAAATGAAAATACAATCCAAAAATTCAGTAAAAATTTCAAATTACTTTAAGTTTGCGGTCCCGCTAGTTTTTATTATTATACAGTAAATTATATATATATATACATATATTATTAGCGCCTATAAGTCTTCTTTTCAGAAAAATATAAAATTTTTGTTTCAGAAATGTTAGTCATAGGAAAAAAGACTATGAGATCCTCGAAAAACGTTTTTTGTTTACATTTTGTGTTTACAGTTTTTTTATTACTCAACTAGAACCACAACATGTACTGTATCACATCCAATGTTACGCGACTTTTCTTAATTTTGTTACACAGTGTAATGAAAAGCTCTGTACTTCCATTCGAAAAATATTGCATGGTACCATGTAAGTTAGTAAACGCAATAAGATAAAAACTGTTCTTAGTAGCTTTTCAATAGTTATAGAGTTCTTGCAAAAAAAAAATAAAAATCTGGATATTTTTAATTTTGTATTCCAGATTCACGCAGAAATGGCAAATTGGCAAATAAAAAACTGTTCTGAATAGCTTTTCAATAGTTCTACAGTTTATTGTTAAAAAAAAAATAATAATTTAAATCTATTCTGAGTAGCTTTTAAATAGTTCTAGAGCTCCTAAAAAGAAAAAAAGGTCTGCAAAATTACGAAAAAAATTTTCTCAAAACAGACATAAATAAAAAAATAAAAATTAAAACTGTTCTAAGTACCTTTCTAATGGTTCTAGAATTCCTGAAAAGCAAAAAACAAATTCAATAAGTTTTATTGTTACTGAAAAGGAAAAAAAAAATTAAAAAAAGTCTATTGTTTAAAAAAAAATAAAACTCAAAACTCTTCTGAGTAGATTTTTGATGGTTCTAGAATTCCTGAAAAGGAAAAAAAAGTTCGCCAAAATTACGCCGAATACAAATTTTTTAAAAAAGTAAAAAAAAAATAAATAAAATAAAATTAAAACTATTCTGAGTAGCTTTTAAAAAGTTCTATAACAAATATTTTTTGGCGTCATTATGCAGGCATTTTTTCAGGAACTATACAACTATTGAAAAGCTACGCAGAACAGTTTTAATTTTTATTTATGTATTTTTTTTTTCAAACATAAACTTCTTCGAATTTCAAAGAGAATACTCAGAGCAGTTTTTTGTTTTCTTTATGCTGTATATATCTGGCATACAAAACACATTTTTTTTTTTAATGAAATATCCAGAAGTTTTTTTGCCTTTTTTTGAGTTCTAGAACTATTGGGAAATTCCGTATGCCATCTTCCCAGGGTTTCAGGGTAGTATCACGTGACTTTTTCCATCCAGAAAAGATGATTTTTTCTTTGAAATTACCTGAAAAAAACTATGTATTATCATAGATAACTTAAAAAATCGTCATGGGAATTCAGCACATTGCCCACAAAGTATGATAAAGATTTTTCTAATCCGGTTTTTGAAATTTACTTAGATCATTAACAGTATTATACCCCGAATGAGTATAATAAACTGTAGCTTAGAGATTTAAAATAAACCTACCACTGAAACACATGGCAGCAAAGCACTTGTTATATCGATGTGAAACTATCACATGTTTCAACTTTTCAACTGCATTTAATTTTTTTTTTTTAGCATTTTTAAACATATGTATCACTTGTCACAAAAACGCCTACAAACCTCAGCAAACAACTTTTCATGCCACTTGAACAGTGTAGGCTATGCATTCTGCGGCCTTAAGTAAGGGTTTGTAAGTTTGAAGAGCATGCGCATTGGCACTACGGCCTTTAAATGTGTAAAAATTCTGAACTTGCCACCCCAATATGATATCAAAGTATAACTGTAACAAATTAAGAGGGTAGCTAATGTCAAGCGTTTGTCAAAAAGTTAGGTGCAGACGCAAATTTCCCTCACACAGCAATGTGGAAGGGTCACGCAGGCACGTCAACAAACAATAGGATTAATTAACGCACAAAAAGGTGTCTATGTACTCGTAGAACAAATGTTAGTAAAATAAATTAACAAAGTGAAACCGGATTTGTGGTTGGAAAGAAAATCGTTAAAGTAGCTCATATAGGAAATTGGCGCACAGTTTGTCCAATTTAGTCAAAACTTATTTCCATATATGAAATATCAAGCCATTTATAGCAAGTGCATACGTGTTTCAAAATCAATACTTCTTGCATGCAGCGCATAAATGTACATACATAGATATATATTTCCAACACTTGCATACATACAGTGACGAACAAAAGTATTGGCACAGTGAATTTTTCGCCATATATGCAAAGGTTTTTATTCTCATTTATTTTCGATAATTTTTTATTAAAATATAGTTCATCCAGAAAACGTAATAATAAAAACTCTAAACTTTGTGCAAAACTCAGGAAAATTCATTAAATTTGCACACTAATTTGCAACTTTTGATTCATATTGATTTTTGGCAATTTTTTTAGTGGAAGGTGTTGCTCCTTTTGTCCATACAAAAAATAATTGTCGAATTACTTTGTATGGAAGAACTTGCGTGAAAAAAAATTATCGAAGATAAATTAGAATAAATAACTTTGCATATATTGCGAAAAATTCACTGTGCCAATACTTCTGTTCGGCACTGTATGTTCAATTCGATTTTTTTATACCGACACCTTTTTGCTTTGGCATGCTATTTCTTATTGCTGTTGCTCCTATTTCCCGTTTTTTTTTTGCTTTGAAGTATGAGCATAAAGGCTGCCACGTTTTGCATGTTCATGTTGAAGGCTGAAAGCGGGAATCGATACCTCGTTCACGTGTTGCCATAAATTCATATCGATATGACACTAACAAGCACTTTAGTGGCTGCTTTGGCTGCCTTCAACATCTTCGATATTTACAACAAGAACACCTACTTTATGCCTTTGTCTGTAACATGACTCGCAGAAAGTAAAACACTGCGAAATCTTCCCTAAAAAGAGCAACAAAGTATTGAATTTTTGCTCAAACAACATTTACTATTTAGGTAAGTCACTACAGGATAACTAAAATGTATGTATGCATACATTCTGTAAAATATTTTGAAATAATTTTTAAGTAATAATGATAAATACGTATTATTTACATAGCGGTGTGCATGCACCTGACCTATATAGTCGCGGTTTAATTTGAAATAAAATGTATTTACATACAAACAAGTTTGCCAGGTTTAAAGCCACGCTAATAACGCTCAATCATTTCGTTGGCAGTGGGCTTCAGTCTTTCAAACAATACACTCGATATGGCGGGCCACCTTTCTTGTGGATTGAGCAGAGCACACTTAAAATCCAGTCGTCGGACATGTGTTCATCTGGTCATGAATAGCTCGGCTGGCAGGCCGTCCGTTCCAGTTGCTTTTTTTTTTCAGCCTATAATCGCTATACGTACCTCGTCAGAGTCAGGCGATGGGACATCGACTCCATCGTCATCGACTAGGGCCTCGGGTTCGCATTCGCCACTAGGTCGGCATGGTTGTTTTGACAGGACTTCGCCATGGTCTTGAAACTTTCCGTTCTCTGATACAAATTTCGGACGTATTTCTTGTAGGCCAGCATTTAACGCTCTTCCCACTCACGTATTTCGGCCTCGCTTTTCATATTGCAGCAAATATGCCTTTCTTCCCTCTTCAGCTCCCTATAACGATCCCACGTGGCTCGCGTTGTGCCTGACCTCAGCGTGTAGGCGGAATCTTGTTTATCTGCAGTTTCTGAAATCCGTAATTTTTCTAATTTAATTTTCTTTCGGGATGGCGGAAATCCGAAGAAGTCGACGTCGGCACTTAATTAGCGGGAAATTTAGTTCCACTGCTCGCGTAGAGCAGGTGTGAGAGTCAAGTGGCAAATAAATTGGCCACCTGTGGACATTGCAGCTTTTCGACGTTGAGATTTCCTTGCATTTTTGGGCGCATATCTTGGCTGCAACAAGATAGTAGTCCAAGTCGATGTTTTCCCCCGGAATTTACGCACGTATAAAACAAAATTATCGATTTGGTTTCTCGGCATAGTTTCTTGGCATGTAGCTCCACTAGCTATTTTTATACTGGCACCTAGTACTACATAATGTCATGTTTAACTTCGGCGAAGTTAATGAGCTCCAGTCCGTTATCGGATGTTTCGGCGAGGAGGCTGAGTTTTCCGACATTGGCGCCAAAGATCCCTTCCTTGCCCACTTTGACATTGAAATCGGCAAGCACAAATTTGATGTCATATCGGGGCAGCGCTCAGCCTTTGTCTTCGCGAAGACATCAACCCGACGGGCAGAGGCACCTTCCCCATTAGGGGCCCGGATGTTCCTGATGCATACCGTCAAACCATAGTCGTTAATAAGTTTACCGTGGTCGCCTTCAAAAGAAGGGGATCTCATCCGAGGCAGGTTATTACTTTTCATTGGGTGGTGTTTTAACGTTGTGGGACCCACAACGAGAGCTCGCATGGATTTACGCCTTCTTACTTTAGCTCGCTCGCAAACGAGTGTTTGGTAGCTACCTAGAGGATACGTGGAACCGTAGGCAAAAGAATCACTTCTGGCCACTGTCAGGTGAATGGCAGTCAAAATCTTTTCCCACTTACGTAGATTTCTGCGCACGGAACCATCCTCCGTAATACCGCTGCTAATTTTAGTGAGTCCTTAAACTTAAATTATTGTAATTAAGCGCCCTCTCTGTTTGCCATGATGGAAGGATTCAAACATATTGGTTTCCCTATCACGCACGAGAATTGTTAGTTTTTTGTGATCGAAGCAAAAAAAATATAGTTATCCTTTTTTTTATTTAATATTCATAATTTTTTATAAAAATATAGCATATTAAACAACAAAACCAATGCAAATCCAATTTTTAAGTTTTGTACAAATTAAAAAAAAAAACGTTAACAAAATGTTGCGTTGTTTTCATGACCAGCAGTGAATGAGGTAAAGCATTTTTTTATTGACAGTAGGCCTTATGAGAAAAAAATTAACAATTGCTTTATGCTAAAATTTCAGATATTTTACTTATTTAAATTCGTTTGAATAAATCGAGTAAAAGGTCTGAACTTTTAAGAAAAAGCAATTGCTTATTTTTTATTCCTAAGGCCCAGTGTCTTGCATTTTCTTCCACACAAATTATGCTCGACAAAATTTTTATATGGAAGTAAATGCCCGGCACAGTTAACGCAAAAATTGCCAAAAATCAAAGGTATTTTATAGCCACTTGGAAATTTGTTGTATTAAAAGTACATGGACTACAAAACCGCATACGAAAAAATTTTCAAAAAATTCTGAATAAAAAGTTTGAAATTTTGGTGACAATTTTTTGGATTTTTATATTTTTTGTATAAAATGGGAAAATAGTGTTTACATGACTTTTGTTGTATAATATGCTTTACTTTTGTAAAAAAATAATGAATATTAAATAAACAGAAGAACAAATGTAAATATTAAAGAGTGCGCTATTCAAATGACCAGGAGTGTATGTACAATATAAAGGACTAAAGAGATTTTTGAATACTAAATAATTTTGAAATAAATTGTAATAGTCATCGTACCCATAGTGGTCGCGTATTATCGCTAGAGTCGAGATTTATTATAATCACGCAACTGCAACTGCATAACCAGAAGAACGATAATATGCCATTGCCCACCAAGTAGCAATCATTTCAAGAACGGGGATGGTTTTGTACGAATGCTTAAAGAGTAACTTGTATTTGGCAGCAGTTTGTGGGAATAAAGATTCAAAATACAACATATCGATGGATGAAAATTTGATTCTTCCAACCTACCAGCGCTCCACAAAACAAAGGTACACGCGATTTCAGTTTTCAGTATTTGATTTCTAATTAAAATACCTTTTGAATTCAAAGGGTTTGATGGGGTGGCGGCAAATGAAGCATTCAGAAGAAGAATGAGAAGTGCATATCTACATACCAAAACAAAACAAAAACAATACAACTATTTTTTTTTTTTTATCAAGAAGTAGCGACAATGTAAACGCTTTGGATTTTAGTGGACCCATGCGCCCAAGCCGCCTAAAGGATAGCAGACGAGTGCGCAGCCATCTGTGGAATTTATCACTAATGAGCAGCAACGACAGCCGCAGTGGTGAAGGCGATGCTTCTTTGAATACCGCCAAAACATTCCAATAAAATTACGCATTGATGGAGGTGAACGTGAAGTCAATTTGATGCGCACAAGAAAAGGCACATTGACAAAAAAAAGTAGATTTTCTGGCTCGCTGTAATCGCTTAATATTGATGCGGCTAAGGTGACCGATCGCTGGAATGAAAGCAGATGAGTCGCTTTAAAATGCGTTAAGCTTAATTTTTGCAGATCTTCAAGATAATCAATTAAAGTTTGCTTAAAAAATATAATATTGTAAAATCATTCTATCAGACTACTTTCCCACAAATCTCTTTTACTTCTTCATTTATTTCTAAATCTTGTTTTACTGTGCCTTTCGCTGCTACATATTTGCCATAAATTCAATCTGTCTGATTTGTTATGTAGCATGAATGCGAATGAGGAAACAAAATGAAGATGGCGTTAATTAAAATTTGCGCCAGGATGTTTAAAATTTCTGCCAAATATTTGGCAAGAGAAAATGCTCTTTAAAAGCAAATTCTTCGACTGCAAGCTATTGCATTGGACGAGTTATTGGAGAAATCAAGCTGTGCCAGAGCTTATAATGATCATTCAGTAGTAAAAAAATAGAACTCTTGGGCTATCCCAGAACACAATAAGTGAGTTTTCTTCTGAGAAATTCTATAGGCATTCCCACCAATTTTTTTCTGTTTGACCTAAGTAACATATGCTGACTTAAAATTTAAGTTTAGCTTCACTACTTGTGTTGCGATAACTACACGGTGCAACAAAATTTTATTTCACATAAACAATCGGCTTGACAAAGACACACTGGAGTTGAAGCTTATACTTAGTATATCCAATATACCACTAGAGGGGAGAAAATTCCGCACAGGACAAAGAAGGTTCGCCTGTGTCTGAGTTTGTCTGACAGCGCTGAGCTAGTACAGAGTTAGGTTACTTTATAGAGTTAAGATAGTCTTTCGTATGGCGTTCTAGATAGGATAGATTGAAGACTATGGACCAGTTGAGGTAAATTATTTCGGGACCATTGAATTGCAACTTGCGGTTTATTTAATTGCCGTTGGGGTCTGTGGATTATTCCTTCTCCATTGTTATCATCTGTGACCCTTGGATGGTTTTTTGTTGTTGTTGTAGCGCTAACAGACTCTGGAAAAGTAAGAGTTTCAGTATCCATACCTTCATTGTTCCAGAGTTATGCGGGTTTCTCGATTCATGTGAAGCTCTTCGTCAGAAATGGGATGTAGTTAAACCCCGTTGACGGCATTCATGGGATGCGAGTGGATGAAAGTGGTAGTTGTCACTCGGTAAATATTTCTTAAGTCTGTGGAACGGTGGATCCAGTCTGATGTCAAAGTTTAAGTGCATGTGCGGTTGTTTCCTATTAGAAGACGAGCTGCTTGCTAAGACTAAAGACTATGTTCCCTGAAGGTGGTGTTCAGGCGATATGAGAAGGAATCACATTGGCCTGTTTTGGCAAGTCTTCAGCTTCATATATTGCATCTTACTAAATAGTCCCTGATAAGAAAAATGGCGCAGCATCATTTAGAACTGGCCGCCAATTACCTCGTATATACTTATGTTGCTAGCAACGTTTCATTTGCTCAAAGTGATGCCGGCGAACGATTTTAGTTCCTTGTTGATATTCTGTACTTTGTTATTAAGAGACGAGAGGTTGACATTTATTTTCAAATACATATATTGCAACGCAGTAGCAATATCGAGCAATCTTCAGCGTCGGGGGTCGGTAGAGCTCTTTCTGGTGACCGATGAAGTTTGATTTGTTTTATTTCATATGGTGATCCTAATACAAAAGTTTCAAGATGTAGAAGTTAAACAGAAGATCTTGGCTTAAATTTTGTGGATACTAACCACAGAGTGTGATTTGAAAGGTCGTCTTCATACAAGTCGAGCACCCTTATCAACGACGGGTACAATTACACCGTTGGACAATGACACTTATGCATAAAAAGTGAGCTTGACCTCGTACTCGATTTTTAGCACAAATTCTACAGCTAGAGCTCACTCCATCAGTGCAAAAATTGATTCTGACCTTATGCTCACTTTTTATACATAAGGACCAATAATTTTCTCAGTACAAGAATTCATTTGCACATTTTTTTCGTTATCCACCAAAATTCCAGCGTTCTTTAAAAGAGTCTCAAATTAAAATCCAGAGTATATTTATAATATGGACATTTAAACATCACTTCAGATAAGAATGCAAAACAGAACTTTAAGATTCTCCAAGTTAACCATTTCAAATCTTTGCAGATATGCCCCTTCAAATTTTAAATATTTATCCTTACTCAAGGCGAATTTTTCATGTAAGATCAGAAGGCGCATGGTAACTTCGGTATAACTTCGTAACCGCACCTTCAAATCAGCACATATTTTACTGTCCCCTGTAAAATTTTAGTAACATGATATACAAGCAACATACGAAATCTTGGTACCCGATTTTGTACTAGAAACGACGATATCATCGTTTAAAGTACAAAACCGCGTATCGCCATTCTGCAAAACCGCGTAACTGACATTTGCTGCCAAAAATTGTATTTGCTCACACAAGCTCTTGGCTCAATCCTTATCCATTCGTCCTGAAATATACTAGCCAGAAATGCGATTGCTTTATAAAAAAGAGAACTATTTTGAAACATGAGTGTTTTATACCTCACATACGCGGTTTTGCATTATTTTGATGCGCGGTTTTGCATTTTGTTGATACGCGGTTTTGTACTTTAAACGACGATATACATATCTGGCGTAAGTTAACTAAATTACACTTCTCAAACAGCCTTAAACAATTTTCAGAAGCACTTTTAAACCTAAATCTTACATCTAACTTTATAAATAGGTGGCTACACTCCTCAAAATATTTTCAAACCAAATCCTTCTTCAACGTCATTTATTTGACACCCATATAATGATATATATTCCAATTGCAAAATTGCAGCAACTCAAGTTTAATTTGATTTTATAAATATGTGGCAACCCCTTAAATTTAGTTCGGGATTAAAGCCTTTGAAACTTATTTCGATTATGCTCATATTCTAATAATTGATTTAACTTATGAAATAATTTGAGTTTAGCTTTTTAAAAAGGTGACAACTCTCTTCAAACACCTCAAAAATAATCTAAATATTCAAACTAATGATTTTAAATAGATGGCAACTGTCTCAAAAATAGTTTTGGACTTGCTTACACCTATTTCATGCGACACCCAAATTGTGATAAATATCCCGATTGCTTACTTAATTACCTTAATTTAAATTAAATTTGATTTTTACACAAGTGGCAACCCTCTTACATATAAATCAGAAATAAGGAATTTTAAATAATATTTCGATGATACCCAAATTGTAATATTTAATTAAACTTATAAAATGATTTGAATAAAACTTTGTGTGATGTACATAGCTATTCTTTTCGAAGAAAATAAAACCTCTTGCATATCTTTAGGCTAATGGCCTTATTCATAAAAAATAATGTAGCTTTATAAAAGGTTTATAAATTGAAAAATATATTAAAATATCAATTTATAAAGCTCTTTAAACCTACTTTATTTTTTATGAATAAGGCCATAAGCCTTTTAATTTGAGTTTTAAAAAGCCTTCGCGGTATCATAAGAGTTTTTTCCGCATAATAAGAACAGTTATTTTTTCTTAATCTCAATCAAATACAAAATTTTTCGATACGATTTTGTGAAACTTTTGATCAAAGGAGTTGCTATGATGTTATAAACAACGCAAACGTTCAACAAGTCTGTAGAGATCTTGGCAAGACTTTAGGTAAGTTGCTTGACTTTTATGGCTCTTACGTTTTCCATTGCCTGCCGATGAGGAGCATTGGTGACATTGGCGATACTTGCAGGGCAGAGCCGAAGACTTCCGACACTGGTACACTGGTGATACTGGCAAAATGTGGAACTCATTCATCTACTCATTCAAAGAGGATATAAAAAAAGATATTTTCCTCCCTTCATTTGTGGTAAATACATATTTTTTTTTTACTTGTAAGTTATGGGTAGATTAATAACTGAAACAAAATTTTAACTGGGGAAATCTTGTCCCTTCCCAGCGGTAACTTGGATTTGAGAATTTAAAAATAAATGTTTCAGTTAAAAGCTATTGTAATCAAGCTAACAGATTAGTGTCTTGTTTTTTTTCGCTCCTTGTTGCTATTAAAATATCCCACAGTATTTTTGTGCAAATTGATATCCAATTATTTTTTTGGTCATACCGCTGTTGCTTCCCTCTTGGCATGCAACCGTCGTGGTTGGCGAGCTAACAGCATTTTCGCGTCATCATTGGTGCAATGTATAGACAAACCAGCTATCATATGTTATATAGCACAAAAATCTAACAAAAATAAAACCAAACTTATAGATCGATTTCGTTGTAAAAGCTGCTGCAGATTTCTTTGTAAGCATGCGAGAGTGATGCTGATTCCTTGCTCCGGTGCAGTCATTGCCACCTTGTGCATATAGATGATCGCCGCACGTTCACACATTTTTCACACAGGTTCATAAATTTAGAGCCAATTAGCCGGGCTGAATTGATAATGGGCTTATTGCTTGAAAATTGCTTAACAGCGCAAGTCAATTGTTCAAAATGTAATCTGAAAGCAGTTTGGTAATCGCATAAGTACATACGTATGTATGTATAAACATACGGGTATGTGCTTGCATGGTTTTGTTGCCAGTTGGCGATTTAGCCATCTTTTTCAACGAAAGAACAAACTGTTAAATATTTCGCTAGGAAGGTGAATTGCAACAAGACAATTTGCCAATTGTCTCAAATCGTTGATGCATTTGAGCTAAGTATTTTGTCATTACAACAGTATCGTTTATAACAATTTTATGCAAATAAGTTCATTTTGTTCGGAAATGCAGTAAGTAAATCGTTTCCTTATTTGTAAGCAACATACGGAAAAGTACGAATGCCAGGACAAAAGACTTAAGTAGCAAACTTAGTTAAAGGGAAAACATGTTCGTCTCATACAATGGACCGTATGAATGACATTCTATTCAAATTATTCAAATGAATTGGGCATGTTCCTAAAATCGTTTCTTCTCAATGTGATGGTTATCTTTTGTATATGTTTTATATTTCACCTCTTACTTTGTGATATTCTTAAATCTTTTAGACCTTAAATACACAAAGGTTGAGGAATTAAATGTGAATGTGAATTATTAATAAAATTCAAAACCTTTCTAGTGCTAGCAAGCGAATTGGAACTGGACCTCATTACCTTAGTGGCACTTACCTGGTTGGGGGGTGAAACTGATTCTTCCACAGTTTATATTTTATCGGAAACTAGATCGCTCCTACCCGCTTCGCTGAGTGTATGAAACTTCTACGTACTACATTAGGTGTAATTTATTTGAATTAAACTCAACATACTTAAAATATGCGAAAATCAGGAGACTTTAAATATTTTAAATGTCTTAAAAGAAATTTCAATCTAAAACTATCTGAAGCCTCTCTCTTGTGATACTTTTTCATACTTATGTGCATGTATTTAGTTTAGAAATAAATCCATTTCAAAATCATTTCGATTGGTACCCATGTTGTAATAATTCATTGAAACGATTCAAAATTTTGAATTTTACTTTTTAAACCGTTAATTCCTATAATTCAAATTTAATTTGAATTTCAAGCATGTGGAGCCCCTGCTATATATATGTGGCTAAGAAATAAAGCTTTTTCAAGACTCTTCCGAGTAAAACTTACATTATGTATAATAACTCATTAAACTTATAATATAATTGTAATCGAATTTAGATTTGAAACAGGTGGCAACCCTCTTCAAAAACCTCAGAAAACTCTACATATCCAAGCTGAACATTTCTAATTTAAACTCAACTATTAAAACAGGTGGCAACCCTCTTTGAAATATTTTCGTATTAAAACCCTATTAATGATACATATTCCAATTATCAAATTCCTTTAGTTTAAGAAGTTTTTGATTTTTCAAACAGGTGGCAACCCTCCCACATGTAGTTTAGAACTAAAAGCCTTATCAAAAATCTTGCGATTAATACACATATTGCAGTAATTCATTTAAATTAAATGAATTTAGTTTTTAAACAGGTGGCAACGCTTGTAAAACACCTCAGTAATATTTTAAATGTTCAATCTGAAGGTTTCTTAGCAATCTTTCATTTGACACTCATATATTAATTATTCAGATAGCTTGCTAAAAATTAATTTAGTTTTGGCTTTTCGAACAGGTGGCAACCCTTTCCAAAATACTTTCAAACTACAGTTTTTTAAGCCTCTTGTCATCCATTCTTTAATATAAATTTCAAATAAATTATTCCCTTAGTTCAAGTCGAATTTGATTTTTTAAACAGGTGGCAGCTCTCCTCCATGAGTATGGAATTAATTTTATATGCATATATGTATCTATACCAAGTTCCTTTATCAAAAATATTTTTTGAGATATGATATGCGGTATGAAAATTCCGTTTTATGGGAGGTGCCTCGCCCACTCCTAAATTCGAGGTTGAGTCTATCCTATATTTTAAGTTGGCCTAAATGGCACCAGTGTAGAAAATTTAATGAGAATCGGTTGAATAGTTAAAACGTAAAAGCGTAAAAGCGTAACAAATAAACAAACTCACTTTCGGATTTATAATATTAGTAAGGATAGTTGAAATGGTTGTTTGTTATTGCGTTTTGTGCTTTATTTCTCGTTGAAAACTGGGCTAAGTTTACTGGAGAGAAACTGCTTTTGCCAACATATCCGTCTAGTGTAAAGTGTTTTTTTCTCATCGCTCCGCTCTAGCTCTTAGCTCCGTTTCAAATAAGGAAAGTCTTTTTTTTTATTTATTTAATTACTTTACGAGCCCTAACCGCAAAAGAAGTAATCGATTTTTTTGTTTTTTTTTCCTTTTTGATGCATATGCATCTACAGGCTCTACAAGCGCTTCTGTGTCCAAAGGAAAATAAAATGCTGATTATGTTTTTTTTCGCGATTATGGCTCGATATACAAATGCATGTAATTTGATGGGTTGACAAACACAGATATGTATGTATGTACAGCTATTTATATGATTCCAACATATTTCCTCTTTTAGCCTGGAACCAAAAAGCACAGTAAATGAAATGTGGATTTTTTTCTGTTTACCGATTCCATTTTCGAATATTTTGACGATCCGTTTTTCCACTTATGTGTGCGGCAGTAATATATGTACAGACAAAAACCGAAAATGGTTTTGAAACGGATACATTTTTGGCTGTTTTTCGGAAATTTTTTCATAATTTCATCGTTCGAAAAAATAAAAATAAAATAAGAAAACACCTAACGGCATTCGAACCCGGCACCTTCTAAAAGCTAACAAATGCTAGGACGATCCTGTGCATGCTCAGATACTGCCGTTTTACGTATACATGTTCAAATGCTCAGCTCGAACAAATAAAATACAATCATTACTTCCGAATAACATCATCATTTTCGAACGTTTTCCGGATACGAGAATTAGTGAAAACTTAAGTAGTTTTCTGTGCGTTTCCGGGTAAAGAAAACGCACATTTTTTCGAACTTTTTAGTCGTTTTCCGTTCATTTCCCGATGCGTAAAATTGTACGGGACCGCAGTGACCGACAAAAAAAAGGTGATCCTTAAAAAATCAAATGAGTGAGTTTTTCAGTCTCATCCCTTCAATCAGTAATACCACGGTCACAGATAGCACATACAAATTTTGGTCGCGATTGGAGAAGGTTAAGGCGTGTCACACAGAGCCCAAAACACATATTCCTCTATAGAGACTCAAAAAATTAAAACAAATTTTTTTACCAACTCATACCCTAAATCGATACTGCCATAGCCGAAGATATCACATATAAATTTTGGTCCCGATCTGAGTCGGCTAAGGCGTTTTCATAGGGTAATCTGAATTATGACCCCTGTGCGCCACGCCTTAACCGTCTCCAATCGGGACCAAAATTTATATGTGATACCTTCGAATATAGTAGCATCGACTTAAAGGGTTGAGGCTAAGGAAATCTGATAAATAAATTTGCTTCCTACATTTAAGGACCACCCTAATGTGCATATAAGTAGAACGAAAAAATGCTAAAATAGGCTTCAAAAACAAAAACGAAGTAAAAATCCAAAACAACGTAATATTGCCAGACGTACCCACTACATTCATCTCTCTATCATCTACATATATATATATGTACATTGAAAATGCAATTTTACGCCCGCAATGCCGAATGTACTACAAACGCTCAAAAGAGTAGTGACAACGGTAATTACAACCTTTTGCCGATGTAGCAAAACCCACCCTTTCGCTTAAATAAGAATATGTTCGGAAATTAGATTTACGGAAAATGGTTTTATGGTACGTATACCAGTATAAATAAGTATGTATGTAATCGCAATAAATTTTCAATGAGTAACCACAATGCCTGGGCGTCGGAACAATTTAAGGGATAATTTTAAGCACTCGGAATCAGTTCGTTGTCTTTTGATTGTTCTAAACATATGTAGATATATGGTACGTCGAATTGTAATAGTTTTTATAAGACCTTATTTTCAGATACCGACTGAATTCTTACGTCCTCTTGTGTCCTACAAAATTAAAATTGTTCTTGTAACTATATGTCCATGAAATTAGAATAAGAGCTGCAAAATATTTGATTCGGTTTAGTGTTTGGACAATGAGTTTAACAAATCAGTTTTCGCATATTTTAAACTGTCATAAAACGGGAATGGGTTGAATTAAACTACTTTCCACCAAAATAAAAAATAACCAGTAAGAAAGTCTAAGTTCGGGCGGGGCCGAACATTAAATACCCGGCGCAAGTATTACATATATGCCTTTTCACCTTTCCGAAAGCTACAGCTACATGGTAAGCCGGGGTGTATCAATTTTGAATAAATTAGCGTCCTTAAATTTAGAAATATTGACGTTTCGAGCATTTCTAAAATTTACCGTTATATGAAGAGCCGTAATTTTAGTCCGATTTCAATAATTTTGAACGTTTTGCTTTTATGTGGCAAGCACAATAACCATACCGAGTTTGGTACAAATTGGTAGAACGGTTACCGAGATACATATATGTGATCATAAGTGGGCGGTGCCACGCCCTTTTTCCAAAATTTTATGATAAGCGTATTTCCTGATAAAGAATTGTTGCAAGCATCAATTTTGAATAAATTAGCTTCAATGTTTACGGATTTATCGAAGATTTCGTATTTCTCCAAATTACCGTTATATGGGATGTGGGCGTGGTTATTGTCCCATTTTTTAAATTTTCGGCCATTTGGTATCCTGTACCAAGGCCAATAACTGTGCCAAGTTTGGAAGAAATCGGTGCAGCAGTTGCCAAGATATACACATGTAACACTAAGTGGGCGTGGCTACCCCCATTTTTCAAAAATTTATAATATTCTTATTTTTCGTCTAAAAGTTATTGCAAATATCAATTTTGAGTGAATAATCTTCAGTAGTTACTAAAATATCGCAGTTTTCGTATTTCTGAAAATTACCGTTATATGGGAGGTAGGCGTGGTTATTGTCCGATTTTGCCCATTTTCAATACCATCCGTCCTACGCCCGAAAGAAGTGTACGTGCCAAGTTTCGTTAAGATATCTTAATTTTTACTCGAGTTATCGTGTGCACAGACGGACGGACAGACGGACGGACGGACGGACGGACGGACAGACAGTCACCGCTTAATCGATTTCTCTTTTCATCCTGATCATTTATGTATACATTTGTCTATATCTATCTCGATTCGTTTTGCCTGTTACAAACAACCGTTATGTGAACAAAATTAATATACCCTTGTGCACAAGTGCGCTCGGGTATAAAAATATGCTGTAATGCGAAATGTCTATACAAAGAAACAAGGGTTTCCTCGTGAGTACAACTTATCGCGTTCACCATTTAGAAAAAAAATCGGTGTACTAAAGGGAATTAATGAATTCATAATAAAAGTGTATTTCTTTTCCTTTCTCGGCTAAAAAATTTATCAATGACTTCAAAAGCGAAATTCTGGCTAAATTAAAAAAAAAAGTCTTACGTAAAACAAATGAAAGACCGATGGCAAGAGATTTCGAAAGACTTTTGTTGTTGTAATACAAATGGCTTAGAAAATAGGACTCTCATTCACCAGTCATGGTGAAAAGCTATTTTGAGAGAAAGCACTCGCGTCGTCGGGCAGCGGCTTTTTTTCTTTTTTTTTAAATTCATTTCTCCTTTAATTTTTAGATTTCATTGTCTTGAAAAGAAAAATATATGTATAATTTTTTTAATTTGGTTTAATTTTTAGAAACCGATTTGATTTGATTTTTGTTATTTTTCATGACTTTATTGTCTTTAAAAGAAAAATATATATTTTTTAATTTCATACAATTTTTTATGTTATTGTTTCCATATTTTAATTAAATACTTTTTCAATTTAATTTTCTTTTAGATTTTAGGTTTTATGTTTATAAAAAGAAATATATATTTTTTAATTTAACTTAATTTTTATAATCTAGTTCTAAAATTTTTTAACTATATTTTTTGTCTTTTTTATTTTAATTTATTTAAATTTTTATATTTGGTTATGAAGTTAAAGTATAGTTTTTAATTATAATAAAAATGTATATTTTTTAATTTCGTTTAATTTTTTTAAATTTTGCTAATTTAATTATCTTTTAGCTTTTAGATTTTATTGGTTTAAAAGAAAACTCAATTGAATTTTTAGCAGGATTTTATTGTTAAAAAAAAAAATATTTTTGTTTTAATTCAATTCAATTCATTTAAAAAAAAACTTATTGCTAAATTGCGAGCAACATAAAACTAAGACCTACACGTTAGCAGGTCTTTCGAAAGACGGTAAAAAGCTTTCAAGATAGTCGCCACAATTGAAAATTGTCTTACGAAATACATTTGCCGTATAAAAGACTATTGGTGAGTTGAACGACAGTTGCCAGAAACTTGAAACAACATATCTCTTAAATCTTAGGTACAGCTGTCAGGTGTTTTTTGAAATAAAATTAACCACAGTTAAATTCCAAAAACACTTGACCAAATGCTATGTTTACCATCTGAATAGTGCTCGCGCACACGTAAATTTCTATGTACAAATTTATGTACATATGTATATGCCTTTAATTTTGTTTGATGACTGAATACTTCCACCCTTCTTGAAAATCAAATAACTATTAAGACTTTTTATACCTAATCTTATATGGGTATGCCATTGTAGTTTATACGTGAAATGAATATCCGAATATTACTCAAGGGTTGATGCTAAAAAAAATGGTTCGGCCTGAATGCATTTGTTGCCGCTCAATTTAACACCCTTCACTTTTTGTGTCCAAAGTGACAAATGATCTTTAACCTGGTGGCAAGGCTTTTGAAGATAGGATAAAGTACAAATGTGGTAAGTGAATTTAAAAAAATACGTACATGCTTACCTACATATGTACTAAGATACTTTTGCACATACATATTTTCGTATATATATGGAATTAGGGAGCTCTACTTTTTGGCGTACTTTTACAAAACTCGTTTTTAATTAGGCAAAGTGTCATTGAAATCTAAATGTATTTTCTAACACATGTCTACCCGCCTGCACCTTTACTCGTTGATATAACTACTGCTTCTTTTGGATACATGAATTTAATGTAAAACGTGTAAAATTATTTTTGGAAATTTCCCATGAATCACCAACCCTCTTCGATTTATTTGTTTACAAATACAATTATTATGTCCCATTACGTTTGCCTACGATTGATACCATCGTTTTGCTTTTGTTTTAAGATTTTAAACATAAATGTATACTACACTAATTTCATATACTATTCCACCTTCTCGTATTTACATATCTTGGAAATCCAGTAGATAAATCAAGCTTATTCACTGAAGTTTCCAAAGATCATACTCGACATCCAAAAAAATACAGAATAATCACCGCAAACATTGTATGGAAACATCAAACATTTTCACGCTTCAAGCGGTATTCAAAAACAAATAACAAGAGTAACACTCAACCGCTAATTGGTAAATTGCTATTTACATACCTTTGTTGGGAGAATTGTGGTAGGCCGCCACTCCTGAGTTAAGCAAACAATCTTAGGAAGGAAAAAATTTATTATTTTTTCTTTCTTTATTCAAGAAAGCGTATGTAAATTAACAAAGCACTTGCAGATTGATATGCAAGCATGTACAATAGGGTGGTCCAAAAATGAATGTCAAAAAGTAGAGTCGGAATTTTTGCTCTCGCACACCCTAGGATTGTTTTATACGGAAAAATATACCCTTTTTTATTTTAAAATAAAAAAAAAATATTTAGAGGTCACTGAAAGCGCTCAAAGTTTTCCAAGTATTTTATATCCCATGTGGAAAAACAAATTTTCACAGAAATGGTATAAAATTCTTGAAAATCCATATTTTTCGATCAGAGAACTCTGTTTCTCTTAAGAAGATTCCCAGTAATAATATCCCATTATTTATTTAACCATTTCTTCATAGTAACTGTATATTATAAGTCAGCCAAAACCCCCAGCAAATGCCAAAAAATGCAATGGAGGGATAAATTAAAAATGTTAAGTATTAAAAATTTGTTAGATGAAAAATAGGGTTTTTTTATTGGGAGTCTCCTGATTTTCAAGAATTTTGTACCATTTCTACGAAAAGTGTTTTCTCGCCATATAAAATACCTAAACAATTTTGAGCCTTTTGAGCGACCTACAAATATTTTTTTGATTTGAAAATAAAAAATAGGTGAACATTTTTTTCTATACAGAACAATCCTAGGGGGTGAGAGCAGTAAAGTTCCGACTTTGCTTATTTTGAACCATCCTAATATACATATGTATATAACTGCAATTGTTCATAATTTTGGGTGAAGTTTTGATTTCTTTGAATAATGTAAAGATTTCTCTTTTAATATCTTCACGAGTATTTGTCAAAGAAGAAATGATGCCAAGCCTCCGATACTTGATATTTCAATTGAAAATAAAAAAGTGTAAAATAAAGCTCGGTTATTTTGACAGCCGGATATTTTGACTTCAAAGCACACTAAATGAATTAAATAAACTTCACACCAACCATATTTGAAAAAAGTACGACTATAATTTTCGCAGAATAAACCGTTCTATCGTATTTGTATGTATTAATCATCATTGATGTTAGTCAGAAGGCGCAGGGACAAGGTTTAACTGTTGAAATGGCCCTCTTTAGTAGGGACTGTCATATTATAACACTGTTCGGCAGCTGCTGAGGAATCGATTAAAACA
The DNA here is from genome assembly GCF_013731165.1 of Rhagoletis pomonella. NCBI lineage: Eukaryota > Metazoa > Arthropoda > Insecta > Diptera > Tephritidae > Rhagoletis > Rhagoletis pomonella. The sequence goes on along the minus strand of NW_023458558.1, from coordinate 33,304,442 downwards.
AGTTTTTCTTAAAGTCTGGATTATATATAGGAAAGCGATAGCTCAGTTTTCCCAGGTTAGTGATTTTAAGCGTTGTTTTTTTTTTAACTTAGAAGTTAGTGATCGCAGAGCAGCATTTAAGAAAACTAGAAATAATTTTTAATGCAAATTATACCAAAAGCGGCTCCTTTTTTGCGCTTCTGTGCAAACAAACATGAAGAAACATTGTTGAGAAACATTGTTGAGAAACATTGTTTGTACTTTTCTATCATGTTCCTTCCATATTTTATGCATCATAGCGCACCCAGCGGCCGTTTTGGCAAAATAAATAAATTGCAAATCAGATTCCTCGGACCCCAAAACCCCTTGAAAGTGTTCTTAATGGTACAAACATTTGCATTTAAAATTACTTTAAATTGTTTTAAATGCTGATCTGCGATCACCAGCTTCAAATTGAGAATAAAACGCTTAAAACCGCCAATCTGTAAAAACTGAAAAATTACTATCCTACTTACAATCAAGACTTTCAAAAAAATTTGGTTTCATGAATTCCCCAGATAAAAACTGGTCCTACAGTGTAATAAACCAAGGGGACAGTTGCTGATAACCACAACGAAAAACCGTTGCCTACCCCACAGCCAACTCGCTATACTTTCCACGCCTATCCTCTTCATACTGCCTAATCAGCGAGTGATTGTTTTTTGCTCCTTCTCCTTTGGAAAAACACTGTGTTTTTATTCAAGAAGACAAGCAAAAGGAACTTGCCCATTTGATATGTGAATGTAGCAGTTTAATGCTGGTTAGCTTAGAAATATTATTCTTAAATTTTTTGTACTTCTTTGAAAAAACTCAACAACGAATCCTTATTTTTATCGGCGTTGTTTTTTAATCAAAGAAAATAGCTAAAATTTGGCCTTAAAAATTCGGCCTAAAATAACACGCCTAATATCCGGAAAGACTTTTATTTCGAACTTAACAAATATCTGGCCAGGTTTGACTGTTGAAAAAAATAACTGCTATCGACGGTCCCTGCAAATAAGCGATGCAATAAAACAATATGAAGATCGATAGTAAACTGTTATTTTTGATCGAAAAAAGTCAAATTTTGGCTGTTATGTTTGATCGAAAACATGTAATAAAAAATTTAGCTTCCACAGCATTCCTTGCGACACAGCTCTTGATAAAATACATTCTATTTCTTTTCTTATGCTATTATGTTATGTAAGGCATAAGAATAAACATGTTTGTATAAGACATAAGACTAAAGTAAATAAGTACTCATAGTGGTCTTCCATTTCTTCTTTTATGTCGTGTCTATCTTGCAACTTTACCCTTTTCACTTTGCTTAACAACTTAAGTAAACAAATTAAGATTTCAAGCAAATTTGGAATTTTACAACTAAATCTATTATTAATTTTTATTTTTTATTTTTTTTTTAACGAAGGGGAAAATCCGACTAAAAACCGGGAGGCCATTTTTTAAGATTTTTGTTGTTTTTGTTCTTCTACATATATGGCGTCCCTCCAGCAAAAGAGAGATTTGGACGTACGTATGTATATATCTTTGTATTTGTGATTAAAGCAGCTATTAAGACTTAATTTGTGGCAAAAGAACACATAATTAATGACTCCTTAGAAGTATTTATGTAACTACATATGTATGTATGAATGCAAGCAATCTTCATTTTTCTTTCTGTTCAGCAGAGCTTTTACCAACCTTTAAAGGAGCAGCATTTGAAAAGAGTACAGCGGGTAACTTCGTTACCTTTTATAAATTTTAAATACTTAGTGTTAATTGACATGTACCTATTAACATATCCTGCCTTTAACAAAGAGTTGTAAACACCAGGCTTCAATTTGTTTTTAAAGATATTTAAAAAGCCGACTGAGGAAATCATATTACTAATCACCCGGAGCTAACAGCAATGCCCGCTGTGATAGACTTGGAAGGACAATAGAGGATTTCAAAGCAATTTTAGTTTAACACATTTTTCTAATTTACTCAAGACAAATAAAAATCATTAATCAAATAGCAGTTACTGAAGTAATGGCTAAAACAAAATTGACTATCCAACTACTAGGCTTTGTAAAATTGTACTATTGCTTTCAAACCCACATAAAAACTCAGATTGAAAGGAATAAAACATTTTATCAAATGCTTATTTCGCTTAAACCCATCTATGTACGTGTTTGTATGTATGTATGCATGTTGGAGCTGGCATTGTCTAAAATGGAGTTTCAGCCTTTTAATTAAGTGGTAAATTGAAAAATAATTGTGCGTAACATATTTGATTGCTACTCACGTCTGAGTATGTATATATGCATATAAATATACTCTTATGTATTTACCTTGCAGGAAAAGTTTAACAACGAGTATTTACTGAAAAAAAAATCTGTTTAAGACAATCGCATACTTTCAAATTTTGTGGGGGTAAATTTCGAATTAGCAAAGATATAAAAAAAAGAAATTAGAGTTTGGTGGACGGGTAAAACTAGATTTTTTTTATGACACCCGTGAATAGGGAACTCTCATGAGTACTACTATACCGGCATAGAAGTGTGCATGCCTTCAGCCTCACAGCTGCACCTGCGTTCTAAAACCACTCTCCCCGCGGCACTTCAAGGTATTACCTCACGGGACAGGTTGGTCAATAGGCTCGCTATGTTATTTAACCGGTTATAGATTGTTTAGATCGGCTTAACTCTTTAAGGATTCGAAAGATATGTGTACCGTAATAGTTTCAGTCTCCGTGAGCTCGTTCCAGCCAATTTTCAATGCCTGGAATGAGCTTGTGGATCCACCTACCCTTTTTCGCTTCATCCCAAAGCTTTTGCTAGATTTTTAGAGACGTCGCTTTCTCTTTTGTTCTGCGACTTATTTTCGGTTTAAACAGGCATCTGCCAAACGCTAATAAGGTTGCATCTCGTTTACCACGATATCTCCCGGAATCAGTCCGGTAATTGCGAAAGATACTTCATCAGATATTGTTCGGAATCCACAAATTGTCGTTGGTGCAATTAGGTGATACAGGTGAGTGTTTTCGCGTAATTTTGTATGCTCATTGCTCTTGCCCAAATTGGAGCACCGAAGAGTAAACAGAGTTGACCACTCTACAAAAGCATGCCTTTCTACTACATTTGGGACCGCCGATAGCCGATATTTAGCATCGATTGGTTTTGTACTTTTCTACCTCACACCTTTTCAACCGAAGCACGAGAACTTAAAAAAATTTAAAAATGTACTAACTGTATGCGAGTTTTGGGAACAAATTAAATTAATCGAAAACGAACTGAACGACCAGATGTTTGAAAATATTTTTAAAATAGCTCAAGATATATTGTTTATTCCACATTCCTCCGCAACTGTTCAGCCACCTATTTTTTTAAAGAACTGGGATTGTACATAGAGAGAGATATTTATGGCAGAAAATGATCTCCATTAGCAATTTATTACAAATAATGGGTCATACTCGTAGATGAAATATAGTCAAGTCTAATGTTAGGTGCAGCCTATTTGACAGATTTTCCATTGAAAATGCCTAAGACCCAAAAGTTTCGAGAGGTAAAATTATGAAAGTCTTTTTATAAGCATGTGGTATAAAAGATTTGAACTATTCAAGACATTTTTTTCGATATCAAAACGTAAAAAAACAACATATACGATGCATGTAACCTGCCTATGTATCGATGTAGAGCAGGACGACGTCTGCCCGGGCCTACTAGTTCTCATATAAAAATTTAAGAGTGCCGATAATTTATTCATTGCCCAATTGGATCTAAACCAAATTAGTTTGGCACAATCTCTATCACTCAATCACTAGAAGCTAAAATTCGATCCAAATGAATTGGCTATAGTTTGTTGTATCGGCCTTCTTGGTAATCAGTTGGATTCTTCTTCGAGTTTCTGTAATCAGCCTCTGTGAGAACCTTGCATCAAGACATACTGATAAAATCTATTGGAAGCTTAATAAATCTTTGCGCGCGAGCTACGTTTTGTAAGCCCATGGCCTTAATCCGTAATGCTCTATCACCCTTGAGTAAAGTGCATGGCTTATATTCGTGTGTAAAAAAAGTTTCCGTGATCTTATTCCACATGGGAAAAAAACTCTTTCAACTCGTTACTATTTTAGATAAAACTCAAACAGTCTTTACCATGCTAATAGACCTTACAAGGCTAACCAATAACAAATTCTTAACATTTTCTGTAACTGCTGCTTTTACCATTGCTGTTATGGTTCGTATTGTTGCTCGCAATATGGCCAACCATTTATGATAGTTAATTAAGCGCATTGCAGGAGGTGTGAAAATGTACAACCACGGAATTTATTGCTAATATTTGATAATTAAATAAGCTGCAACCATTGCAGGAGTTCGCCAATGGCGATCCATCGGCTGCCGCAGCGGCATTTGTGCACGTCTGCAGCACCGTTACAGTGTTTACGTCTTTTATGGTGGCAATTAATAACCATAACATGCCGACAACACTCGGAAAAGACGTCATATCGACAGCCATTTGCAAAAAGTGCATGTAAATCTGTATATACATATGCAGCCAGCAGATAAAAATAACCCAACAACAAAATATAGTAGCTTTTCCAATTGTGGATTATATTTCTTGAGGTGTTTAACTATTCGATACCTTACGAAGTTTTTGGCTTTCATATTATAAAAGCCTTTCGTCAATTCTGGCAACTATCTTGAGAGCCCTTTGCTGTCTTTCGTAAGACTAATAGAAAGATCTGCTAACAACGAGGTCTTAGCATAATGCTGTTCGACATTTAGCATTAAGTTTTTAAAGATTAAATTCAATTAAAAATATATTTTTTTATTCTTTTTAAAACAACAAAAACTAACAAATAAAAAACATAAATTTAAAAGAAAACCGAAAATAAATAAAAATATGTTTATCAATTAAATGAGATTAACAAATGTCTTCTTAAAACAATAAACATAAAAAATTAGATAAAAAGAAGGAAAAATTACATCAAGAAAGAAGAATATACTTAGTACCTAAAAATAAAATAAAATTCAAAGATTTATTTTTAAAACAAAATCTAAAAATTAAACAAAAAAATTTTAAAAATACAAAAAAATTAAATCAAGTAAGTTTTAAAATGAAGTGGAATAAGAAATAAATTTTTCTTTTTTCAACAAAAAATTTAAATTTATATTAAATATTAAAAAGTAAAAGAAACTGATATTAAAAAAAGAAAACGAGATTAAACGAAAAAAATAATAAATGAATATTAAAAAAAAAGTATCTAAAAATAAAATTAAAAAAGAGGAATTTTATTCAAAAAACAAAAAAAAATAAAATTCTAAAAACTAAATGAAATAAAAAAAAATATTTTACCTTTTAAACAAAAACATCTAAACATTAAGACATTAAACATTAAATTAAGAAAGAAAAAATGAAATAACGATCTAAAAAAAATAAAAAAATAAAAATCAATTTATAAAATCTAAACTGTAAGTACTACAAACTTGAGTTCGCTGAGGCTGAGATCTGCCTTAATCTGATTTATGATCTATACTGATGGCAACAAAATTCACGCAGGATCATGGTCTCGAGACTATATCGAAAGTAATTGGGGAAATCTTCACTTCTCTCTTGAAAAATATACCTCAGTATTTCATGTCAAGATATTCGCAATCCTCATGGCAATGGACTTGGAAAAAGGTGGAGAGGGTTTGCACGTACATATGTATTGACAGCTTAGCTGCACTGGAGGCATTGGCCATGCCTCTAACTAAATTCATCCAAACCCGTTTGCCAATGCAAGTCTCGACTAGATAATTTAAGGAAACATAACGAACTTATATCACTTTGTTGCCAATTTACTCGGGAATATTTAGTAATGAAAAATCTTACCATTTGTATGTATAGAGAGGTCGTGGTACGCAACCGGTTTTAGCACTCCCACAAGCGACCATTGAAGCTACCGTCAGAAACTGGGTAATATTTCGCTCAGAAATTTTTTGGAGGCTTTAAGGGGCTGCAAGTGGACAAACCTTACGTCGCACTCAAGTTCAGCTTGTCTAGCAAGTTATTTGCTTTCATTGAGACTGAATTGTATTTACTTGGCATTTGCAATATCTAGGTGTCAGTTGGCACACCAGCGAATAGGCTGACGTGCTTTATTGAACTCGGCCGAAATCTTAGCGCATCAGCGCCAAAAAGGGAGAAGAGAAATTTCTTTTTTACTTGTAGCAAAAAATATCTAGCGAGACGTTGGTGTCCTTGACGCGGGGCTAGATCATAACTGGTGACATGGGGGCCCTTAGGGGTTTCCATGTCGGCATGAACTAACAGGGATGCTCCGCATGGGAACCTGTGTAGGACATGTGCTTACGCAGTTTCCGATGTGGAGATTACCGTACCAACGAGCCCAGGGGGGTTCCGCATTGCGGGGCTACGGATGTCACAATCCCGGGTACCCTAGTCAAAGGCTACCAATCCTGAGTCGGTCAGAGGCTCAATTGGTAGAAGAGTCTACGACTTTCGGAAGTCATACCTAAGAGTTTTAAAAGAGGAACCGCGGGCGAACAGATGCCCCTGGAGTGTGTTCGCTGGCTAGATAAGAAAAGCCAGTGAGACGAACAAGGTCGAAAGACAGGCCAGATGCACATTTAAAATCAGATAGCTAGGAGGTTCTGCAAGGAATAATGTGGCTCGTCAAGCTGCTTGAGTAGGTGTAGAAAACCTGAATAGGAGCAATTCCATGCCTATTGTACACCCGGACTGGAATTTGTTCCCCAGTAAGGCTATTAGGACCTGCGAGGCTAGCGAGACGAGCAGAATGAATCAGGTCAGTCAAGTGACTTGAACAAGGGTTAAAAGTCGATTTTCACTCCGGACAGGGGCACAGGGGTGGAATGAGATTAGTAAGTCTTGTGAGAGGAGCGAGACGAGCTGGATGATAATGCTGTTGTAACTGTGGAAAATGTGGAGAAAGGGTTGAAAACACGGTGTAAATATTTGAGGTAAACCGTGGATTGGTGAATATGTGATAAAAGCAGACCTTCTTAGTTGTACGGTTGAGCATGTGTATTCTGGTATGTTTAGTAGGTTACGTGACTCGAGCTGGTTAAGCAAGTCTGGCTGGTGAGCACTACTCCAGTTTATTCACTGAGGTATGGCCCTTCGGGGAGTATCGCGGGGGCTGTGGTTTAATACCAAAGGCGGTAGAACTCAAAAAGGGTTCGATGTGGAGTTGCATTGCAACCGGGTGCCGGGACCCAAAGAACGGCAGAGACTTTAGGTAGGTTTCGGCCTCACCAAGGTGGTTAGTGTGTCCTCCCACACTGCCTTTGGAACTGAAATGCTTGCATTTCAGGGCAATGATTAAGGCAAAAATTAATCCGTTGTGCCAAATGCGCGCACTGTGATTAAAGCCTTTTGGCAGGTAATCACGTAAAGCCTATATGCATCTGTAGCAAAACATATAAATACACTAGGTTTAAATAATTTCTTAGACTTCTTGCTATCTTTTCGATACCTTCACACATCGGAGCTGAGTTTGTAACATATCCACTGGCCTGTTCATTGTGAACCATCTCAATCGACACTTGTACACTTGTACGTACAGAATGCCTGCATGAAAAGCATCAAACTCACACGCATGCGCTTGTCTCTCGTTGCATGCATATCAGCGCGACAAATCGGCATACAAGAAATGAAATGCAATTTATTATGTCACTGTCACATTTAGCCACCGCCGCTACTGGCAGGAGCCTTCCCCAACACCACACAGCAGCACTCTCATTTCTACCGATAACTGCTGGTCATGCTGCAACATAAAGTTTCGGACACGAAACGGCAATTGGAAACGCGATCTTTGTATTTCGTATTAATTTCCTTTCAAGTTTAACACAAACCAACAAGGTAACAACATTCAGAAGTTGAAGTTAAGTTTGGATGGACTGGGAAGAGACAAAAAACAGTCCGCAAAGGACAAACATACTGAACGACAACAAGATATGATATTAAATGAATGCGGCGGCGAATAATCCGATCATCTGATAAAACACACTTCACACACGATTAGGAAATTTTAATTAATATATTTAGTGCGCGCCGTATGCGAGTGACTCTATAAGTGCTTAGTAGGGCCTTGGTCCTTGGCTTTCTCATATACTGATGGGAAGTGAACAGAAACAATCAATGTAACTGTTAAGTCGAATACAACTATGTTTATATCTATATCTGAATATATATGTTTATATATTATTTTGAAATCAAAAATATTTAGAGGTCGCTCAGAGCGCTTAAAGTTTTCCATGTATTTTTAGAAATTTTATTAGGAATGGTATAGAATTCTTGAAAATCAATATTTTTCGATCGGAAAACTCTGGTTCTCTTCCGAAGACTTTCAGTAATAATACCCAATTGTTTATTTAACCATTTTTTAATGCTAAAGATTTTTTTTTGGTCTTTTGTATTTTTCGGTATTTTTGTGGGTTTTGGCGGACTTTTAAATTAAAGTTGCGATGAAAAATTGGTTAAATAAACAATTGGGTATTATTATTGGGAATCTCCTGCAGATAAACAGAGTAAGCAATCATCAGAGTAGTAAGACCAATTACGTTTCTGATTGATTTTAATATTTTTCCCCTCAGTGTAACCTAACCCATTTATCTCTCTTCCATTTCTGTTGTGGTATAAAATTCTAAAAATACATTTAAACCTTTCGTATGAATCTACTTTTCCTACAGCTATGAATTTACTACTACATACATAAATGACCACTCACTTTTCAATTTAAAACTTTATTCTATTTAAACTGTGGGAAAGTGTTGAAGATTATTTATTCGCTCATATCAATTTTTGTTTTTTATATTAGAATCATGTCTTATTCTATGGGTGTGTTTGCTTGTGAAGTTACTTGTGATGATTTTAGTTTGGAAAGTACGATTTCGCGTAAAAGTACAAATACATAGAAAATATAAAGGGCACAGCTGCGTGCAGGTTTCTTGCTTAAATCTTTTGTTCCCCTCAACGCGTTCACCAAGATGTGGTTTGGTCGTTTCTTACATTTTAATTGCAAATTTAGCTGTTTTATGCTTAATAATGTTTTTTTTTTACTTACTGTGCTCGCAGAAGTTGCCCGAATTTGCTACAAATTCACACATCGTCGATGTTAAATGTGTGTGACATAAGAATGGGAAAGCGTATTTGTGGTGGCATTAAAGAAGTAAATGCGTGACACTCAACAAAACAAAAAATCAGCACGGTCTTCTAACTTGCACTCTAATGGGCTATAAAACTGCATGCATACAAATTTTTTTTTCTAAAAATTCTTATAAAATATTTGCAATTCAGATGAAATTTTGCAGAATTTTTATAAATTTTGAACAAAATTTAAATTTTAAATTTTTTGGATTTAAATAAATGTGTAGTTTTTGTTAGGTAACACCATGCGACACAAAACAATACATTAACAAAACGTTGCGCCAAATGTGGTAAAACAGCGTTTTTAATTTTTCTTTCGGACGTCAGGATTTTTTAAAGGACTTCGTAATTTCAAAGATATGATTAATTACAAAACTTGTTTAAAAAGTTAAGTGAAATATAAAATAACAATATGAGTACCCAATCAAAAGAAAATTCTGTAGAATTTGAAAAATTTACATTTTTGTTCCCTGTACATAAATTTCACTTTTTTAAGCCAATAAAGTTAGAAGGACGAAATTCAAGAATATGGTCGTTTATATAGTAATCTCTAGCATTTATTTTGTCTCAAAACCTAATACTAAAAATTTTCAAGGGTATTCAAGGATAAAATCTAAAAGGACATTTTCAAATTCTTTTCGTCTTTTGTTTTAATTTTACAGAATTTTCTCTAAACGTCTCAGCACCCATGTCATTTTAGGAGCAGAAGCATAGATAATGACAACAGCTGATGACGCTGGTCTTGGAGTTCTCGAAAGAAAGATTCTGCGGAAAATTAACGGGCTTCGCTGGCTAAGTCAAGTCGTATTAATGGACAGAAAAGCTCCAGCTCTGAACGTGTTCAAGGTACTTTGCAATGCTCGCGGAGAAGCACTTGGCATTTTCAAAAGGGAAATGACTGACGTGCTTTATTGGACTTGGCCAAAATCGCTTAGGCGGTTACAGCGCCAATCAAGAAGAAGGAGAACAAAAAACTCAATTATGTGAGTTAATCTGGCTTAATTTGTTCAAGAAACTTTGAATACAATACGCAAACGAATAAAAGCATAATGAAGAAAAACCAGCAGATAACTACTAGTAAGTGTAAAATTAAGAAATGGAAGTGTTTAAAATGTTTTATCTTAATACTTGCCCAAGTATTGTCCATTTTTTTATGCTTATTAACCACATGCTGAGTTTCATGCCATCAACATCAAAAATTTTATCACTACACTACTATATAGATCTTCATTTGAGCTGTGTTTGCCTGAGGTGTTGGTGGATAGGTAATTTAAGTAAATGCACAAAAAAAGTGATGAAAATCGGTGAAGGAAAGAAATGAGATCTTGCTTGGGTGGAATGATCTAATACAATACAAAACAGTGTGTACGACAACCCACGCCAGCAGCGTTTGCAGCTACAGCAAAAGTGACTTCTTAGGAATGTCTTAGGAAGTATTTCACTGTGGAACAAAAATGAAAATAAAAAGAAAAGTAGAGTCCGTATGTATTAGGTTTGATAGCTGTTGGCCATAAAAACTTTGCCCATACTCAGTTTTACTAGATCGTGTTCTCGAGAAAAAACAGTAATTTTTAAGCAAAAACCACAACCGACTTCCAGTCTTATATACAAATTTAGAAATACCGTAAATTTTTTCATGATCCAATGATAGCATCTAAACGAAATTAGTACGGCACCACCTGTGAGATACTATTTTTCCGATAAAAAAATGGATTATCGAAATCGGTTGACGTGGTCCAAAGTTATGCGGTAAAATACATATAAAATAAAAGTATTTCGACTAATTGATAACCTTCTCTTTTTTTGAAGTCGGTTCAAAAAATGCATGATCCAAAGATCTGAGTTAATTTTTTTTTCTCTAAGTTTGGAAAACTAATCTTCGAATCCGCTTTCCTCTAAAACTTATTTTCGAACCGAAATTCGAAATTATTTACAGATATTTTTGGGGTATACTTAGGAAGCTTTGAACCAACAAAATTCTGAAAGAGTCATTCTTGAGCCATTTCGTTTCGAACCAGCAGCCGAGATGGGTCGATCTTCCACTCAGCCATCGCAATGGAAAAAACAACGTTAGAAAAACTTGCAATTTTCAACAAATTACAAAGAAATTGTTTTTTCATATCTCTTTTGGTAGCTCTAGTAATAGAATTCAGCTTGAATTTTAGCTCAAGGAAGCTACAGAGATGAACATTTTCATCGACCTTTAGCGATCCGTCGAAAAATTTTAAACTTGTAATGTAGTGAATACGCTCTGAAAAAAAATACAAAAAATAGTTTTACTCTAGAATAATATAATGCAGAGCTTCCAAAAGTGGGTTCCATAGAAAAACCACCGGGGTTGTGCGAAATTAATTTTGGTATGAATAAGCACGGCCTTCGATTTGAATTGCACATAGAAAGAAAAAATCTACAAACACCTTGACCGAGCCGCAATTATCTATTTTCAAGTATACATACATAATTATGTACTCGTAGTTGGTATGATTACCGTACTGAGTGCCATACCTACATAAAAGCGTTGAGCTTGCGCTTGCAAGCTTGTTTTTTTCTACCCGGTATGTGTTGTTGGTCGCTGTAGCCAAAGGGTTATAGACAACTTTCTACATGGAACGCAATGAATTGCCAAATGAAGTGTGAAATGTCATAACTGGACACTTGGTAAATCACCTGAAATCTTTGTTAGATTACTTTTCGGATGGTAGTAGTAATATTGGTTTTGTACAAAATCCATTTACGATTCATTCATAGATCTACAGAGTACTCCGACATTGAAACACACATTTGAGTCTTTTGAAACAGTTTTATTTTAGTGTTAAGGGTATATATCATGAAGTCGCTAAAGAGGTCATCTTAATTTTGCTTCTTTCTGTCATAATGTACTCATCTTACACTTATACGAAAAACAAATTCAGGTCGAAATTGGATGCTAATCCAGATATGCGCGTACAGCTTTCAGACATTATATCGAACTACTATTATATATATATATATATATATGTGACCTGGTCTACGAAAAGGGAGCTTACGTGCGAAAACTAGTTTTCTGTGAAAAAGCTGTTAAAAGTAAGCAACTCGTTTCGTCAGTTTCTCATTATCTCGTTAATTGTTCTCCGCGCTGGACGTCCAGTAAGTGTTGTTGTTGGTCCAGTAAGTGTTGTTGTTGGTCCTGTAAGTGTTGTTGTTGGTCGGAATATTATTATAGTTCATCGTGCAAGTTGCTAGTGTGGAACATTTAAAAAAGTAACACTGAAGAAGTGACGTTTACTGTATCTTTCTCTACATTTTTAGTACACTTCTAAGCAAGTTAGGATTTTCTGCTTTTCACAACGTGAAAAAGCATCTCATCTTCCATCCGAATCAACCAAAAAGTGAAAATTGATTTTTTGACACCTAAGCCGTAGACCAGGTCACATATATTATTAACAGTGAAACAATTTCATTCTTCACATTCAAATTTAAGTATACATACCTATTTCTGGTAAAAGATTTTATTTATATTTAAATTGAACTGCCTTTGATTTTTGGTAATTTTATGTGGGGTTTCATAAAATGAAAGGTATTTTGCAAGTGTTCCAACATCTTAAAAGTTTAAGAACCCGATAAATATATTGTACTTAATGAAATGAAAGTTTACGGGTTTTGTAACTTTTTTTTACATATCATTTTAACTCAGTTTGCAATTTTTTCCAAGCTGCTTTGCTAAGCTAAATTCCTATTTGTTGGCATTTTGCTGTTCTTGTTCATTTCCTACTCTTGTACTATTTCCATCTATTTTATATGCATTTTCTAAAATTTCTGAATATTTATTAACTACTATGATATGTGCGAATTTCAATACAAACACAAAGTACCAACGTCTCTTATATTGGCCTATTTTAAGTTTTCGGAAACCTTGCGTATTTCACGTTTCGCCTACTACTCTCTTCCGAAAGCGTCGGTTAATGATTTGAATAACCACATTGTCCAATTTGGCGCTAGGTAGTAGTTTAGAGTAATACTTGGGAGTTCATTCATTACTTTTATCCACTAAACAAATTTTTTGTGATTTTAGAACAAACAAATTTTGGGTTAGCGCTCGCAGTCGTAGCTTAAGATACTTTTCATTTTATTTCGGCTTATATTTAAATAATAAATTCAATATCCTTAGCTATAAATAAAGCTCTTTGGGCCCCAATGAGTAAACAACAAACGAAAACGTCACTATTTGCTGTAATTTATTTTGATGAAATTTATGTTCAATAAATTTGCAAGGGAGACTTATTTAACAGTAAATTATGTAGATAGCTTTGTTTCAGCCGAAATGACACATTTTATTATAAATATATGAATTAAATGAAATCATACTTTCCAAATTTATTTGCAAACTATGCAATAAAAATAAATTAATTAAATTACAAGTGGAAGTCTGTGCAATTTTCTGTCGGTCCTCCGGCTATGACCTGAAAAACAACAGAAAAAAATATATATACGTATTTTTAACCATAAGAAGCATGAAGCATCTAAAAATTTAATAATTAGGTATTTAGGCAGACTGAATAAATTTTATTGCTACTCCCACCATATATGTAGTTATATTAATGAAGTTTTATAGTTGCTAATTAATTTAATTTAGTTTTGTATGCCCCGTGATAACAATTCGAGTGAAACAGTTCACTCTGCTGAATAAAAACTGTACTACCTTAGAATAAATAAATAAATTCAATAAATAAATTCAAATCTCGCCTCAGCTTACATTTCAGCGTCATTATTATTGCTGGTTGTCGCGTAGTGGATCTCGTATTCATCTCAAGCATTTGACATACCACGCCTGCCCACTCCAGTGGACATTCACAGCAAAAGCCTTCGATTGGGTCAATGCAAGAGCTTGACAAGAAACGCCAGCACACTCGCCAACATCTGGAAGGTAAAAGATGAAAAGGACAAATAGAAAGGACAAATTAAGTAGGCAATGAATTAATGATTTTGTTTCCCGGTTTAACTACTGCGATTTTGTTTTATTAGAATAGAGTTAGAGCAATGTAATTTATTGTTTTCTTCTGTCTCTACGCGTATGCTCTTACTTTTATGAATGTATTTTAAGATGCATCTAAGCACTTATTATGTATAGGCGCCCATACGAAAAGATGGAGCATATGAGCTCGTATGATGCTTGAAGGGTGTGGCAGTCGTGAAATCTTCTATGTAGTTACAAAAAATCTTAGACAAAAGTGCTTCCATGGCCATATATTTATATAAGTATGTATTTTCAGAGAAAGTCATTTTTATCTGTTTGAGAAAATCGTATGTAGGCTTTTATGGAGCCTCTTTATTTCTGTCGTTGAAATGTATTCTTGGTGTTTATCTTTATTGGTTTTTATATTAAGTAGCCCTGTGTTTACAATAGTTTGTCTATGCCGCATTCTTAAATTAAGAACTTGATCAATTTCAATTTGTGAGGACTCATTCAACTGGACAATAGGAGAAATGAAAGACTTAAGAAAGAAAGAGAAGAGTGTTTAGGGCATCGGTTAGCATTTATGTTGAAAATATTATTGGGTTCTTGGCCGGTAATGCGGAAATGTTTCTTTTCATAATGAAAAATATATAAGTTTTTAACTCTAATTACAATTTTATTATAATATAATAGATGACGCAGCAGGCAATACATGTATATAGAACTTTCGTATGGCTGGTCTTCTTGGGAACGATGGTTGTATTAAAAGAATTTACTTTTCAGAGGCCAAATGAAGGATGGGTTTAAGTATTCATAGAAAGAGCGCGCAATCGGGAAAACGCAGCTTTTCCTGATGCTCTCATACACCAAAAATGCAATCTTGCAATTTCCCTTCACTTGATCTAATTGCTCGGGATGGCCGTTATTACAGCAATAAGACTCAAAGAAACTAGTTAATGGTTCAAGGTAATCTCTGGTC
Source organism: Rhagoletis pomonella (assembly GCF_013731165.1). Lineage (NCBI taxonomy): Eukaryota > Metazoa > Arthropoda > Insecta > Diptera > Tephritidae > Rhagoletis > Rhagoletis pomonella. Next base: position 33,289,380 of record NW_023458558.1, on the reverse strand, counting down.
ATTCAGATACTCTAGAAGAATAAGTATTTGTCATTTAAGGTGCATTACGAAATATTGATCAAAGACCTAGAGAAAAAAACGAGTATTTTTCTTCTGTGGCAGTCAGGCAGTTCTAAAAGATGTCGAACATCCCTGATCCAAACAGCGCAGATTTCTAGAATCAAATTAGTATGCATATGTAGTTGGGCGGCTGAATAATGAGTTTTAAAAGTAAAAATTAGCAAGGAAAGCTTCCACCACTTACTTTCAAGAAAGAATACGGTATTTATACCAATGACTGATTTGGCCAATGTACGGGAAAAGTTTTCGTCCTATGGAACAGAGAGTATTCTTGGCCCCCCTATAACAGGAAACGCACTTCTGTGCCTTTAAGTTTCCTTATAAAGACATTTAGTGGCTTGGATGTTGAATCGGACCAATGGTGTAGTTGCCAGATCATAGAAGAAAAATACACACGCCTGGCAGACATCTCACCGGCGAAAATAAGATCATCTTACAGACTCATGCCATCGAAAGCGATTAGTATTCGATATGGTATCACATCGCTACTATTTTTAGCCTATGTTTGAGAATGATTCAACTCTTTAGTCGTTTCAATTTAAACTAAGAATTTTAACTTTAGCCAGTGGAAAAGTTCTTATCAGGCGCCGCAAATCTAGTTTCATATAGAAATTCTCTGCAGGTGCATATTCAGAATTTTCTTGTTTATTATTCTTAACAAACATTTGCATTCTTCTCATCTCAACGTAGTGTATCACACTTCATATAATGAGCTTTTAGATATAAAGTATGAGTTTGTCGTCAGCCTCAGGAAAATGTCACCGACCCACAGAAAGTTGTGCTCGCATATAAAACAGGTAATTAGTCATAAGACGCCGCATGCAAGTAGTTCGTTTTATAGTATTTTGTATGCGCAGGCAGTGTTTATATACCTACATGTGTATACCTTAACTTTGCGTTTTCGCACAAATGGCCGCTCTAACCCATCAAAGTACGCAAGTCAAGTAATCACTGCTTCCATTCGAAAATACGTCTCTCGCGGAATACCCAAGCTGCGCGATTATTCCATGTCTAATCCTAATAAACTTTTTTTTTGTGTGTGTGTATTTTTCATGAGAAACTTCAGACTACATTCACTTGTGATATAGAAATGAAGTGCCTAATTTTGTTCATTGAAAAAGCAAGTTTGTTGCTTAAGTCTTTAGTTCTGCTTTCGAAAGGTAATAAAATTTCGATTGCCAATAACGAGAGAAATGAAATCAGCGCAAACCATTAGCATGCGATTACTAATGCCAGCAGGTGTTATTAGAATTGTTGTACATTTTTGTTGTAAATGAGGCATGCAACATTGCAGTTTATAGGCGAACACGAGCTGATGGAGTGAAAGTAAAGCACTTGGGAATTTGGCATGAAGACGCACGTAATTGCAACACAAATTATTAACAATTCAAATGTGCTTGATACAAAAAAATAAATAAAAAAACTCCGCCGCAACAATGCAAACACACATACCGAAAACCTGTATAAATGCGACAATAATATGGCAAATGTGGCCGCTGAACTAATAATATTGGACAGTGCACAAATTGCAGTATCCAGCTCGGACGCAATTACGAGCTTTTCACTAAACTCATTACGCACAAATACTTGCTAACCATACTCTGTCTACATTTTATTTTGCTTAAAGTATTTGTGCATTTTTTCCAATTACCAGCCACAGCTGCAGATTAGTCGCTCGATTGCGCGCTAGTCCGTTCGTTCAAGTCAATGCGACTAATAACTGTAATTCAAAAGGATGAAAACCCACCTGAATAAGAAGAAGAAATAGCAGAAAGTAAACGGCCATACGTTCAAATGTATGAAACATAAATCAAAGTAATGCCGAGCATGTGCACGACGTAATCTTCTGGCCGCCATCCAAACGCCTAGGTGGCAATCGTAGAGTCCTAACGAACTAGTCAATATACTTGTAGATACTGGGCACTTATTGATTTTGCATGATGATTTCGTTCTTCCAGGCGCACAGGCACACATGCATTCACTAAAATATATCGCAGGTTACTCGTGCCTTTCTCAATGACGTTGTGAATTTGTTGCAGTTGCATTATGAAGGAATGTGGTTATTTCTGGCTTAGCTACACCTTCGCCACTTCCAACATATACGCGCGCATGTTATAACTCTACCGTGACCATCAGACGCGCGCCGGTATGCCAGATATACCAGTTGGTATTGGTATTATATTTAGTTGCCGGCGCAGCACTGGTTTATTCTTTGAAAGCCAAAGGAAATGGCATGTTTTCTGTTGAAACATTTTATGTTTTATGTCTGTCTTCAAAAAAAAATTTAAATATCGAAGCTTGAGTATTAATTAAAAAAATTATATTTTCACCAATAATTGAAAATTCGTATTTATTTAATAAATATGAAATCACAATTCGATCATTTTTGACTTATCGGTTATTGCTCCTGAATGGATTTATCCTTTTAGCCCGAGTGATGATTCGCCGCAACCAACTGTTTTTTTAACGGTAGCCCTCATACCTTAGTATCGCACAATATAAAAGCGTTTGTTGTATCATTTGGTAGTGCAGATTTCTTTCCGAATTACCCCATAACAGTTTTATAGATTAAAAACATGTGGAGCAGATTCATTGATAATTGTTTATTGTTTGTCATTTATTTTCCTCACAAGTTATAAATTTATTTTGGTGTCTTTGCCTAATTGTTTTGTTTAAACAAAACCTCATTTTGGAAATTCTACATTTGTCGGATTGTTTATTTACCTTAGTATAATACAGATATAAGAACCATCGTCCACGTTTATTTGTTAGTGGGAAAGTGCTGGCTCCAAATTTTTCTGAAGTTGACTGGAGAATTTCTCTGTTATATGATAAAAAGGTCATTTTTTCACCCAAAAAGAATTACAACTGCAATGTAACATGCAATTGAAAACAAATTTTAAATTTTTAGCAAAAACGAAAAATTAAGCAAAAAAAGTGATGACGGAAACTCTTTCTAACATAAATCAAAAAAAAAAATGAATTGATCGGACCCAAGACAGGTCCGACGGGGTCTTGAAGTTTTCCATGTATTTTACATGGGGAAAATACTTTTTTTTTGTAGCATTGCTATAAAATCACAAAAAAAAAAATTTAATACATATTTTAATTCACATATGTTTTTGGATAGGGTTGCCATTTATCTATACCAAAATCGATACCATATCAAACTATCGAATGTGCAAAAATGCATATTGCACATTTCACTTAACTTACATAATTACCTCTTCTTAGTTAACAGATGGGTGGCAATAAGCTTAAATTTTAAATAATCATTCTTCTATTTTTTAAGAAAGGTGGCAACCCAGTTTAAAAATGTATTTAAATATTTTCAAACGCTTTTGGTTTTGATTAATAAACTTACACCCAAATTCATAAAAAATAAAGAAGACTTTAACTGCTTTATAAGTAGAAAATTTATATGAATATGTCACTTTATACAGCTCTTTAAATCTATTTTATTTTTTATGAATAGGGCGTTAAGATATTATATTGACTTTATATAATTTTAAATTTTCAAACATCATCCAAACCTGTTTTTCAGAATTTTTACCTAAAACCTACAGAAAACATCAACAAAATGCTAAAAAAATTAAACACATCCATTGAATTGCGCACATGATGTAATTATGAAAACATAAAATAACTAATTCTTTTATATAACAGATAGAATTATCGGTTGTTAAAAAGTACTCAGTAAAATGTTTAAGTTAAATAAGCATCATGGTTATTTCTTTAAGACTTCGGAGGGAGCATAGTCTTATTCGATCAAAAAATATTTATTTTTAACTATTTGATAGCAATTCTACGAAAAAATTGTTTTTTCTTCATGCATATTACATAGGAAATTTCAAAGCCCCGGCAACACGGGTAAATATTAACCTACATATCTCAAAATAAAAAATACGCGTCTACATATTTTTGATATTCTTCACGTCAGGCAGTAGCTGGAGGAAAACAAATGTGGACCACCCTAATGTACATACATACAAACCTCTGGGCATAGGTATGTAAATACATCTCTTCACAAACGCACTTGGAAATACGACAACTTTAAGTTATAGAAGTTTATTATTCAGTTTGAGTGTACAGTTTCCAGCGTTTTTCAATGCCTTCGCCGCATGCAGATGCTCCCCGTTTTCGCAATGTTCATCGTAAAGAACTTCAGTCAGTGCAAGTGCAGGGATATTTATCAGGTGTGCTATTCTCACATGTACCATCACGCAAGCAGCATTCGTGAATGCAACACTAATTTAAGTCTACAACAACACAAAAGCAAAGCGTGAAAAAGAGAGAGAAAACATGAAATTTAATAGTAGGAAAGCCGCAAAAAATAATTTACAAAAAGAAATGTAGCCATTTGCCAGCGAAATACGAAACTCGCTAAACTATTAGCAACACCAACAACAACATGTGAGTGATACCGTTGGAATAACGTGCTGTGCAGTTGATTGTCGTGTCGACACATGCAACATGCATTATGGCTGCGGCTAAAATGTACGATTTGCAATAATTTGCTTTGCTTTTTATTGCCTTGCATTTGCTCCAACTTCAAGATGAATGCTACATATGCTTTTATTATTGTTGTTATGATGGTCCAATTTAAATAGATGAATTTTCATGCAGTCAAAGGCATTTGTGGTCACTAGATGACAGTATTCTGGAAACTGTGGCTATTTGCAGTTTATGCGTAAATGAGCGACACATGAAACATTTTGCATTGGGCCTAAATGACTATTTAGATACATTACGTATTTTATTATCTGCGGCTTGTATAGGTAAATAATTGTTTTCTACTCACCTCGATCGCAGAGCATGTCTTTCCTATTGGTATCGCACACGCATTTCCAGGCGCTGCCATTACAAGAACCAAGAATACGCTAGCTGTATCGGCATCTGTAAGTGTAGCAAACGAAAGGAATAAGAAACGGAAGGTTTAAGAAAATTTTTATTATGGTTTATAAATTGAGCATTTGTGTGGAATTTTCACACGTAAACGAAAGACTTAAGCCACAAACTCGTAATACAACTGTGATGGCCGTGCAGATGTGGTAAGGGAAACCCGGTATGATTGTTTTATAATTGCTATGTACTTAGTACCAGAATTCCCGAGCTTTGATCGGAGTGTATAAACATACTTTTTAAATTTAAAAATTAATTAAATACATATACGTCTTAATATCTCTGAGTTGGGGATTTTAAAACTACTTTTCATTTGATTCACATATTATTCTTTTTATTTTTATTAATAAATAATACCGAATAACCGTCAGCCTTATACGAATATTCTCGAAGATGAGACGTACATATCTGTATAATCTTAAAATGCAAAACATTGGGCTGTATGCATAAAACCTAAGCAAATGCTTTTTCTTAAAAATGCAGACCATGTCAAGTAATTTAAATTAAAGTAAATAGGAGGATGGTTCCGTGCGCAGAAGTGGAATTTTTTTGACTGCAATTCACCTGGGAGTGGCGAGAAGTAATTCTTGTGCATATGATTCAGCTCACTACGTCCGGATATTTATATCCACGTATCCTCTGGGTAGGGATCAAACTCCCATTTGGGAGCGAGCTAAAGTTAGAAGGCGTAAAACTTCGCGCGCGCTGGGTTTGCGTCCCGCCACGTTAAAACCCCGCCCAATGAAAAACAAAAAGCAGCCTCAGAGTCGACCCCCCCCCCCCCCTTTTTCTGATGGCGACCGCGGAAAAACGTATTAAGGAGTATGATTTGAGGGTATACACCTGGAATATCCGGACCCTTAATGGGAAAGGTGCCTCTTCCCGGCTGGTTGATGTCCTCGGGAAGACAATGGATGGAGCAAGGAAAGGTAAGCGTGAATCTTGCGACGTCGACTATAGTTGCCACATAAAGGAGCGCAAATTCCATGTGGAATTTGTGGTGGTAGAGAGACTCTGTCGCCGAGTACTGGATTTCATCCCGGTAGTCAAACGTCTAGCCACAATCCTCATCAAAGCGAGATTCTTCAATATTTCGCTTATCTGCGCCCATGCCTCGATGTAAGACGTGGCATCCTAAGATCTCTTCTATGAGCGCTTGAAGAGAACCTATGAGCTCTGCCTCGAATCGTGCTTGGCGATTTTAATGCCAGGTGGGCAAAGAAGGGAACTTTGGCGCCAATATCGGAAAACTCAGCCTCCACGAAGAAACATCCGATAACGGATTGAAGTTGATTGACCTTGCCGGGCCCGAAACATGGAAATATTTAGTACTAGGTTCTAGCATAGGAAAATCCACCAAGCTACATGGCTGTCTCCAGATCGGAAAAAAGAACCCAAGTCGATCATGTTGTGAAAGACGGAAGGCATGCTCTCTGCATTTTAGACGTATGTACACGTCGAGGGCCAAACATCGACTCGGACCACTATCATGTTGCAGCCAAGATACGCACCGCTCCTGTGCACCAAACAGTGTGCGCCCAACAATGCAAGGAAAGCTTAACGTCGAAAAGCTGCAAACACAACAGACGGCCAATTTATTCGCCACCCGCCTACTCCTATTCTGCCTTCTCGGGATTAGATAGAAGCAAAGTATTCAACGCGGCCCGCGGTACTGGTAACAGAGTAAGAGGTAGGCCTCCTCTGCGTCGAAAAGACCAGGTGGAGAAAGGCTTGGCTTCACTTGGCATTTCCAACTGGCGTCAGTTAGCACAGAAGAGAAATGACTGGCGCGCTGTTTTAGACTCGGCCAAAATTGCCTAGGCGGTTACAGCGCCAATTAGGAAGAAGAAGAAGAAGAAGAAGTAATAAGTGGCGACCGCTAAGGTGTAGTAATTAGAGGGGCACACGACCATTCTGCAGAACCCAATATCGAGCCCATCTTCCGACTAACATCAAAAATTAAATAAAGTAAGTGCGCCTGAGCCACACTGGAAAAGTGAAACTTACGTTATATATCTACTTTGTCTCATAACCAATATACATATGTACATCTGCTTTTGCTTAAGGTTATATTTTTTGTCTTTTTTCTATCTAGATCCCTACCTCTACCCCTGTTCGTTCTAATTACATTTTTGTTATTCTGTTTTCCTTTGTCTTCATTTTTATCTTTATACTAAATCGATAACAAAATCGATAAAATATCTATAACTAAATCGATGACAAATTCGATAAAAAAATCCGATAGCAAAATCGATAATAATATTGGTAGAAAAATCGATTGGATAATCGATAAAAATATCGATAACAAAATCGATAAAAATATCGATATAAAATCGACAACAAAATTTCATTAGAAAATCGATAAAAATATTGATAACAAAATCGAAATAAATGTCGATAACGAAATAGATCAAAATATCGATAACGAAACGAACAAAAAAATCGATAAAAATTTCGATAATTATCTACATCGATAAGTTCGGAAAATATCTATGCAAAATTGATAATAATATCGATACAAATTTCGATAACAAAATCTACTAAAAATATTCATAACAAAACCGATAAAAACATCGATTATTATATCGGTAAGTCCCGAGAATCCCGAAAATAACTAAAATCCCGAAATAGTCCCCAGATTGAGTCTGTGTCTATATCATTTTCTTTATAATTACCTTTATTTTAATATTTCTTCCTCTATCTTCATCTTTACTTATATCCTCATCTTTTTCTTTATTTTTACTCTCCTTTGTTTTTACTTTAATTTTATTATTTTCTTCATCCACATATTCCCCCTCACCTTTGCCGTTATATAAATAATTAGTTTAAATTTGCATTGGTCTTCATTTTTGCCTTTATCTTTACGCACCTTTGTTTTTGTTTCTATTTTTTCTTTTGTCTTTATCCTTTTGTTTACCTAAGTACGAACTCACCTTTACTTTAGTTCTTGTATTGGTCTTTTTCTAAGTGTTATTCTTTAACCTTTCATTAGCACTCAAGAAGCACTTGCTTCAGCCCCAACCGTTTCCGTTGCACCATTTCCAAGTGCAATTTCCGTTGAATTTTCCAATTTAATCCAAACCAATCAACCGCCGCTAAAGAAGTTTCACTTCAATAAAACGTTTTTTCTAATAGCAGGCGGTGGCAAACCTCCGACGGTATTTCTGCCATGAAAAATAGCTTCTCATTAAAATACAATCGCCGTTAGGAGTAAAGCCGATACAGAACCATGACTTATAACAGTGTCCTCGCTCAGAAAATACGACGAAAAGCAAAAATCTTTCAAATAGCGCAAATTGGGAAAACTAGGTTGCTTGTTACAAACAGAAAAAGGAGACACGCAATCGATTCTTCAAAACTTGTCGTCCCCAAACCAGACAAGGCAATAGCTTTTGTTTATCACTTTTCAAACCTTTCTTAACTCAATGGAATCCCGTCTTGCTTAAATACATGTTTTAATTACTAATAGTAACCTAAGCTTTAATTCGCTTTCGAAAGGCATGTCGAAACCAGTGAATATTGCTGCAGTTTCGTTTTGCTATTGGTTTCTACGATTTGTCGGTTGGCAGAATCTTATTTTCCCATAAACGCGCGTATCTCCGCCAAAGCAGAATTCAATTAATAACAATTTCTCAGAAGAATACAAATTTCGCACTAAAAATTCAGTTAAAATTTAAAGCGATTTGCTTTCCACTAGCACGCTGAACAACAGTCAAGCGTCATAGAGAAAGGCATGGCCATAGATTGAATGGAAGGAAAGTAAGTTACAGAAAGGTTCTGCCTAGTTTTCTGTGCTAATTTAAAAGCAGTTTTTTATATTCATTGTTGTAAACTTTTTAGTTTGTTGCTTTTTAAAACTTATAACTGCCTACCGCAAGATAGTAGAGCTTTTTTGTTGACTGTTGTAAAATGCCAGCGAATATGTTCGTATATACGCTTGTTATCGTCGACAACGAAATTATTTGAACCTTTGCGATGAACTCAATTTATTTTTGATTGGGCTATTAGTAAAAAAGGTTGAGAGAAGTCAATGCTTGCAAGGAAGGATAGTCTAATATCGATTGATGGCAGCTACCAAGGTGAGAAATTAAGTTCTTCTTAGTCATTTGCTAATCTAATCTCTAAGTCTTAAATGTTACGAAAGAGGAGAAATATATTTGATTTAAAGCTTGATTCAACGACCAAATAAAAAAACAAAATTTATTTATGATTTGATTTAATGGACAAATTAAAATTTATAGTAACTTTTGATAACTTTGATTGTTATTTTTTTAATAGTTTTGAATAGTTGTCAAACATTATGGTGTACGCTGTAAGAATTTGAGAATAGAAACACAAAAACTGTAGAAGCTACGAGTTTTTTCATACCTGCGTACATAAACTTTAGTATAAAATATAGTATATAGTATATTATAGTAAAACACTGATGTGTAAATATTGTATGGAATGACCCATATGTATATCAATTAAAAACACTTTCGCAACAATGAAGTGAAAATATGTAAGCATAAAAAACAAAAACGAAAAAATCTACACTAAAGCGCCGTTAATACAACTTAAAACGCTCTTTTCCAAATCAAAAGAAGAACACTAACACCGAAATCAAAATTATCGAATAATTAGTTGTGGAAACATTTCAGAGTTAGTTTGTATAATAATAATAATAATAATAATAGCAATAACAACAAAAACAGTGGGAACAGCTGCATGACTTGGCTGCAATAAAAAGAACGGCAAGATAGTGTGCAATGAAGTAAACAACATTACCAGCAGAGAATTGCGGGATTTGCAGATTTCTATTCGTTTTTTTTATATTTCTTTATTTTGTACAAATATAAAAATTTTCCTTTCGCCTTTACCCTCTTTTTTGGTTGTTTTTTTTTCTTAAGGGTTTTCCAGTATACAGTCATTGGCGTTTTATATTTCGATCTGTTGCCGCCATAGCTGCCGTTATAGCTGCTGTTTCATAGTGGTGGCAACAGCAGCCGTAGGGCATCTCAACAGGCCATCAATGTAGCAGCGCCCAGCAGTTTTGCACTGGTTGCCACAGAAGCTGCTCAATGCCGATTTTATACCGCTCGAAGCAGCCAACGAGCAACTGTAAGTGTTGGCCTTTTTATTTTGTTGCTTCTTCGTTATGCTGTTAAGTCGATGCCTTTTCATTGTTGCAAATGTGCAAATTTTGCAATAAAAAACAAACTCGTTCATTCGTTTCATTTCATTCGAAGCTGTCACCGCTCTTGTTCTTGTTGCTGGCGCTTACAACTAACTCAAGCCTTTCCCTTGCGGTTGTGATTTGCAATAGTGCAACGCAGATGGTTACCTGCACTATGTATTTCGTTGTTGTTGCACACAAGCTTACTGTTGGTATTACAGCTGTTGTTTTGCTGTAACAATAATCGCTTTCGTGTGCGCGCCTGCAAAGTGGGTGGAGCTTTCCGCCTCTTTCGGCAACCAAGTCATCTAAGAAAAAGACGCACAGAACTCTACTACTAGCGAATTTAATTTAGTTTTTCATTTGTAGACTACTTGTGGTCAGAAAAGTGCTTAAAAAATATTACAAAGGCTATAGCAACTACATACTGCAACAACAACTTCAATTGCGCATCATCCTCAGCTTTAGCATTGGCAATCACAACAGCCAACGGGAAGGTGTAGTATTAGGACAGCATCAAAGATTTTTGTTGTTACTGAGCGAACATTCATTTTGTGGCAACTGTCTATATTTGAAATGCCAGTATTTTCATGTATTTGAGGACTTTTTTCTTGAGTATGGCATGCACGATTCAAAGCTTGTAGCTAATCGAAAATAGTGTGCTTAACATAGAATACGTGATTCCTTGCTGGCACTACTTTCCAAGGCTACTAAAGCAAAGCAAAAATCAGTTGCGAAAGAACCGACACTCAGTCGAAAGTTGGTGCTGTTGGGCTCACTTGATGCGTTTACATTGCACTGCATTGAAGGTAGATAGCCTCTACGGCTGCATATTGTGGTCATCTGATGGTAGCCGCAGCCACAGCGAATGATTGCTTTTCTGCTCAACATGATTACTGGTTGCATCGTGGCTAAGATTACAATTAATTGGAACTCTTCGTAATTATTTTTAGTATTCCTAGAAAGTCTCAAAGTCACAGTCTGAATTTGCAAAAAAAAATTCAGAAACTGGGTCATCAATTTGGATAACCCAGGGAGGAAGTATATACGTATATATGTCGGCATCGAAATCCAACGCATAATCACTTTTGCCAACAAGTGCCATTTTGGACTTAGTATGCAATTCAGAGACCTCTTTCGACGCACGAAATCCACATTCTATAAGTCAATCACCATGCCCGTGCTCGTATTTGGCGCAGAAGCATGGACCATGACAACATACGATGAGGCGGCTCTTAGGTCTCTTATAGTATTCGAGAGAAAGATTTTGCGGAAACTTTACAGGCCTTTACACGTTGGCGATGGCGAGCACCGCAGATGATGGAACTATAAGAGGTATAAGCTTTACAACGGCATAGACACCGTGAAGGGAATTAAAATACAGCAGCTCCGCTGGCTTGGCCATGTAGTTCGAATGGATTCCACCGCTCCAGCTATGAAAGTATTCAAATCGGAGCTCGGTGGTGGTAGCAGAAGAAGAGGTAGGCCCCGCTGCGATGGAACGTCCAAGTGTAGTAGGACTTGGCTTCACTTTGCTTTTTCAATTGGCGTCAGTTGGTACAGCAGAGTGACGACTGGGCTGCTTTATTGAATTCGGCCAAATTCGCTTACACCGTTACAGCGCCAAATAAGAAGAAGAAGAACAAAAAATATTAATTTTCGTGAAACATATCTTACCAAAAATATGTGTTTTACAAATATATCGACTCTTACGTCACCTAGATGATTACTTCTTTCATATTGCACTGTAATCGGGTTCTGAGCTAAGTTTGAAGTTTCAATGCTCTAGCTCGTCGTGAAATTTGCTAAAAATGTATTGCAAAATTTTATTACATACAGGTTAAACTTAATAAAAGCTTGTATAATAGGCTATTTTTTTGGTAATTTTGTTGTTGTGTTTGCTGACATATTGTTTCTGGTAACGTTGACAGCACCCAAATTGTGATGGTACTTTGTTGGTTTTAGACGCCCAGCTGTCAAACTGCAAACTAGACCGCCGAAGAACCACCAGCCGAGTATAAGAAAATGTATTGAAATGGATAGCACAAAAACGGCAACAACAATAAATTTGTACATGTTACATGCTGGAAAAATATATGGTATACTGGATGGAGACAAAAATACATATGTACATAGAAAGAAAAAGCAAAAAAAAAACATTAAAACGAAACGTAATGAAATGTAGGAAATGTGTTTGTCGCAATTCAACTGTCTCCAGTTCTTTAACTGCCGGCGTGTTTTGGTAGATTTTGTATATACATAACTTTCGTTTTATTTTTAACTTCTTGGCGCATTTTAATTGCTTAGCCACTTTTTAGAATACTACATACATATATGCATACTTACGCAGAAAATGTATATATGTATATACATATGTACATATGTTTGCACTTACGTATAGTTTTTTTCTTTATGTCGAAGTCAGCGTATTTTGTAAGTTTTGTTGTTTTCGCTCTGCTTAATCATTTGGTCAATGTGACCAGCGCTTGTTAGCGCTCACTGGGTGTAAAGATGTCTAATTAAAACTCCCAAGTGCAAAAAAAAACAAAAATACCAAAGAAACCTAAAGAAACGGCACCACCCAGCTTCAGCCCGACTTTTATTGCTGCCATTCCAACACATTCACACACACTACCAATTTTAATTTCGAATTTTATAGCATTTATTTTGACTACAACACATTTTTTTTATACTCTTTTAAGCTTTGGCTCATTTTCGAGCGACATTTTAGTTGTTCGCTTTCGCATAGTAAACGCATTGTTAAGCGAGCTCTCGCCGCCAGTGCTCTGATGCTAACCTAGGCTTATACTACCTCGGAATCTCTGGTATATGGTAGGTTTTAATAGTTGTCTTATAGTTACCTGGATACGATTTGTTGTACATATGCAGCACCTGCAATTTTAACATAAACGATTTTCGTAGGTGAAGCGAGAAGAGAAAAGAAAAAAAACCAAGTACACAGTTAGGTAAAAATTTAATTACATATACAGATATATGTATTACAAATTAACGAATGTAAAAAAAAACCGTTGCCCAAAATTTACAGTAAACAATAAAAACTTTCTTATTTCAAAAGGTTCTCTCTTTCCCATTTCAGGGTAGTTTTATAAATCGATATTTTAATGCCAGAAGCATCCGGTGATCGAAGTTCTTTTTTTGGCAAAAACGTCAGTTACGTGTTTTTGCATAACGACGATTCACAGTGCGGTACTCTAATCGCCGATATGCTTCCTTATGACTATGTATACAAGAAAATACAGCAAAAAATTTCTTTATTTCAAGGACCGAATATAGTCGTTAGTTTTTTTCTGGTATGAAAATCTATTTTTATTTAATCATTATTTAATGAAAAAACAAGAATTTTAAAATAATGATTTTATATGATCGAAAAAAATTGAAAGGCAATTTGAACAGTTTTATCCTGATTATTATAAAAATCAAAGACCCATCATCCTTCTCTATGATGATTAGATTAGGGAAAGGTTTAAGATTAAATTTTTTTTTTATAACAATCACTATTTTAACTCGAACATAGTGAACTCAAATGCACTTTATCACAAAAAAAAGAGTTGAACTTTAAAATGAGGAGGATGTGACTTAAAAATGCTAATATGTATAAGGTTCTAAGAAGTGCTAAGTTTTATCTTGCTGTTAAAGTAATATACCCAGTAGCACCCAGGCTCGATCCTGACTTTTTTAAATTATATTTTTGTTTTAATTATGTGCGTTATTCTATTTTTTTTTTGTTTATGTTTATGGTATTTCACATAATTATTTCATGTTAATTTAATTTGTTAAAGCTTAATTTTAATTAAAAAGGCCATTAAATGTAAATTTACATAAAAAATGTAAATCTGCTTACCACTACACCACAGCGGCAACCGATGTATATCGCAGAAACTGGTATCTGAACAATCATGGGTATAGGAGATATAGCTTATACAGCACTGATCTTGGCAATTTTCTTAATAGATTTCGTATGATTATCGCGAAAATATCTCACGAGATTTCTCGGGGTTAGCCGTTCAATAGAAGAAGCTTTAAGGTAAAACCCATTTCTGAGCAATCATTTGTATGGAGGCCGTAGGTTATAGTCACCCGATATTTGTCATTTTCACTGTAAGTTTTCTATTGATAATGAGTGAAAAAATTTCATATCTGAAAAATCAGTTCTATGTGGGCTATGTGTTGTTGGGGTCCGATTTTTGGTAGTTCCGACAAACGAGTATTAAATTATAAAAATACCTTACCGAATTTTAGTCTTATATCTCGAAAATTGAGGGACTAGATTGCGTTCATACAGACAGACGGACAGATGATGTTTTAAGTATACATTTTCATGGGGTTTTCTCTTCTTCTTCTTCTGGTACTTATATATATCGGTTATAATACCATTTCATTTTCATGAAAATTATAATAAACTATTGGACTCCTTGCCAGAAACAAGATCCTCCACAAATGCGCAAACGATTGTAGGTTATAATTTGGCGACTTTGGCCTAGTAAGTATTCTAGCGATTATGACTGATCGACATAATATTTTATTGGAAAGTTAGAGATCGATATTTTAAACTACGTCAGGGATTTCGATGCTTAAACTTGAATTGGGCCTACCCAACTAATCACCCTAGTTTTATACAACCGACTGAAGCTATTGCAATTTTTTTGACTGCAACTACAAATTGCACGTGAAGATTATGCAAAGCGAAAGCAATTAAATTTCAACAACATCGCGCAGCTGGATGCCTGAAAACACTCATTTATGTCCGGCCAAACAGGCAGCTAAGCTGACAGACCGGGCAGCGGAGCCAACAGCAAGGCGCTGATAGTAAGCTAGTACATTGATATCTATGAAGAAAAATTACCTCTGCGGAATGTTAAGTCTATGCGGTGGATAGTGGCCTCATTTCCATACCTTGTGAGGCGTTTCAAGTTGCTGGGATAAATAGTAAGAAAAATGGAATGCAGATTTGTAAAATGATCTCCGTAACGAATCTTAAGTAAATGAGATTTGAGCGGATTTGAGGAAATTACTATAAAATGTCAGGAGAGCGACTTAGAAATATTCTGCAATGTAGATCGTGCATATACTATATGTACATTAAGACGGGTCATTTTTTATAGGAGACTTTTTCGCCTATGCGCATATAACACTGAAAGATGCTACGTGAAGTTTTAAGAAAATTTTAGGAAGAAACAATGGGCATAAAATCAATTTGCAGTTTTCCATAGGTTTCTTAGTATTTTAAGGTAGTTTCGCAAAAATTTGCTTAAATTTTTTGTAAAACATGCTATGAGGAATCCATTTCTGTACTTATGTTTTTCTTAAAACTTTCACCAGAGAGCGCAACTGTGAAAATTTTCAAAATTTTTTCTAAACTTATTTTCGCAATTAGGCAAACTCCAAATTGATTTTAGACCCATTTTTTTCTTCGAAAAATTTACTTATAATTACATATAGAACCCTTCTATAGTCAAACAAAATTGGCCCGCCCTAATGTACATATATTTATACCATTCACCATTCAGAAATATTCGTTGGATTCTCTTATTTCTTCTAATTTTCTCCTAATTTATCAGCCGTTATGCATTTCCAACCTTTTCTCGCTATCCATACTCAGTAACTGCCGGCGACTGGAGTAATTGGGTGGCGGAAGGGGCGCCTCATTCATATTTCAACTACGATGACAACAAGCTTGGCAGTTTGTTGCAAGTGCAACGTTGCAACGTCGCTAGTTGTTGACGACGTCGTGCGGACATCGTTTTTTGTTTTTGTATTTATTTTTTATTTTGTTTCATTATAACAACCTTACGCGCCACAAGTGGTTTGCATCAATCGGCAATTAAATTAGTTACGATTACGATCGTGTCGTGTGTAGTGATACACACACACACATGTCATGCCACGCCACGTTACCCATAGCATTGCAACTGCACACTTTCCGCACCGCAGTCTGGCTTGCCATGCTTGCACACGAGATTATTACTTATTATGTGTGCAACTGATGCAATCGCGTTCTCTTCGACAGCTGCAGTCCTCCCCTCTATCCCTGATTGGAGAGTGATTTTTTGAAAGCGTAATAAATCATGTAGTTGTCTGTTGTTGTGTTCCTTTTGTCGATGTTGATATTGTTTGTGTGACACTTTTGCTGTTGTCGTTGACACATTTGACGTTTCATTAGTTCCTCATTCGCGTGCTTTTAAATGAGCTTAGGAGTATCTGTGTTTGACAGTTTGGGTCATTTGGTCAGGTTTGACAATTTTCCGTGGTAAAACGTATAAAGGTACGTATACATATATAGTATACTTGTATGCAGGTTAAGTTAAACGGCTGTGTTTAAGTGTTCGTACAAACTTTCAGCTGGAGGCATGTTTGGACATTGTGCGTGCCTTCTATGAGTGCCAAGAAAGTATCCTTATAGTATCAAATGGTTTCATTTCCGTTATCTCTGCCAAGGTGGTGAAAATCTTGATACCACCGGAAAGAATTCTTAGGTTGATTTTAGAGTGCTTTCTCTAATTGTTTAGTTCCGATCATTGTGTTATGAAGAAATTAACAGTACTGCTAAAATTTTATATGAGCATTAAAGGTGCTTTTTTTGCTTAAAATTTACTTGTTAATTTTCTTTTTTGGTTAATTTGATTTATATTTATTTGATTCATATTAAATATACCCTTTGATTACTTAAATATATCTACAAGCTCACATGAAAGGTGTGCGCCATTTTATGCTGGGCGGTGCCACGCCCATTTTTAAAAATGTATGACAATATAATTTTCTGCTAAGAAGTTATCCCAACCATAGATTTTAAGTGAATTAGCTTAATTACATAATTACGGATTTATCGCAGTTTTCGCATTTCAATAAATTACTGTCAAATGGGAAATGGGCGTGATTATTTCCTGATTTGAAAAATTTTCAACGGTTTCCTCCGTAAGACCCTAAGCGGTGTTCCTACTCAGTTTGGTATCATCGCAAGCCCGATTTTGCCCATACCAACCTGCCTTGTATAAATGACAACCTATGTACTATACTTTGTGGAGATATCTCATATTTTACTCGAGCTATCGTGTGCTCGGATGGACGAGCAGGCAGACATAGCCTAATCGATTTATCTTCTTATTCTGAGCAAATGGCTACATCTATTTCGATGCCTTTAGGCTGTTAGGCGCTCGAGTATAAAAAATATATTTTCAAAACAAGCTTTGCAAATATGAACCACATCAGGCCGTAAGCATGAGTTTTTCAAATAATTCTACCCCAACGCCACCTAACGGCCAAATCTTTTGTGGAGTTATTTTCTTCCATATAGGTAATATATGTACATATATTCCAAGTATTAACCAAATTGGACTATATGTACGGGTTTTTAACCGACTCCCAAAAAAGGAGGAGGTTATCAGTTCGTCGGAATATTTTTTTTAAATTTTTTTATTTTTTTATGTATGTTACCGCATAACTTTGGACCACATCAACCGATTTCGAAAATTCTTTTTGCATAGGAAAGATAGTATATCAAAGGTGGTCTCATACTAATCTGGTTTGGATCATGAAATATATGATGGATCATGAATATATACATATACATATTTTTATATGTATGAGAATTGTAGTCGGTTTTGTTTTTCCTTCTTTTTTTCCTTGTGAACACATCCAGTTTAGTTTTGGAAGGGTTAACTCCTAGCCCCTTTTGTGTTGGGCACTTAGAAACTTAAGTTTTATTCTAAAGATGAAGTGCTTGTTGGCCTAAAAATACCCTGCTTTTGAAATAAATATCACCTCCATCCTAGCATTGGCTGCATATCCATCGGCAAGTATCTTATAAAGACATTCACAAGAGCGTTACAATATAGGTGGCACCACCGCATCCGTTACTGCTGCTTTAAAGGGACCACATGGAACACGTCACATTTTTTATAACAGTACATATTATTGTCCAAATATCGTTATGGGAACGTTTTTAGTTATCACTAAGCGCTGTAAGTCAGCTTGATTTTTCTCATAATTTTTTTTTTATATATTTAAGTTTATTGAAGTCTTCACACCTCATTCGGAACTTTAGCACATCAACGGCACACTTGTCAAAATATGACATGTTTATCAATCAATCATTTTCTGTAGATGACCTATAATTTTTCTATGTAGTACGTTTCATTCAATTTTGTTGTTGTACCAAATTACTTTTATGTAATGATTCTTCATTCACTTCTTTTCCATCTCTAATCAAAATTTAGTTTAAATGAAAGCCATAGAATTTACTTAATTTTTGTGGGCTAACTGTGCTTGTTATCGCATCTTTGTAGCGCCATCATCAAATAACGTTTACCAAAACATATTTATGTACAAACAAAGCATAACTTTGTATTTTAGGTGTAGCTACGCATGCTCTTCATAAGAAATTTCCATATCTCATTCAAAGCGCCAAAAGTTAACATATGTACACTTATAGATGTATATGTAGGTACCTACATGTATGCGCTTGTATAGGCGTGAACCAAAAGATGTTTTGTAACTTGCTCGGTATCCAATGTATAAGTATCCAATGAGCAAATGATTTAACGACCGAATGGGTCATGAAATTCAAATTCACAGAGTTGTAAATGCAAATTAAACAAAGATTTTGATCACATTTTGCTTGTTAAGGAATTGTTGTAGTATTATATCTATTGAAAGGAGGGTTAATTTGAAAATATGTATGTTTCTAGAGTGTCGAGTAGGTATTCAAAACTCTCAACTATTTTGTGGGCGTGTATGTTCGAATTTTAGCCCTGAAACCAACGTAACAAAAAATAAAATAAATAAACAAAGTTACGAATGTTTGCAGTGTGTCTCATGAGCCACATTTTCTATAGAGCCCCCGCTTCCCCTTTCTTGCCACCTCTACTGCTGACGACTTAGTGCCCAAGGTTTTTATTAATTTAATCGAGTGCACCAGTTACGCGCACAGATTTAAATCGCAATCAAGTTGGGACATAGTTAGTTCACATAAAATTTCAATAAAGGAATAGTAAGGAAATTTAAATTTAATTAAATGGTTGTTATTGTAACGAAACTTCGATTTTCTTCAAACCGCATTCACTGTTTAAAGCTACATGTTAATCATGCAATTTCCAAGCCGAGGCGTCCTGAAATATAGTTTTGTATAAGCTATAGATTACATTTGGTTTGAAGCTAAGCGCCTTGTTCTTCATGGCTGCTTAATTGCCAGCAAAAACTACGAGAAGGCGACAAAGGCGATATAATGCAAAGAAAATACGCTCATATTGCTTCACCAAAGTCGAGGGGAAGAGTAAACTGGATGAATTCTCAGTACAGACATTTCAACGCGATGCTAAACTGACTGAGAGTTACCTCATATAAAACTAACTGAGTACCTTCAAAGCCAAACGAACCGATATGAGATGATATTGATATTTTAGATCCGATATTTTTCAGGTATCGATACTTTCGTTCGATACTTCTGGCAAAATATTTTTTTTTATTTACACTTTGATTTCAACATATTTTGATTAAAAGAAAAATACTGATAAAAATAAAATATTTCACACAAACAACAAAATATATAATCGAAAATCCCATGAGGCTATCGCCTGAAAATTTTGAAATGCACTTAGTGGCATTGTGCTACTATGATAGCACGGCCCAGTAATCATAGTCAACTTATGTGCAATAGACTGCATCACTCTACATACAACAAAAAAAATCGGTACTGTTTTTCCACTGAAATTATAAAACCTATTATATTTTAAGACTTCCAACAAAATATCTCTCAATAATATTAACAGTTACGTGAGCTGGACCGATTTGAAAATACCTCCAAAAATTTAGTTTTTTATTAATAAAAAGTTGTTTGTTAATATTTTTTGAAAAAAATACCTCTGAAGACTATACTTCACAGGATCATTTCTGTAGTCAGTCTTCATTTACTTTCATTGCAAATTGAAAGAAGCTAAAATTATATGTTTACTATTAACATATATTAATTCATATTTAAGTTTCTTTGACCGAAATTTTGTCATAGAGCGTCGTTGTTTTCAGCTGGTGCACTTTATTTTAACTCTTAAAATGAAAAAATCTAGGGTATACCGATTATCTATGCATAAAAACTAGATATCTATTTATTTTAAGGCATTATTTAGTAAATTTTCACAAAAGGTCGAACAAATTTCGTATACCTTTTCACATTTAATAATGTTTCCTTAAGGAAATTTTAAAATTTACTAGCTTTTGTAAAAAAAACAAATAATGTTATTTATCTGAGATGGCAAAGATGTCGTTATATTCTTGATTTTCTATATTACATTTTTTTTTAACAGTATTTGGCATGAATAAACATTGCAGCAGGTCGATATTGACGGAACAATAAAAAAAAAAATTGGATAGTACTTTATTTTACATATTTTTATCTCAATATTAACTTTATTTGGATACCTGAGTTGAAATTCGACCTATCCCGGCAGCCAGTTCGGAAACGCCCTATCTCAGAAAACTTTCCAAGAACACCCTACTTCAGAATTTGAATAAAGAACGCCCTATTTCAGAATTTTATCGAAAAACACCATATCTTAGAATTTGGTTGAAGAACGTTCTATCTCAGAATTCGGTTGAAATATGCCCCATCTTAGCTGAAAATACATTGAAAATATGCTGAGATAGCGCGTTCTTGAATCGCCAGCTAAGATAAGGCGTCCTTCAGCCAAATTCAGAGATAGTATGTTTTTCAGTCAAATTCTGAAGCCTTGAAAAATTTTCTCAGATAGGGCGTTTTCGAACTGGCTGCCGAAATAGGTCGATCTTCCACTTCCACTCAGGTAACGATTTAGTCTTTACTTATAGAGGGTTTATAACAGTTTTCAATTTGACTAGATGGCGGCATGTCATCAGGCAAAGCACGGCATTCGCTGGTTCTTGGTGCTAGCTAGCCTTCAAATAGTTAACTCAAGAAAAATAGTTGCAACAAAACCAAGCGAGACAAAGAATCAAGAAAAACTTACAAGAAACTGGCCAGCTGGCCAACGCATCGATATCAATGCATTCATAAGCAGCAGCAAACAGCACAACAATATCTATATTTTGTAAATGTAGGACCAACAGTAACAAAAACAAACTAACAAAAAAACAAAACTTACAGAATACGTGTAGGCGCAAAAACAATTGAATCGATCGCGCACGATCGCAAAAGCGACAAAGTAGTTCACCAACGTCGATAACACGATCAGAACATGTACATATGTATGTACGTGTTGGCTCTTTTGTTCTTATTATCGCTGCAGTTGGCTCATGAATATTAAAAAGTTAAAATATGGACAACTAGAGTTTTTAATATATTTAATACAAAAAAAAAAAACTTTCTTGTTACTGGAAGCTGCGGAAAAAATGCAACAAGTGAAGCTCAATGCACGTGCGAATGGTGTACACGTCTATAACCATCGCATTGAATGCGTGATTTTAAAAAATAGTGTATATACATATGTATGGGAAGAATTTATTGATCCTATTCTTTGGTCGGCGTAGGTATCTGTGATGTCAAATAAATATAGAAGGCCAGGGAAACGAAAGAAAAGTTTTACTTGCATTTGCAATAAAATTTTTAAAACTTCATTGAATTTTTACTGTTTGTGAATATTATGGCAAGAGCTATTACTTACGCCCTAGTACAATTTTTTGCTATTAGACAAGTACTTGCGCAAATACCAACTAGTCCAAATAGGAATCGAATAGGAATCTTATCTGTACTAGTTTGTATTTGCGCAAATATTTATATGGTGTATTTTGCGGATTGCTTGGCACAACTTCGCATAAAATTTCAAACTGTCATTTAGTGTTTCTTTCCATGGCTTCGCTTTCAGTGACATTTTTAAGCACAATTAGTGATGGCAAAAAAATTTTAATAATCGATTAATCGGTTAATTGATTAATCGAAAGCATTCGATTAATAATTGCAATTAATCGTAAGAAATTAACTGATTAATTGGTTATTTCGATTAAAATCGAAAATTAATAAAAACCTTTTAAAACTTATAAAAACCGACTTAAACCCCGTGTCAAAATTATAGTGTACGACAAGATTTATTTTTGTTATTTAATTTTAGTTATTTTTTTTAATATAGCTTATTCTTTAGCAAAACAAAATTATTAATACAAATGTATCAAAAATTAGCAAATATTAAAAAAAAAATCAACAAAAATTCCAGCTTTTTTATTAGGTTTCGTAGAAAGATTTTCAGTATGTACTTTTGTAGCCCATTGATTTTTAACATTTTTCTGTTTGGTAATGATGTTGCTAATTTTCTTCCTTCTTCTTAGAAAATAAAATGAAATAATGTGCCTGTGTTGTGATTTGTTAGTAGCTTTTTAGGTTAAGCTTGTGTTTGGCAAAAATATCGTATAAAAAATTTGCAGAATACGAGAATGTAAAAAACATCCCAACTTATTTTGAACATACATTATTGTGGAAGTAAAGTAGTCAATTTTTGATGATTTTTTTCGATAATCTGGAAAATTAATCGGTTAATCGCTCGATTAATCGAAAGGAAAAATTTCGTACAATTAAATCGTTAACCGAATGAAAATAACCGATAACAATCGGTTACTCGATTGATCGTGCCATTACTAAGAACAAGAAAATATAAAGTTTGGTAAATATGGGATAATTCCCACGCCCTCCATTCTTGTGTGCGGAAACACTAAATTTCACCCGATTTCGATGAAATTTAATTTGTGTTCTTTCCTTTATTAGAAAATCATAAATATTAAATATCGGGAAAATTTTATTACTATGACATCTACAACTCGTAAAAAATTCAGGCCCTATGATTAAATGTGTTAAGGGTATACTTCAGAATTACATAGGTTCAAATATTTATTTTCTCGCAATGTTTAGTATGTTTTAAATTGTTCGAAACATTATTTTCGCGAAATTATGGAAAAAGAAGCTCAAAGTCGTAATATTAATGAAGTAGAAAATTACATAGTATATTTGCAAAGTCACACGAAAAGGTTCAATTATATGCTCCAAAACTACATGAAATTCTTTAAAACATGCGCCTAATTTCAAGACCTGACGAACCGATGGTCACATTTTTCTACTGATAATTTTTAGCATCTACAATTCCAAGTCAAATTTTTGATTCGACAAAAAGGGAAAATACCACATACCTTCACCTGAATATTCAATGGCACTTAAAGAATTGACTACCCTTGAAAAAGAAACACTTCCTTCAATGGGGTCTGCGCCAAAGCCAACTAAACTAATTAGTCGGTATCGCGCCGATTCCAGTATTTCTCTGGAAATACTTACATACATATACCGTTCCTAAAGAGGCGGGGATAGTAAATAATGTGAAATTTTGTATATATAACTTTTCCTTTTCCCCCTCTAACCGGTCAAAAAAAAGACTGGACTACCGAAGAGCCGCTGAAAATCACTTGCTCAAGTAATTCACAGAGGTTGTACATCGATGAAATTAAGAACCTACCCGAAAACTTTAAAAAGTCATAGATAATAATGGCCAATATACTTGATCAAATTTTATTTTCAATAAAGAACATTTTTTTCAAAAATGTAGCAAAAACTTGCGGACACTTTTCTTAAAAGCAATACAACTTAGTCAAGCAAATATTGAAATAAGGGATAGAAAAGAGAAATATTTCAACATTGTTAAGTGAAGCAAATAACAACATTTTATTTCATTCGTTTAACAACTACCATTTACTCATGCGCTCAACCGCAAACCGCAACCCAAATGGGTGGCGAGCTCGGCTGCTAAGTAGGCAGCGATCACCACAACACTAACCGCGCCGCAACACACCTCATTGACAGCGCCGCAGACGAAGTGACTGGCCCACTGAATGACTAGCTGACTGACAAAGAATCGTATTAAATTTATACTGGCCGACCGAACCGAAAGCGCCACCGTGGCAGAAGAAATCAAGAAACCGAATAGCTAAGCCTCTATTGAGCCCCTACAAGGCGGTGTTCCCACGAAACAGGTTGCGTTTGTATGCTTGTGTGCAGTTCTCCGATTGTTGTTCTTCAAACTGATGCACGCAGCAAAGCATTTTGCCCATTCTTACATTCGAATTACCTTTGCCATCATAGTAACAACTTCGGCTCATAATGCACTCTCTCCCTTGTGCCCGCTTGATGGGGCAGTAGCAATCGTCATAGATACATACATACATTACTGCCTGAGAGGAGTATTCTTTAGGCTGTCTGGCCATGCAGTTGGGCTCCCAGGTGCACAGGAATTGCCATTTCAAAAATACGCTTGTAGCTTTGCAGCGTGCAATTCTCTACTTCCACAATAGCGCATGCGCGCATACATGCAGTTACAAACATACTCGTACGTGTGTACATATAAACGCTTTGGCTAGTTTTACTGCCAACAAATAAATGCATGATCACTACGGGCATTGCTGTTCAACACCAGTCGAAAAGCGTTGACGACTTTTTGTGCGCGATAGCCAAAAGCTATGGGCCACAGACACTTAAAAAGTTGCCAGCGGCTTTTATTTCTAGGCACGCTATGGAACAAATTGCATAGTTTTGTTACTGGTATGATTACTATTAGTTCCTGCATTTATACAAATACATTTTTAAGGTAATTGTATTATGCTTTTTGAAACGAATCTGTATTAAATCGTTTCACGCAATTACGTAGGAGTGTCTACCAAAGTATTTCTTAGCCTCGCCACAGTTTTATTCCAGTGAAAGTCCTCCTCACTACTTGAAAAATAAACTTTTGTAGAAACATACATATCTTTACGGGCGAGCGATAGATTGCCCGATTTTTAGTAGGCGCCGGTTTTGATCGCTGGACAGTGCAATATCCTAAATTAATAGACATTTTTTTCTAACTTTTCGGCAGGCTATTGCAAACTTTCAAGTGCAAGCATTTACTTCTGCCATGAAAAAATTTTTGCACAAAAATTTATCTATCATAATAGAGCGTAAAACTTAAAGTTTTATCACAACCCCTCAAAGTATTTCCTTACAAACTTCACTACATAGATGTGTAAATCCAGCCCACCAACGTAAACTCTTGTTGCTTTTCCATCTAGAAAAAAGTCTAAAGACTAAAAGAGGTATGACCATTACGGTGGCCAAAAATCCATATAAAAATTAACTTTTTTCATTTTTCGTAGAATTGCTATAAAATCGTTAAAAATAAATATTTATTGATCGTATAAGATTGCTTACATTAAAAAGACCCTATAATGTTTTTTTAACTTTAAAATTTTACTAAGTGTGTTTTAATAACCTATAATCCAACTGTTATAAACAAAAATTTGTTATTTTATGCTTTCATGGCCAAATCACGCATGAAGAGCTCATTAGATGTGCTTATTTCTTTTTTTTTGTATTCTTCTCTATTAATTCTGTGGGTATGTGGTAAAAAATTTACAACATAGGGTTGCCAAATATTTGAAAATTTAAAATTATTTAAAGAGCCAATAAAATAATAAAATTTCTTCATCAAAACTACAATCATTCGAAGAGATTTAAAAACATTTTTGTACGGCATCGCCAACTTTGTAAAAAATACAACAACAGTTATTAAAAATTTAAGCTTACTTCATACCACAATATGGGTATCAAATAGTGGGTTTATGCACTTCCTGCAAGATTTTTGAACATAATTTTAATTCACATATATTTTTGGATACGGTTGCCATTTATCTATAATAAACAAATTTTTAAATCATGCCACATGCGGTTAAATAAAATATGAGTTTCAAAAAAAACGTGTTTTGTTATGAAGTTTGAACTGCTACATATTTCTGGATAGAGTCGGAACCTCTCTAAAAAATTAAAATGAGTGCGATATATCGTCGATACCATGGCAAATTATCGGATGTGCAAAAATGCATATTGCATCATTTCACTTAACTTATATCATATACGTTAACAGATGGGTGGTAACCCTATTTAAAAACATGCCAGTTCAAAGCTTATACCTACACTTTTCGTGTGATTCGTGATTGGGGTATTAAATAAGCTTAAATTTTTAATAATTATTATTCTATTTTTTTAGTAAGGTGGTAACCCAGTACAAAAATATTTTAAATATCTTCAAACGCTTTAAGTTTCGATGAAGAAACTTAAATATTATGGTGACCTTTGACTATTTTTAAATTTTCATATATCTGGCAACCCTATTTTTTTAATTTTTTAACACAAACCTGCAGAAAACATGGAGTGCGTGATTTGATTATGGAAATATAAAATAACGAATTTGTATATGCATATAACAGATAGGATAATCGGTTATTAAAAGATACTTAGTAAAATTTTTAAGTCAAATAAACATTATAGTGTTATTTCTTGAAGACCTCTGAAGAGAAATAGTCTCATTCGATCAAAAAATATTTATTTTTAACGATTTTATAGCAATTTCATGAAAAACTTTATTTTCCCTATGTAAACAAACGATACATTCATGCATTATTTTAACGGTCCAAAATAAAAACCTTGGCCGCTGTAGGCGAATGGTTTGAGGTTCGTACCACGACTACTTGAGATTTGGGTTCGATTCCTGGTACAAAAAATATATAAAACTTGAAAACGTTTTTTTTCAAGCAGTGGTCGATTCTCGGCAGAAAATGGCAGCGTAGAATTGTAGGTACCTCTATTTGTATAACAACATCAAGGCGCACACCAAAAATTGGAGGAGCAGAAGTTCGGTCTAACAGTAATCAAAAGTATAAGCGCCGAAATGTTTTTAATAAACGAACGAAGAATTACACTGAAGATGGCACAGCGCCGAAACCGGTTTATCCCCAGACCAAATTTGACAAGTGATGCCGGAATATCGTTCAACATTACATCACAATCCTACCCTGTCGGAAACACCAACAACGAAAATGAGAATTTTTAATAAACACCAAGAATTCACCCCATACAAAAAGAGCCGATTCTTTTCCCTAAATGTTTATAAGACTAAATTTATATAAGCACAAAACCTAAATATTGATTTAGATTGAGGATTATATCATCTCAGTCAGCTTGTATCTTAAAGACTGAAAGCCCTCTGTGGAGTGAAGTGATTACCTGCGTGGACGACTTATGATTAGTGGTAGATTTCAGGACACTCAGAAGGTTGCCTAAACTGCCCGATCAGAGCTCACATCTGATATTTACAGCTGAAATTTCCCTGAGTATGGTGGGGTGGAATTAGTTTAGTTTTTTCGAATAATTTTGTAAGCTTCATTGGAGTTTGAGTAACTCAACCAATCCGTTTATTCTGTAGCATATAATGGATTTGGGGAATGTGAAAGCTTAACATTGTAAAGCTATGCGTATATGACACGAGAAATTAAATGTCGACAAACGTCAAATATAAAGATTTTTAAAAGTGCAATATAAATTTAGTCCTGTTTAAGAGTTACAGTTATCTACCCGCCCCACCCAACCCTTCTCCGCAAAAATTGGTTTTATGTTTTCCAAACAAAAATTTTAAAAAGCGCAATAAAGCCGTAATGGGTTTATTTCCATTTCCAGTTGGAAATAAGGCCATATCGAGATTCTGGCTTTATTTCCAATCGCAAAGCGAAATAAAGCCATTATGACCGTATTGCGTATGGTGTTATTGCACCCCACCAATTTTTTCTTACCTAAATTACTACAAAAAAAATATAAAATTTAAAACGGAACTACGTTTCTAGCTGACCAATAAGCTTTAGCTTTAAAAGTTGTGTAACATAAAAAAAAAATATTTTAAGGTATTTGGGAAAGAAAATGACTGAGTCATTCAGAAAACCCATATACAAATTTGGGGGTAGTCATAAGATAGACAAAATTCTTTGGAGTGACACATTAATAATGATTAGTGTATTTGCGGACTACAAACCGCTCATTTTCTAAAATACCTTCGTAGCTCAAAATTCTGGAGACGTGTTTGACGCTTTAGTTTTACTGCCAAAATGCCGAAAACTTATGTAGATCCATGTTCGATTCCCAAGCAGAAAGTATACAAGATTTTTTAACGAAATTTCTATAAATACAATATTAAGACATGAAATAACGAGTAAATCTGCATCACTAGAAACTAAAAATTTAATTTTTCGAGTTATGATCTCTTCTAACAACTGGGCGATATTTACAAATTCCTGTGATGCCAACTGAACTAGTTATTAATCACATAAAGGTGGCACAAATATTTCAAAAATATTCGCGTTTAGCTCTAAAAAAAAAAAACAAAAAAATTTTACATCATAAAAGTAAATTTTACGCGCATTAAGCTTATGTAAATATCCATACCGGAACAAAACTGATACATATGCATATACATACATATACATAGCATCCAACTTGACCTGCATTTGCTCATCTACAAGCCTGTTCGTACCCATTGCGGTGAAACTATGCACAGTTTATAGCGCGTTCACTTAATCTGACATGGAATATTAATTATTGCGGCGGATCCATCTTAAGTAAATCTGGCAGAAGACAAGTAAATGCACACATAGTTTTATTTTCTTAGGGCTGTTAGCCGGCATGGTTGGATATTAGAGTATTTTGTTGTTGAGTAACGTTTATGTTTGTGTTCTGGTCAAACTTAATCGTCTACAAATTGAAAAGCTTACGAGCGATAGCTAGCAGCGAGGAAATTAATATCTTTCAGGGTTCTTAAGTCTACATTACTAAAAGAGCCTTTTGATCGTACTTTAAGTTAAAGGTTTGCTTTAAGTATTTAATATACATATTAATAATGGTTGGGGTGCATGGAAGTGTTGTTATTTTCAATATAATAACTTTAGAATACTATATACAAAATAAAATAAAATTTCTTGTTAACGACACTTTTGTGTGTACTGATCTGTGAGAGTCTCATTTTTTGCCTCTAGATGCAAACAAATATCCAATTCTAACCGGTGAAGTATTGGTGCTTTTTGGAAAATTTGCCGATTTATTGCTGCAGTGAATTTATTGGGGTTTGTTGAGCGCACGTAATTTAAATTTGCGATAAAACTCGCAAGGATTGTTCCTTGAACAATTTCTTTTTGCTCAGAAATTCGAATTTTTCGAATAAAGATTTTTTTTGAGCACGAAGGCTTATTTTTTCACTCGTAATTGCAACTTTTGATGAAATTGCTTATAGCTGCCGCAAAAAAGCAATGATTTTAACGCTCTTTTTTAAATTGCAGATATTGATCTACTGAATCGATCTAGTGAACTAAACATCGGTAACTTCTTATTAATTATTAATTATTAATTATTGTTCATTAGCTTGGGACGAAAAACCTATTTTTTAGAATTTTGAATGGTTATAGCAAAAATATGGTTCATTATGCTTTAAAAAAAAATCTTTGTGAAATTTGGAATTTTTTTGGTGAATATACTAGGCTCGCCCAAGTCCATCAAAGTTCAAATACTAAAATTTTTTTTTCTTAACTAACTTTGATTCTCCACAAAAAGGTCCATATAATAAATTATGTAGGACTTATACTTTCCCACATTATTGCAATTTTAGTAAAAAAAACGCATTAATTCACTTATTTATTAATTTTTATTTTTTGAGCACATTAATCTTGGATGGACTTGGGTGCGCCTAGGATATTGTCCAAAAAATTCCAAATTTCACACAGATTTTTTTAAAGCATAATGAATTATATTTTTGCATTACCAATCAAAATTCTAAAAAACCGCATTTTCGGCCCACGCTATTTTTCACAAACAAAAAAAAAATATTTTTTTTTTTTTAAATTGCGTTTTTTTCAATTTGTACCATTTTTTCTCAAACTTTTTTGTATAAACTATTTTCAGTACGAGTATCAATATACTAAAATTCGTCGTTTTCGAGTTATGATTTTTTTCTGAAAATGCACTTATATGATAAAACCAGATATTCGTGCCAGTTGAGGGCATAAACATTTTTGCCCATTATGATAAAGTTGCCTTGCTGCGATTGGGATCAACTTGTCAAATAACGTCAAGAGATAAATTAAAATAAGAGTCGAGAGTCGAAAGTCGAAAGTTAAAGTCGATTACTAAAATTCGACTTTCAGAAGTAAAAATTCGACTTCGGTCGAAACTCGAACTCGAATTTATTATCCTTAAACTTTACCTTCCTTTGTACCACCCTAATATATGTACATACCTATGTTCTACTTATGTACAAGCATACTTTACATGCGTGAAAACCATATTATGTACGTGCCAAAACATTTTTCCTTCTAATACATATGAGCATATCTTGAAATGGACAATTTAGTATCTCCCTGCAGAATGGCAGCAACAACATAGTCGCTAGCGTCTGTCCGTATTAGTGGAGTAATATAAATGAAAATGCCAATGACGACCAGACGCAATTGCCAACTGGCCACTGTTTTTTCGGCTGCATACCAGTATTACTTTCTGCAATTATTTCCTCCTTTTGTATATGCATATCCCACCTAATTAACTAAATTGTTCGTAATTTGAGTGCAATCCGAAAGGAGATGGGTGAACTCGCGTTGGGCTAGCAGCCAACGGAGCAGGTAGTCAAAACTTGAAAGTAAGTCGCGCTCGGGCAATAACCAGGCTGAGTTTTAATTAACCAATGCTGACCACTCGTTGAAATGTTTATTGGCCATGAATTTGGAAATTAACGTATAAATTGGAGTTTTTATATGGTAACAATCGTTGTTTAATGAGGAGATGGGACGCTATTTCTCAAAAAATATGAGTTGCGAAAAGGAAATGTATATATGAATGCTAATGGGAATGATTGTGTACACAAAATGCGTTCTCCCTGTACATAAGTATGTATGTATGTATTTATGCCAATTATGCAGTTATGCACAATTTGTAATCAATAAGTTGCTAGCAGTATGCCAAACCGGGAAATCAGTAATGGAATGTAAATAAGAACGTAGGTAGGTAGTTATGCTGAATGTGAACAGCGCTGAAAATCATGGAATACTATGATCTCACATCCAACATAGAGATTAAGTCAAATTTCTGTGTGATGAAATTCGAATACCCTTTTACGACCTTCGCCACTTTCCTCCATCCTTCGCGAAATTACGCCAATTTCACAAAGGAAGTGCAGGCAATTGCTACTGTAAGTGGTTCTTCCGTTCTGTTGTGAAAATCACTGCTTTCGCTGTACACTCGTCCAAGTGTGCCGAGGCTAATGGTATTTTCTCTGGTACACAGAAAAACGGCCAAAATTTGTTGATAACCATTTCCTCTGTAAGGCGATCGTACATTAGTTGTATTCCCCAACTTTTCTGGGTTAAAACCTGTAAAACTGTCAAAAGGCAAAAAAAAAGCCAGAGAACCGAGTACGGGTACGCTTTCTGGTAAATTCTTGCAACTTCTTGCGAGTTGGGGAACGCAAATTTTATGATTTGATGATTTATATTCCTGAAATATTTTGAGGATCTAATTACAAACTGTTTTCTTTGCATGTGAACCGATCCGATCTAATGCATTTGACTTATTCACCGATTTTTGACCTTCTTATTTGAATGCGGTACAATCTTGGGGTGTCTGTTAGTGTTCTTGCATTAAGCAAGCGTAAGAAACTGATTTCCCTTGTGTTTATTACCCAGTGGGAAATGTGGTAATGCATTACATGCGCGATAAATAATATAATGTATTTCTAATGGGTTGTAGATTCTATTTCTGTTTAATATTTATGTAATCAGAATTCTAATGTATCCACAAAGTCGTAAAAATTTCATATTAAATCGCATTCATTTTTGCATTATTGGTAATGCAAAAATGAATGCCCCACTTTTCCTAGGACATTGACGTGGAAAAAATAATGCATTTTCGAATGTGAAAACGGCTGTTTTTCCGAACATTTTCTCGATTACTATAGATTACTTTTTCCGGGTATATTTACATGCGATAAGAGACTCTTTCGTTTATTTTTTCTTAGTAAAATTATTGTTATTATTTTTATTGCTATGCGATTTTTGTTTTTACTTGTTCGAGGCCTTTCTCATGTGTTTACAAATGCACCTAATTTATTACTGTATTTGCTGTAACATTCAATGGAAAATATTCTCCTCTTCTCACCTTTGCAATCACATGTCAATGTAATGCGTTCATTGTCTTTTTGCCTTTACTGCCTCCTTTCCACATTGCTCATGCATGTTTTCATGGACGAGCACGAAACTCGAAATCGACGAGTTGGATATCAGCAAACAAATAAGCAATAACACAGGCATGCGAAATTTTACATTTATTCCCCCTCAAATCATTAATTAATTATAAATAACTATAAGTATTGCAAGTTTTGTAAAAACAGTTAACCCTTAAGTTATGTGTTTTCCTGTCATTGAATACACCAATAAAAATTGTTAGTCAATCTACATTTTTACAAATCGAGAGCTTATATTCAATACCCTCTATCTGCAATTTTCACAAAAACTGCTTTGTGATGTTCGAACCTATCTGGAACGCCAACCAACCGCCACTAAAGAAGTTTCACTTCAAAAAAATATTTGGTGCTGACACTTTTTCTAGGTGCTAAGCCGAGCTTCTCCTCCAATTTGTTGTGTGCGACCAGATATTATAACACAAAGGGATGAAACTAAAATTGTATGAAGCCTCCGAACGGCAAATTGATTTTGTGAGAAGCTTATTCAAGGCAGCAAATACATACAACAAAGGCCTTGCCCCCCCGATGGGCGACCGCTGTTAGATGTTGCTCGGGCCAGCGACTGTTAGGAGTGGTGGTAGTACGCACCTCTAACCATTCGGCTTCAGTGGCCCTGCGTATGCAGATATTTTTAATCATTTCGATTTTTCAATACACACTTTATTGACGCCTGTAAACTTTCCAACTGCGCTCTGCAAACTCGTAGTATTTTTGTACAATTGTATTAATTTTTATTTTTATGCTATCCCTCCAATCAATTAACCATCAATCTACTACACCCTGGTGCTTTAAATTTAAATACCAGCAATAAATCTACTTCTACACAGGCAATGAAAAATGTTCGCACAGAAGTAAATATACGGTCATACTAAAAATATGTAAGAATGTATGAATATATCTGTATGCAGGTATTTATTTTACCACGGCGCACCTGGGTATTCATTTTTTTAGTGGCGCTGATGTTCCACTAAAAATGTTATACAACCAAATGCAATAATAAAACGGATGACTCACATTTACCATGAAATGAATCGAAAGAAAAATTATAAATAGTACCACTGGGCGTATTAAATGCCACACATTTTGTGTAATCCAGACAAAAAAAAAACTCTAATCGACATCACCCCCAAAAACTCCAATGCCACCAACTCTTGTCATTTCGTTTTACTCCAAGTAGTATTTCTCATTAGTTTTTAAAATCCAAGAACGTCTGCAGGCGCCAAGCGAATTAAAGCGTTTATTAAGTTACAAATACTCAAAACTTAAAGTTGAGATTCTTCACCTGAACGGGAAAGGGTGCCGCATAGCCGATCAAGACACTGTAACATATGGATATTTATTCATTCGCTGATTTGGTGTGTTATTTTTGACTACCTTGTAATGTTAATGACCACTTCAATGCCTTATTAATGCGTAGGTAATGACGGCCGTTGAGCCGAGTGTGCTTCCTCAAAAACGTTTTAGTTTATTTCATGAAAGAAGAGGGTAAATAAATGTGAAGCAATTCGGAGATGTGAAATTTAGCTAGGCGTAAGCTTTATAAAAGAATGCGTGGTATGTACATACTAGGGTTGTTGCGAATATTCGCAACCGCAGAGCTGCCGCATTAATGTTAACATTCGCATTCGCTTTCGCATTCGCAATAATCAATGCGGAGCTTTTGCGAATGCGAATGCTGTGTAAGTGCACCGATAAAACGTATATCTAGCAAACAAAATGACAAATTGTAGCCAATATTTTTTGCCTGTGGGCGTTGGAGTATTTCTGTAACGAAACTGGTCAAATGTCACATTTATCAACTTTGATAAAGATGTCTTTAAACATTTTATTTCTTAGGCTATATAACTGGACTAGTTATCAATGGGCAGTCATACAAGTTCCCACTTCTACTTGACCTTTGATATACGTTAAAGAGATCACAGTTCTTCTAATAATATATATTTTTTGTTTTCTATTCTTTAATTAGGTAAGAATTACATCACTATCTGAGACCATCATCATTCGTGATTCCAATAATTAATTTAATTTAAACACAACAATTTAAATGCTTATAGGAAAACGGGGTGCTTTTAAAAAAATAACAACATTCTGATCCGATTCGGCTGGCAGCCACGACTTTGAAAACAGAATTTTGTTCAAAATTTTCATTCCTGGAAAATAATAATTTATTTTCCATATCCACCTATTTAACTCGCTATAAGAACAAATTTTTCAAATAAGTCGCAGAAGAAAGTATTAAAAATGAATTACAAAAACTAAAATCGAAAAACGCTGATGACGTTGCAGGTTCTCCAAATTCTGAAACAGCCAAAGAAAAACAGAAACATCTGGTTTGGCTTTTAAGCGCTGTTTAAACAACGATCTCGCCATTATGCTAGATTCTTCAAGTGAACCTGAAAGTCAGGAGTATACATCCGACATTTTCAGCCCCAATGCAATTCTCATAATGTTCCAATTTTTTAATTAAAGCACTAAATAAAATAAACATTATTAAAAATTACTAACTTTTCTATTTTTTATATACCTAAATAACTTAATTTACTTACCTGATTGTTTCTTACAAATACTTGACATCCTCATTCGCATCCCCAACCGCGGATGTTAGCTGTTAGACATACGCATCCGCATTCGCATTCGCGGATGTCTAAAATTTCACATTCGCAACATCCCTAATATGTACCTACGTAGTATGTACGTACGAGCTGCTATAAGCCTCCATGCCTGCATGGCAGACATTCCAGTGGACTATGGCGAATTTTACACATTTTTGTGGTAAAACTTAATTATGACTTGTTAATTTGCGGCTTCATTGAAAAAGTTAGAATTCAGCTTTTTTCTACATATTTGTATTAAAGACAAAGAATGAAAGAACTGGTTTTTATAACTAAATCATTTATACAGTAGCTGTATTCAAAAAATATTGGCAGAATGTATTAATTTTAATTGAAGACCTGAAAGGTCTTTATTTCCTAATATGTCTGCTGAAAAGTTAAACTAAGCACCCTTTACCACTTATGACGTTTTCGTTTCTACCGAAAAAGGTTAACTTCTCTTTGCCCTCAACGCTCAAATACTAAGAAGAGGGCTATGAAAATGCAACATTTTTTACATGTACATATATCTAAAAATACTTTTTTTGCTAGATTTCTTGTATTTTTTTTTATTTTTTAGATAATTATTAACTTAAACATGGTTCTTCGGACATAGCTAAAAAAAACCAGCACAAAAAATCGATTCCAATATTCGTTCGTTTTTATGTTCAAGGTTTTCTTTATCGAATACCAACTATAAAAAGTTGATTTTTCTAAATACGAAAAACGAATTTTTGCCGTAAAAACCGATCAAATTACCCAGGGTGCAGTGATAGCAAGAAGGCAGTCCTTAATTAAATTAAATGATTGTGCATTTTGATGCTTAGTTGTTTGCTTGATTGCTTATTTTTGGGGGTTACCGCATGCTGCCGCCACTGTTCATGATGGTGGTCTCTTATTTAGTGCACTGTTTTCGGGATTTTAATGCGCATGCGCGCATTTTTTAGATTAGTTATCGTGATGATCAATTTGTGTTCATATCGAAAAAAATGTCTTTCGAATCTCTGTAAATACTTCATCCTATCACTTATGCACCTCTTTCCTTGCTATCAGCTAAGGTTTTTCTTTTTAATTTTTCCTTAAACTCCACTTTGTTTATCAAATTTTTTACCTTTTTTTTGTTGGGCCTTGGGGGCAATTCTTATAGCCCTGAGGGAAGGGTAACAAAACTGCCGACTGATTGTGTTAACAAACGAAATGTTGTTAGAATAAATACCAATTAATAATGCAATTAAAACACTGCATAAAAGCTTCTTCTTATTTCCTTTTTGGTTGTTGTTGTTTCCGGCACCACCCTGGGTGTATGATGTATTTTGTAACGAATTTCTGTTCGTTGAGAACGAAAACTGACACTGAAGATGGCACAATACCGAAACCGGTTTGCCTCCTAACCAAATTTTAAAAGGGATGACGGAAATTCGTTCCAAAATATTTCTTATTCTTCTTTATTGGCGCTGTAACTACCTAAGCGACTTTGACTGAGTTCAAAACAGCACACCAGTCATTCCTCTTTTGTGCCAACTGACGCCAGGGTGGTTCCGTGCGCAGAAGTCCACGTACGTGGGGAAAGCTTTTGACTGCAAAAAGTTCTTATGTGAAGTTCCGATAGGTGTTGGTGCCACGAAAGATTTTTTTTTTCGTCTGCAATGCATGGGAGTATTCGTACGCTCACTAAGCTTCGAAATCGCAATAGTTCAAGATATCACCAAACATCTGGATGATCAACCGAAAGTAAAATGATTTAATCAACCTTGCCAAGGATATGACCGAAATGGGAGCGGCGGAAGCGCGATTAAAAACTTCGACCCACTCTTGAGTTTCAAGGCAAGTCAGCACACTAAAACTTCTGCAGTTGCAAGGGCCTTCTGGCCCAAGGTAGATCCGTTGCGGTCAAAAAGCCTACTTAGGCTTGCAAAGCTAGAGTTCTCGCTCTCATTTCTCGACATATGCCTGTGGTGTCTTGAGGTAACATTTTCAGGTCAACCACGATTACTGAACGCTTCTCTTTGAACAGGTTAGAGTAAGTGGCTATCTCTTGTCGGATTGTAACCCATCGAAATTGCGAATTCTATTACTGAGCTCGATAGCAGGATTCAACTGAATGTGATGTCCTACAAAAATCCGGTCTAGCATTGACGGAAGCATTGATGCACACATTTTACATCACCGCCAATCTAGACGCCAATCGCTCACTTCAAGGTGAAACATACATATAAATACAACATCAACAACGTTTCGTTCACGTCGGGAATGATGTGGTACTGCATGGCGGGTAAGTTTGGCTGCGCCGCTGCGAGTAAATGAATAATCGAAGGGAGGTAGCGATGGCAGCAGCGCACTACAACAGATGTCCACTGAACAGCAAACAAAGTGCTGAAGTTTGTGGATGGATCATAGCTATCATCAGCACATACAAATAATGTTATGCGGATGGACCGGTTCTCTACGCAACAATCAAAATGCCAATATGTGGCGATCGATCGTCCATTTAACATTCAACCATGCAGGTTGAGCGGAGGTATACACAAAAAAACAGCAACTGTAATGATTGGAAAAATACCGAAGAACGAAATTTGCGTTGGTAGAAATTGTATAAAGGATTAAAGTACGTCCAACAGTGACTCGAGCATAATTTGAGATAACTTAATGAAACTGCAAACTGGTTGGTATTACAAATGGCCGAAATG
The DNA here is from genome assembly GCF_013731165.1 of Rhagoletis pomonella. Taxonomy (NCBI): domain Eukaryota; kingdom Metazoa; phylum Arthropoda; class Insecta; order Diptera; family Tephritidae; genus Rhagoletis; species Rhagoletis pomonella. Next base: position 33,251,888 of record NW_023458558.1, on the reverse strand, counting down.
GTATCTTAACCACGTCTTCCCAATATAGTATTGTCAAAAAAAAACTGTTTAAGGATGCTAAATTGCTCGGGTTTGATATTTGAAAAAATCTCTGCTTGCTTGCTGGAGTATGCTATATTTTGCACAAAATTTCGTCATACCTTTTCAAATTTGCTGACAATACAAACCAGTTTCAAGCTCTGATTTTATTTTACTTTCAGTTAAGTATAATTTCAAAAGATATCAGTGAATCTTCCGTGCCGTATTTCTGAAACTATATACATTGAGTAACTCGGTGAGAGGGGAGACCAATATGTTTGCATGTATGTATTTATATAAAAACAAAAAAAATAATTGATTGGTATAGTTTGTTTACCACCTTACAACCATGTAGAGTCCGAAAAATGCTCCAGAAGCAGTGTTCTGAGGATTCATTAACTTAAGAAAGTTTAATTATATGGCAGTTGAGAAGTGCATGTGCAAAAACTTCATAAATTGCATAAAGGATATTTTTGCACATGCAGCAGTACATACATACTTGGAGAGTGAGGAAAACCATTGGAGATTATCAGACATCTCCACGACCTTTGTTGCATGAAAAAGCATACGTTTTTCCTCTTGATCGGTTTGGAAAACCGAGTCTTGTTTAGGCCATTCAGATTTTCCTTCTTGAAGCTAATTATTTTATTTAAACAAATGTTCTTTTCTTCTGGCGAACTCCTGCTTTACCGTGGGATGCCTAGTAATCGAAGCCCTAGCATCTACTATATAAATGTAATTCTACTAATACATAATAATTATTGCTGAATAAATGCATAGTAGCCTTGTAATCAGATATCCAATAGATCTATAGCAGTCTGCTTTCATCCAACATGTCAATGGATTCCCTGCTACAGAAATAACTCTGCGGTCTTCACCAACGCAAAAATCTCCGCCTGAAAACTACTGCACATGTCAACCAGTTTTTATTGGATATTTATACTGGCAGTAGATTCCAGCCCCCACTCTACTTATCATTTAAGATCCATCTGTGAGTATGTTACATGATCGGCGCCTTGGTTCTAGCCCTTTACGCCACTGTTTCTTTTCAATAGTCACGCGAAATCTTCTCTCCCATCTGAAGCACTGTGCCATATATCTTCCGTCCTCCAATTAAGCTGTGCCGGTCAATCCGCGGATTTAACTGTAATATTTTTCGCAATTAGGTCGACGGGTGGCACATCTACAATGCTTATGTGCGATGAGTGAGGTTGGTTATAGCTTTTTTTAATGTTATTCCTAACATTCACATTCGCATTCACTTTCCGAAAAATATGACATTCGAAACATCCCTAGTACATACACACAATTTAGCACCGTATTGTCTTGTTAATTAATTAAATTTTCGATTTGTTTTTTGCATTGCTCGCTTAACTACTCCCATAATCTTCTTAAGCATCGTTGACTTAGAAGCGCCACCAGCGTGTCAATTGCAATGACCGGAAATTAAGCTGCGCGCCATATTCACTCCAATTTCACAAGCTTCTATAATAGTTGTTGCTACTTTATAGCAATGCATAGACAAAAAAAAAATACCATTCTTTGAATATTGTGATTTTGCAAGCATTAGTCTGCAGTATTGGCAGAGCAAAGCTACCGGTACGAATTACGCGCCAAAAATACATATGTACCTTCCCACTGATGACATATATATGTATGAACATTACGGTGGTCCAAAACTGCATGGGAAAGAGTAAAGTCGGAATTTAAATCCTCTCAACTCTAAGATTTTGAAATCGAAATATATTTATAGGTCGCTCAATATTTTTCTATCAGAAAACTTTGTTTCTCTTAAAGAGTCTTTCAATAAAAATACTTAATTGTTTATTTTACCATTTTTTAATACTAGCGATTTTTAGGGGTCCCCCAAAGCATTTTCTGGAGACTTTTGGGGGTGCTATAAAAAATGGTTAATATAAAAAACTGGTTACGGAATACCTAGAGTAATCCCAAGGGATGAGAGAATTAAAATTTCGACTATACTTTTTGGACTACCCTAATGTATATGCTACAATAACAAAC
>NW_023458558.1:33217627-33249838 GCF_013731165.1 Rhagoletis pomonella | reverse complement strand
AAAATAGTGATACATTTTTTTTACGTCACATTTTTTCATGATATCGCAGCAGCACTGGCTACTTCCAAAAGTTGTGACGATCAGATAGAGTTTTTACTCTGTGCGCGTTCAAATAAAATCTAAAGAACTCTTAAAGAAATTCTCTCGCGGAATATATTTTGTTAGTGGCTGCTTCAAATAGTAAGCGAAAAACTCTTCACATACTTGAAAGGTTTTTTGTTTTCTTCCATCTTTGTACAGCACTCGTTATGTTCTCTCTTTGCTTTTGAGTTTGCGATAGGTTTGTTATTCGCAGTGTTGCCAGAGGAACATTTCGTTTGGAGCTAAAACGGTCGAAAAAAGAGCTAAAAAGAGTTAAATAATACTAATAAATAATAGCTAAAATAAAGAGCTACATATTTTTGTTCAGGTTGAGCATTTTTTGACGTAAAGTAGCTTTTATGTTTTCAGCAATTTTAATAAAAACAACGAATTTTATAAGTTTAAGTGCTGAAAAAACCTTTTAAAACCAAAATAAGATGCATATATTTCGAATTCGTTGCTATGGCACTTAGAACAGTGAACTAAAAATACTGTAACAGTCTGTAATTTCAGATATTTGAATTGCATATTATTTTCGCAAAATTTTTCTGGAAAGTTTTACTTCCAGCTCTTCTTAAAGGTATAATTAGTAAGGTAAAATAAAATCCGCGCTATCAGAAAAGGGATTTTCTTCTAAACCATTTTTGAATTCTTTAACCTAGATCCAAGAGTTAATGGTAATACACTGCATCTCATACTTTCTGGAGCTAAAAGAGCTAGGAGCCAAAACCCAATTTTCGGAGCTAAATAGAAAAACAAAGAGCTAAATCTAGCTCCAAAAGTACCAAAATGGTAACACTTGTTATTCGGCCGAGCGATGAATGAACACACAAAAATTTACTGGATGTTAAATAAGATGATTTATCCACTAGTTTAGATGAATGTATTATTCGCAGTTTGAATTATATGTCATTTCTATATGATCACTTAAAAATATACTAGTAAATTGCACAACTGGAGCAGGTAAATGTACCGATCTCTTCTAAGTGTAAAGTACATTTTAAAAACATGTCTCTTATGAAACTCTACTAAGTACCAGTTGTGGCTTAAATCTCTTTAAATCTCTTATGTGTTTGCCACTTAAGTTTTTCTCTTTTCGCCATTAAAAAATATTTACTCCATGCACAAACACTCCAAATATACATATGTATACATATCACAGGTAAATGGAGTTGAAAACAAGTTTCATTCATAAGCGCATCAGAAGCTAAGCGATGGCACAAAATAGTAGTAAAACCACAAAGCAACAAACAAATGCCTTAGGGGAAATCACATCGCGCTGATTGGTAGGTTTGAAAATTAAGGTGAAATAAAAAATAAAAAAACTTATACAAGACGAAAACATGCATTTGTTTGTTGTTGGTGCTGTGGCTGGCTGCTTTATTTACCGTTCATGAAGTAGAAATAGCCCACGGCCTTACGGTGTTGCTGGCCCCGTTTTTGCTTGCAAATGCCCTGCCATAGTTAATGGACCACTTTTATGCTACATTCATATGTATGGATATAATAGCGTTAAAGTAAGAAAAAATTCTCACTTATGCTGATAATAACGGTGCGAACTGTTTACAACGTTTCTATCTAAGCTATCGATTGTGACATACTAACGTTTGGGCGGAAATATATTTGTAGGTCTTACAGAGATCGTCGGCACTAAAGATGACTGGTACCAACATGGGGCTGAAGATTTTTTTAACCGTAGGAAGAACGATATTCTGTCGAAGCAGTGCCCTGAAATTGCAATACCGAAGGATATCATACATCCGAAGTTCAGCTTTACAAAAATTTTTAAAACTGATCAAAGGAATACGAAGAGCTGGGCAGGCATGTTCGAGACATATCGTATAAACCAAAGCATGATAAGCCGGTACATTGATGGCTCATTGACTGAAGAGGGTACTGGGATAGGTGTAGTTGGACCGAGTGGGAAAACATAGATATATTCATTTTTAGGTTACGGCATACGCTATAGAAAGATGCGCGGATTGCGCGAAAAATTGAAAAAATATGTAAAGAACGAACCTTTATACATACACGTGCCATTAATTCCAAAAAAATATTCAATATACCCATGACGTGCCAAAAAGAAGTCATGACTTATCACCGCTCTTGGAGACATTAGTTGTCACTAAAATCGTGTAAAAATAAAATATAAAAGAACAAGTTAAGATGTATGAGTTCGGGCGGAACCGAATTTTATACATACATACATATACCTGGCGCATGTATCGACTATCGTCGTTTCAATTTTCCTTAAGCTACCCAAAAGTCTATAACAGTCTTATTTATTGTTGCAAATATTAACTTGGAGTAAATGATTGGTGAAACGGCTACTAAGATACAGTATTTCATAATAAGTGGACGGGGTAACACCACTTTTCCAAAAATTCCGTAATAATATTATTTTGCACCAAAATTGTAATTCACATACTGCTTTTGAACAATGCGGATCCAATATTTACTGAAATATCATAGTTTTTGCATTTTTCAAAAATACGGTTATATGAGAAGGGGCGTGGTTACAGTCCGATTTTCTACAGCAACCTACCTTGGACAAAAGGCAATCTATATACCAAATTTCATTGAGATACTTCAATTTTTGCTGCAGTTATCGTGTACGCGGACAGACTGACGGACGGATGGACAGACAGACATTGCTTAATCGATTTCTCTTTTCATCCTGATCGTTTATATATAAATTTGTCTATATCTATATCGATTCCTTTAGGCTGTTACAAACAACCGTTATGCAAACAAAGTTAAAATACTCTGTGCACAAGTGCACTCCGGTATAAAAAACAATTAAACGTCACTTAAATTCCTCTGTGCACCTTGTGTGCAAACCCTAGCTTCTGCAGATAGTTCACAAAATTTTAGTATTAGTATTGTTGCTCATATTGTCCTATGGTCTTTCTAATTCGATTGATTCTAACTAATTCCTTGTTCCAACTAAAATTTTAGTCCATATTGATTTACAATGTAATTCGATCAACAGCATTTCAAAACCTTCGATTTCCAGCCAATCAAATTTAAACAAGTTTAGTTTGTCAAATGAAGTCACATTAGGACATATAATAACTTTGAATGTTTCCGTTAACTTCTGGAATTCATAAAACCTCGCTGAAAATTCGTCGATGAGAGAATTTTTTACCAAATAAAACTTTTCAATGACTCTTGAGTAGTCTGGTTTTTCATCTAAATTGCAACTTAGATATTTGGAATTTGTTAAGGTTTGGCAAAGATTTGCAATTTTTGGAAACAAAATAAGATTAGTTGCAGCTCTTTGACATACTTTTCAGTGTAATATCTGCCAAAAAGGCTGCTAATAAATTTAGAATCGACTTTATTTCGACTATGAATATGCATAAACATCTTTACTAATAACTTTCAGTTTAGCGTAAAAAGGTCGAACGAGGTGTATAATAATAATAATAGACTAGCGCTTACACATATGTTATTGTCACACAAAGTCAAGAACCTACAGTTCTATGCCGACTCCGGACGGCGATTGTATTTTTATGAGAAGCTGGGACGACCGCTGTTAAGAAAAAATCTTTTTTCTATATTTTGCGATGTTGCTTTGACCAGGGTTTGAATCCAGGCATTGCGGAGTGGAAGCGCGCACTGCTTACCACTACACCACAGCGGCCGACCGAACGAGGAGTATGCATCATCGAATTATAACAGTTCTATTAGAGCTCTAAAGCTTTACGTTCAAATCATTGAAAATCACCAATTTTGCAAGCCACATATAAGCCTCAAACCTTCATTTATTTAACGACTGCGATGATATGAACCTATTTTTGAGAATACCATTATATCACCAAGGGAGACCAAGCCCTGCTTTGCGCACAAAGCTTATTGATAAATAATGCGATAGAACTCAAAATCGAATATCTTATGTGGATTTCTGTTTCTTGGGTGTGAGTAGATCTTCCTTTGATCTCCAATTTAGATTAAAAAAGAAATTGTGTCGAGTAGGTAGTAACTACTACTACTAGTAATTGGTGAAGTGAGTCCTCAATTAATACCGTGCCGAAATTATGTTGTTGCGTGCCAGCCCTGATATAGATGTTAGGTTAATTTCTTTTTAACCTACATTCTATTATTCCATTTAAATTACACACATACTAGGCACATTTAAAAAATCAGTAGCTACGTGACTATTATTAGTTAAGATAACACAAAGTGCAATAAAAGGACTTACGAGGTGAGTAATATCCGATTTCTAAGCACATAACTATTTAAGCTTATAAATCATTCACATTATGTAGTAAGAAAATTTGCTAATCTGGAAATAGAAAATTGTGATATCCACTTAAAGCTATGTACATTAGACTGCATCACCAAAAAAAGTTGCATTTTTTTCGGCAGGATTACAAAATCTAGTATATTTTAGGACTTCTACCAAAATATTTCCGAAAAATATTGAGAGTTACGTGAGCTGGACCGTTTTGAAAATACCTCTAAGAATTTTGTTTTTGATGAATAAAAATAGTTCCTTAAAGGATTTTTTGGAAAAAATCGGATGCAAAACAGTTTAAGCTTAAAAAATCTACATAAAAATATTAAAAATTTTATCAACGCAATCATAATAACGAGATTTTTGATGCTGTTTTTAACTCTGTTAAAATTTTGTGAGAAAAACTTGTATAACTGCTCCAACACTTTACCGATATAGACTTATGAGGTATCAGTGAAAAGGCATTTTCTCACCCTTTTTAATTCTTTGCAGAAAAAAACTCGTTCACATCCCAGTATTTTCTTTATCAAATACCAAAACATCTTAATTCAACATGGAATGACACTGGTTTATCTTACCTTCCCCTTTCATACTTTGAATTATTCGCAAAGGAATTAAAAGGGTGAGAAAATACCTTACCAATGATCGCAAGTCTAAATTGGTAAGGTTTTGACTGAGTTATTCAAGTTTTTCTTAAACCAGGCTTTGAAAAAAGATCAAAAACAGCATCAAAAACCTCATTAACATTATTACGCTTTCAAAAAATATTTAAAAAAAAGTTATTAATAAAAAATTCAATTTTTGAAGGTATTTTCAAATAAGTCCAGCTCACGTAAATGTTAATAGTTTTGCCAGATATTTTGGTGGAAGTTCTAAAATATAATAATTCCTGTGGAAAACCGTACCGATTTTTTTTTGTAGGGGGAGTGAGGCAGTCTAATGTACATATGAATTATGTATGTTAGGCCTCTGACCAACGTATTTTGTCGCACATTCAATTGTCTGATTTGTGTACACTGTAAATCAACATATGGCTGGTGTGGAGAAGAAAATTTCGCTGTCAATTATAACGACCAAGCAAGTATATAAATCTAACTATGTTTTTTCAATACAAAATGCCAAGAGGATGCGCAAATATTGTAAGGAGCAAGTAATGGCACATAAAGACAATGCAAAAGCATTTATAATTCAAGTAAGTTCAGTATTTGTCCACTGTAACGGATTTTTATGTTGTTGCTTCCTTTGCTTTGCTACCGCGACGACAAAACAATGCGGCACAAAAGATTTAAGCGACGAACTCGCCTAGAGTCAACAGTTAGGCGTTTCAGATGTACATGCATATGGCACATACGTTTAAATGCAGGTCATACGAAATTCAAGTCAAAACTCCCACAGCATTGTAAGATGTTCTTATGTTCATGGATATAACAAACAAAAAAATTAATAAAAATCTAACAAAACGCTGGTAAGAACTCCAACAGCTTAGCTTTTGGCCAATAAGTTAATGTTTAATAAAAAAAAATTGCATGTGTGTGGCTTGCCATAAGCCCTGTTATGGGTCTTGTTACATGACTTGATTGAAAATAGATAAAACAAATTTACTTTTTGTTGTTTAAAAAATTTCAATATGTCGTTTTACACTGTTTAGCTGGCAGCGAGAAAAATGCCTGTGTGGCTGATTCTCATCTCCTGCAACAGGACATAAATAATATTGTCGAATGAACTCGCAGGAACAAACTTTCATTGAATACTAACAAACGTTTCCATAAGTCTATTTCTAAATCTCCGGAGTTTCGGTAAGCATGCTATGCTTTTTTTAATCACCAACTTATTTCAGTTAAAGACTTTGTTGATCTTGGAGTTTTGTTCAATAATCGTTTAACGTTCAGAAGTCACATATTTTAGGAAGGACCCTAATTTGTGCAGTAATCTAGATTTTTTTTGCGCTACTACTCAAAGGATTTTATAGATCCGTATACCAGGAGACACTTTTCTACAATACTTTAGTTCGTTCGAAACTTTAGTATGTCGCAATTATATGGAATCCGATTTATGAAATTTCAAGAGCCGCTGCTCTCATATGTATAGTGCTCGCTGTATGTTAACAAGTTTAAAATCACTTAAGAGCAGAAGAATAATCTAGTATGAAATGTTTGTTTACGATGTAATTCATGGTTTAATTGACTGTTCCGAACCTCTCGGACTGATAAGCTTTAATATACGCAGCAAAGCTCCTCGTTTTCAAAACCCGTTTTATCTTTATGTGTTCACAGAAAATAAGTTTTCTCGTGTACCATTATTTAGACCGTATTTAGGGTTTAATAAAATCTTAGAAAAATTAAATATTGATTTTTCATTACCAAGATCTGTTTTTATGTCAGCTATTGAGGATCTCTATCATTAATTTAAATTGCAATTTTATAGGAGTTTTCATCTCCGTACTAGTTTACACTCACCCTCTTTGCTAAGCGTATGAAATTTCTGCGCGTAACGTAATTTCAATAAAACCTAACTTACTCGAAGCCAAAAACATTCTCAATTTTATTTTTTTTTTAAGTGAACCTTCATAAAATTATTTCTATTGATTGTTATAATTCCTTTAACTTATTAAATAATTTGAGCATGACTTTTTAAACAGTTGGCAACCCTATGAATGCAAACTAAATTTGTTTAATGCTATTTCGTTTTACACGCACTAAATTTGACTTTTCAAAGAGGTGGGAACGCTTTCAAAATATTTTCAAACAAGAGCCTTTTATATACCTCTTACGTCTGACGCTCATATGGTGATATATATTTCAATTACCTAACTTCCTTAATTCAAGTTCAATTTGATTTAGTAAACTGTTGGCAACCCTCCTATATAAGATCTTTTCAAAACCATTTCGATTAATGGCAATATTGTAAAAGTTCAATTATCCTTATAAATTAGTGAAGTGCATTAATTTAACCACTAAAAAATATTCCGAATGTTAAAAAAAAAGATTTCTTAACATTTTTTCGTTTTAATATTTCATATAACTTCTGCATAGCTTGATTAACTTTCACTTTTCAAACTGATGGCAACCCTCTTCGAAACATTTTCAAACTGCAACCATCTTAAACCTCTTTTATTTATTGCCTAATTCCCTTAATTCAAGTTGAAATAGATTTTTTTTTTATTCAGTTCGTATGAGAGGTGCCACGCACTCTCTCCAATAACACCCATTTTTCTTCACGAGTGTGGTATTGATTTTTTATACCAAAGTTCCATTGCTCTACCACAAATATTTCCGGAGGTAGGTGATATGAATTCTGAGTTTGTATAGGCGGTGCAACGCCCCATTGCCAAATCGAAATAAAAGTTAGCCTATATTTTAGGTTAGGTTTTTTCGGTTGAGTACTGAATGCGTGAAAGCGTAACAAACGTGGCTGTAAAATAGATGTCATAGACTGTCTGTAGTCTGTAAGATAAATGTCAGTTCATAAATCGAAAATGAACTGACTTGATAAATAAAAATATATACTTAAGAAATCTATTAGCCTTATTTATAAAAACTAGAGTAGGTTTAAAGAGCTTTATAAATTTACGTTTTCATACATTTTTCAATTTTATAAAGCTACTTTATTTTTATGAATAACTACATATATCTGAAAATGAAGTTAGGATAAGAAAACCTCGATATGTCTCACAGACGTATGGTTATCTCAGCAAAATTTCTGTGAGTTTACCTAAGCTGAGGCTTAAGCGTGTTCAAAGAGCATAGTTAAAAACTCACCTACGCTTACAAAGACTTGTTGCTTTTGCACAATTACTGTAAATGTTGATGATGCCACCGTATTGCAGCTATTAAATTTGGTAGAAAATGAGATAATTAAGATGCTGCGCAAGCTTCCACTTCGCAACCAACAGCTCTGTTTTTATACCTTTCATGAGCATGAAATGGTATTATAACTTTGGTCCGATGTTTGTAAGTACCAGAACAAAAAGAGATAGACCCATTAAAATGTATACTTATATGATCAGAACGTCGAGCTGAGTTGATTTAGCCATGTCCGTTTGTCCGTCTGTCCGTCTGTCTGTCTGTTTGTATGCAATCTAGTCTCTCAGTTTTCGAGATAACCGGATCAAATTTGGTAGGTGGGTGTATTTTTATAATGTATTAATCATTTGTCGGAACCGGAAGAATCGGACCACTATAACATATAGCTCCCATACAACTGATTGTTCAGATATGAGATTTTTCATTATAACTTCTCCATTTATGCAGCTACGAACGAAATTTTGCAATACTTGCACCCATTATCAACGGAATACTTACAGTGAAAATTACAAAGATCGGGTCACTATAACAACTGATTGTTCAGATATAAAATTTTGCGTTATAACTCCTCCATTTATATAGCTAGGAACATGAAATTCCGCACTGTTTTCAATAATTATCAACAGAAAACTTACAGTGAAAATTAAAAAGATCGGGTAACTATAACCTATAGCTCCCATACAACTGATTGTTCAGATATGAGATTTTTCGTTATAATTCATCCATTTATGTAGCTAGGACCATGAAATTTCGCGCTGTTTTCACTCATTATCAACAGAAGACTTACAGCGAAAATAACAAAGATCGGGTCACTATAACCTGCAGCCCCATACAACTGATTGTTCAGATATGAGGTCTTTTATCATAACTCCTCCATTTATGCAGCTAGGAACATGAAATTTCGCACCATTTTCACTCATTATTAACAGAATACTTACAGTGAAAATAACAAGGATCGGGTGACTACAACATATATCTTCCATACATCTGATTTTTCGGATATGGGATTTTAATGTAAAACTCCTTTATTTGAACAGCTAAAACCGATAAATTTCGTAAGATATTTTATAAATAATAATAGAAAGTCTACTGAGCAAATCGTCAAAATCTATGCTGTATAAGCTTTATCTCCTATAGCACTGATTGTTAAGATACCAGTTTTTGCCATTTATCTCCTTTATGTACGAAACTAAACCCAATAAATTGTGTTACCGGTTTACATACCGATCACATAGCGGTGAAAATCACTTAGATTGGTGTCATATAAAGTATATCTTCCATACCTCTGATTGTTTAGATGCGATTTTTTATATAAGTATGTAACTCCTCTATCGATGTATGCAGATGTATTCAAAAGCAGTAATCTGTCAAAGTAAAATTTGCAGATGTTCATGAAAGGTATGAAGCCTTCGGCATAGCCGAAGACAGCGCTGCTCTTACTTGTTTTATCACTTATTCTGGTGCTGCCGTTGTTATGGATTTTCTTTTACATCACTCGGCATTTACACACAGCGTAAATCAGATCTTAAATCTGCTTAGTGAAAGAAACATATGTACATACACATGTATTGATATTTACTTATATAGGGTTATTTGTAAGCTTAAACGTTGTGTCGCGTAGGTGTTCGGGCATTGTCGGCCAGAACGTGCCAAAACAACTGATCGTTCAGTACCTCTTTTGTCGTTAAAAGTTTTTTTTTTATTGACTCATTGTTATGTTTGTATGTAAATATATGTATATAGGAGCACAGGTATTATGGGTGGACAAGCATAGTTTGTAAATTTATTACCCCTAAATGAGATAATAACATTATCTATGAACACAGCGAATGCCTTGATATGTTTTCACCTCTCGGGTTTTCAGATGGCATGTCGCACCGTATCATCGTAAATGATTAACTCATTTTGCACGTGACAGGCGTATGAAAATATAAAGTGATTTAAATGAGTTATGTGCTGGTCTTGGGACTCGTCTAGTATAAATAAGTATATGTACCCACACATATGAAACACATTTCAATGAAAATAAACAAAAAGCAGTCAGCGCGGGTCAACAGAAGAAAATTTAGGAGTAGAGGAATGTGCGTCTTACCGTCACCCATTCAGGGTATTAAAAATGGGCGAAACATGCTTTCTTCTTACCTTCATAACCTAACTTAACCTTGATGGCACATAAAAAGGGAATAAACACTACAATTTTGGGATATAGATATACGAAAGTCCAGACATTCTACAGGCAACGTGCATCTATTCAACTGAACGATTTCTTCAAAATATTCAAGCCCCATCTTCCGCTATTACCATCCAACAACGGAAACAAGTAAGTTTGACGAAGATACCAAGGCAAAATTATTTTCAAGAGCAAAACAAGGGTACTTTAAAATGCTGACAGGTAGAAATATGACACCAAAGTCGGATAAAAATATTAGGCTGCATCAATTACCAAGCAAATTTCTGCACATCTTGCTATAGGCGTCCAGAATATACTTGAGATATGGAGGGTTCACTTTTCAGCACTCGTCCAAAGTAAGGTGATCCCATGGCTTAAAAGCAACCACTCCCGCAAAACCGATAGTTTATGGGCTGAGCTATACAAAGCCAGCGGCGAGGAGTTTCTAATGTGCTTGCACTAACTTTTGAGCGCAACTTAGTTGAATAACAAAAAATCCTTAAGATTAGAGTTTTAGTGTACACTGCTCGATCGACATGAGAGGAGATCCTGCTATTTGCGTCAAATTTCCGCGAGCTAAGCTTTACTAACATTGCGAATAAGGTTCAATCGACGATACTGTGTAAGAAAAACGGAAATACATCATAAAAAAGCTAACTTCGTCTTAACATACCGCTACCACACTAGACAAAACAAAATTACATATCGCAAGCTTAGAGTGAAAAGTTGCTATATCCACTTTTTATGAAAACTCATATTTTGATACAGGAGGTTAGTGAAATTAAAAATGCATCGTTTCGAAAAGGATAAATGTCCTTGTTTTATGTTTTCTCGCTTATTTTCCATGAAAGGAAAATTTGCTAAGTCCAAAAGACCTCCGAAAATTTTTCAAGGCCAAATAATACGAAATCTTTAAAAAAAATCTAATCCCTTTGATTGGTAAAAAGTTTTGCTTTACTTTAAGTTTAAGTTTTTTTCTGCTCCTGCAAAATTTTTAAATTTGCACTTAGCAACTTTTCACTCTAAGCTAGCTATATAACTCCTTCATCATCTTTAAATACGCTTAGATATAAACTCGGTAATATTAAAACTGCTGTGAACGACGACCAATGGAAAACGACCTCTACGCACGACTCTGTTGAGCAACCTCTTCAATATGATGATGGAAAGCGTAAAAATTGCTGCCAATCTGAATAACAGCGGCATGATACTGCTAGTTACATATAAAGGCCGTTAGCCCATCATTCTGTAAATTAGGTAAGAAGGCAAAATATGTTGGCCTAGCGGTAACGTAGCCAAACCAAAGTACCTCCTGCTTATACAAAAACAATTTTCGCGTTTTACAACACATTTACCTGTTGGTACTTATAACTTTGCAGTAGTGAAGCACTTCTAAACTAAGTCAGGTTGCTGATCAAGCGAAGAATAACTCTTGCCATCAAGTGTTGCTTTGGGGTCGATAGACAATTGAAAAGCAGAGCTCCCTCGAAGTACAAAAATTGCACTCTACAGTTCATGTCTGTTCTTTTGCATACATATCTATATACATAATGCGGAAACGCGTAAGTTGACGCCCTGTAGGATATTCGAAATACATATTCTACATAAAATATAATATGGCCCCATTTGCGCGGACGTAAAGTACCAAATAAGACGCAAGACCGAACTTTTCGTCTTATAAAAATATATCGTCGCTTGGCGCGCAATATTTCGTCTCCGTCAAATGCAATACCACGCATAAGGTGGCATAGAAAAAAATTAATTTTGGTTACACTCTCCCAATTCTTCCCTGCTTCCCAACTTCACAAATTTAATGGCAATTAATTATATTCAACACTTTTATTGAGCTTGACGCCGTTTATAATAACAAAATTTTGTGGGAAACAACAATAATTTACACATAGGTAGAAGTTATAGCTGCTATTTCGTAGATCACTTAGCTCAGTGGGTAGACCACATGGCTTTGTAATCCCAGGTCGCTCGTTCATATCTCAATGTCGAGGGTTAAAGAAGTCTGACGAGAAGATGTGGTAATTAATAAAGTAAATAAATACGTATATATGTATGTATAACACCGTGTGGCAGTCAATGATGCATAAGGAAAAACTACCTACAGAGGTAGTTTTTTTTAGAAAATTAACCCCGTTATTTTTGCAAAAAATATATCCTGAGGACCAATACGTAGACACATTCTCGAATTTTTAACTCAATCTTTAACTCTTATTCGAATTGAAAAAATTACTTAAAAGGATATTTTCGATACTTATTTGTCCTTGTGCAACAAATAATTTAATTCTGTTAAATTCTACAGAAATTTTAGTTTTATTTAGTACCGATATTTTTTCTACACTGCACCAATTTTTTCTTAAACATTTTTTTATTTAGCATATCCTTGAAATTCCAAGTAGTTTGAAAAAAAATCCTGACGTCAGAGAGAAAAACTAAAAACGCAGTTTTAATGTATTTTGTCCTTAGTTCCGTGAGTATATTGAATTTTTCGTGTGTTTAAGTTTTTTTTTTATTTTTATTTTTTGTCGCACGTGGATGATGCTCCGTTGAAAAACTTCTTCGACTTTGCATATTATCAATATCATTGCCACAACTATTACCGTCACCATTACTAACACCAAAAACTACTACCGATATTATTACCACTACCACACTGGTACCATTAACGTTACTGTTACCATCACCATTGCAATAATTAGCACATCAACCGTTATTTTACCATTACCATTCACATTGCCATTACTATTATAATTATCATTACCATTGCCATTACCGTTACCACTATCATTACCATTATCATTACCACCACCATTACTTTTATCATTGTCGTTATCATTACCACTGCCATTATCATTACCATTACCATTACCAATTCAATTACCATTACCATTACAAACTGCATTACCAATACCATTGCAATTATTGCTGGCAATAAATGTACTGCAAAATATTTTTAAGAAATGTATCTGAAAAGCTAGAAATTTTTAAGAAAGTTGGTGAATTATTTTTAAATATTGAAACAAAGATTGAAACTTGGATTTATACGGTTTTTGGAAAAATATAAAAAAAAATTTTTTTTAAATAACAAAGTTTTAAAAACAATAAAATAAATAGTCAGAATATGTGTGTGTTATATAGTTCTTATGAGCTAAACTTGACACAGTGAAAACTAGCCTTAACGAAGAAGCATAATAGTATAAAATTTGTTCGTCCACTAATCATTTCTAATACATGATCATTTAATAATAATCACGCTACAATTGTCCTGATTTCATTGCAGCGCGCTAACGGTACCCCTTTCAAAACAAAGTTGCACAATAACCATTATATTTTTTCTTTTATAAAATTGATTTCCAAAATTTAAATATGTACATACTTACATATGTACACCCGTACTTGTACGTACAACATTTCTGTACGTTTGTATCATCTGGGGGCCAGTCAAAGGTAACTTGTGAAGAAGCGGGAACATAAAAAAAGCAAGCCAATAGTTATAGCGGGCTCCATACTCATTTTACCAGCGCAGGCATCATACACAGACGCTGTTGGTCATTTTGCTAGCAGGCCTACAACCTTTGCTCCACTAAAACTATGAGAGCGTAACAGTTGGAAGGCAATGATTGTGCAGTTGCGACTTATGTAGTTGGTAAGCTAAGCTAGTTTGCAGGAAAACGCTTTAAATTGCTTTAGCAATTGACTGCCGCAGAAGCTGGCTGGTGGGTGCACCACTGGCTGCTTGCGGGTAATCGCCCTGCAGCAACCCAACAGCAACAAACTGAAGTGCGCTAACGCACATAAATCAGCAGAAGAATTCCGAGGAAAAACAATACTTCAAAGCAACAACAGCAATCACTAGTACGAAATATTCATGCTTGGTACTCAACATTTTCTGGCGCTGCCGCCGTGTTGGCCAAAATAAAGTAGGTATCTGCCAATACAGGGGGCATGTAAAATAAAAAAGCAAAGTAAATCGAAAAATGTTTGCATTCAAACTAGCCAAGCCATCTTTTGCGCTAGCTATTTTTTCTTATCGTACGTAAACAAGTATGTACACGCAACTGTAAAAATTTGCAACAACTGCAACTGTTGCATGCAATATTCGCTGCAGCATTCATCCTCATTGATTCCATGATGCGCTTTAATGAAATGAAATCTGATATTGCTAAAAACGCGGTAGCAGCAGTAAAAGCAGCAGCAAACAGCATTAGTAGGCCAATATTCGCCACCATTCTTAAATTGATTATCTGCCGTTTATAACAGCATGGTTATATTAAGTTTCTCATCACGCCCTGCCCCAATCGAGTTTGCAGACCTCGGTGAGCGTGGAACATTTTTACATGGATTTTGAACTCCAGAATTCCATAGCAATATTAAATTACTTTTCATGCAACAGCAAAACTAAGCAAAGCAGTTATGATAGTAATCCATATCAAGCACAAAGCTTTCACAGTCCTAATGTTAAGTTGGCAAAGAAAGTTGGAGTTGGCGCATATTTGCTTGTAGACTTAATCGCAGCTTTAGTTTTAGGGGACAACGGCGTTATTAACATCTCTTTACCTCGCAGTATCTAGCCACCGCTCGAAGGGGATAAGCATGAAATTTAAAGGCCGCCGCAGGCGGTGAATACAACCACTCGATAGTTCTAAAATTTGCCTCATCAAAATCGGAATTAACTTCGAGCCATTTCTACGATAAAGAATCGCAAACAAAAAAAACGACAAATATCGCGACAGCTGACATGATTTGCAAACCAAAAAAAAACAGCATTACACGACAAAACAACGCGTTTTCATTGATTGACAATATTTTTTTTAACAGCGGTCGTCCCTCGGCAGGCAATGGCAAGCCTCCGAATGTATTTCTGCCATAAAAAACAGCTTCTAATAAAAATACAATCGCCTTGCGGAGTCGGCGAAAAAACTGTAGGTTCCTCTCCTTTGTCTGACAACATATGTGTAAGCGCCAATCTGTTATTATTATTAATGGTTAGGTTGGGCCTCGCTGTTTGTCACAGGTGAGAGGCGCACATGCATGTTTGACAATTAATCGACGAAATGCAGCGAGCCGGTAATGGAATTAGGAGTGCAACTTGTTTCAAAGCGTGAGAGCTATTAGGAAATGTGCGCCAAAAAAAATTCTGAGGTGATTCCATCTCGTCATCCTCCAATAAACCGCGAAAAAACAGATCAGGTAGGAATACTTACAGCGTTAACATCAATCGAATCATGACCTATCAGAGACCTCATAAAAAACGAGAGGTGTGGCTTTTGTAGGCTCCTTCGGCCGCCCCTTATCCACCCCGGGCCAGAAGGGTCCTATTTGTCCAACAATGAGCCACAGGTGGTCAGAGGTGTGCCCAACTGCTCCCCAATCCGGTGTTGACATTTCGAGTATACCTTTCCTTGCCAAGTCATCAGCGTACCCGGAGTCCAAATAAAACTAATAAGAAAGTAATGCGATGCAATTGAGAAGAATCTCAGATACCGTTATTGCCTTCATGAACCTGATAGCCACTTTACTATGAGAAGATATGTTTACATCCGTAATTGACGTCACACTATTGAGCAGCACGTTTATTTCTTCTTTAAGGGCAGCTACTTTTGCCTGAAGTTCCGTCGGCGATCATATACATACACACTTTCTAGTGAATAAACCCGGTTCCGTAATTCTAGGATGTATGGCGTGGTTACTTTTGGACGCCCACTCCTCAGCTAAGTTAAACTTAACAAACAAATGAGCCACCATTTACTTCAGGAGCTATTATGCATCTAGAATGATTCTATGCACTTCACTGCCTCTCGCTTTGCGTGCCATATGTATGTATTTGCGTACAAAATCAACCTTATCGGAATTGACAATTTGCCACTGCTTTCCTCGATTACGATACAACTTTTCTCAAGATGTTCGAACATTGTTTGTATGTATGTACATATGTATAGAACTAAAGGTCGTTATTTTCTGTACATTTTCCTTGAGGAAAGCTAAATATAGATATTTATATGGCGATGACCGCGAAATATTGAAGGCTGGTTACCTCTGCATTTGATGTCCACTAACTCGTAACTAAATATTTACTTCGGACATGAAATATCAATAAGAAAAACAAAATATGTTTTTTATTTTTTTTTTACTTTTTCACATATATATTTTTTTATATTTTATTACATGTCATATTTGCTTACATATTCCGCTGTAGGTGGTCCCATGTTCTAACTACATCAGACATACCTTCAAAATAATAATAAAAATGCTGATCTTCCTTTTATTTGTGCTCAATTCGAAAAAGCACTTGTGAAGTGCAGAAAGAATTTATATTCCAAGTAAAAATTTGTTGTTTAAAGAAAACAATCTCCCGGTTACATCTGCATTACTCCTCCATTACTTTCCAATTAGTTTCAAGTTAGCTTTTTGTAGCTAACTACTAGTTACATAATTTATAGAAATCCCGCAAAAAAGCAAACCACAAATGCATAAATTTTTATAAATTGATCATTTTTTTCTGCATATTTGTATATTTACAAAGATGGTGCGTTGGCCAATTGAAATCAAATCCGATCGATTCGGATCGACATAAATGTTTACCTCAGTAATTTCAACTCTGGCTGTTGCATACGCAATACGTTAGAATACAGATGGCACCGGCAGCAAATAACAGAACAAAAAAGATCATAGTGGCTAAATGTAGTTGGTTATTGTATGTGTGCGTGACTCTGCCAAGCTAAAATGTAGTTGCAAAGTTATCATAAAATCAAACATATTAGGGGTATGCTCTGAGTCTTGCAAAGCCCTTGCATGGTGCACAGATTGCACGGATTGCACGGTAAAAACCGGTTTTCGTATGGGACAGCTTTGCAAACCGTGCAATCCGTGCACCGTGCAAGGGCTTTGCAAGACTCAGAGAATACCCCTATTGTGTAATCAGATCCGCCCATGATAATGCCATTGACAGCAACAACTGCCGCCGCAGGTATATGAAATTGGCGATAACCGCATTTCCAGTAGCACACATATATATGTACGTGTATGTATGTACCACAGTAGATGAAGAAGGGAAAAACTCAGCACAAAATTGATTTTATTGAGTGAGATAAAAATTGTTCTTCGGGTGTTATGCTAATGTTATGTAAATACTCTAAAAATTTAATTAAGCTTGACAGCTTCTCTTTATTTCAAACTGCTTAATGAAGCTTTTCTCGTTACGAAATATCCTCTTAATATGAATACGGGACATTTTTGTAGGCTATTGTGAGTAGTAAAATTGTCAGCCATAATTAATTGGGAAACGAACCACGGCCCATAGTATACCAATTTATAATGTTTTAGCCATGGTCGGAAAATCACGTCGTCGTCGACAAAGCGTTAAGGTAATAAAGATGAAGCATTAATGTCGTGTCACATGGAAAAGTCCTTACTTGGTATGTATAACTGACGGAACTTCGGAATGGAGAAATATAATTGAAAGTTGTATAACAACGGTGGGAAAACGCGGCTTTTTGAGCCAAATGCGGCTCTTTGCTTAGCAAAGTGCGGCTCTTTATACTCTCTCTTTGCTGTAAACATTTTGGCTCTTTTTATTTTTTAAAATACATATTTCTTTGCTGGAAATTCGTTTCCATTGTGTTGTTTTCTTATTTTATTATTTTTATATACACATAAGAAAATTTAGATCGAAATATTACCCGCAATTGGAGAATGAGAATTGGCATTCTGGCTTAATGTTCTTTACCGATATGATGGAACATTTGAAAAACCTGAATTTGATTTGTCGCAAATTATTTTAAGTTTTGAAGCTAAACTACGTCTTTTTTATGATCTCAAAAAAATAAAATTTCATCATTTTCCATGGCTGGAAAAAATATTGCACATGATTTAAAAGCAGATTTTGAAAAAAGATTTGACGATTTGCCGAGATTGGTTTGAAATACTCCCTTTTAAGAAAAGCGAAGAGGAGTAGGAGTTTTTGAAATTAGAAGAAGACAAAGCGCTGGAAATGAAACATAAAGCTTTACTATTGCTTGAATTGTCGGAATTGCAGTACCAGATTAAAAATTACCGCTGTTGAAAATAGCTACGTCCCGTATATTTTCAATTTTTAGTACAACGTATAACAGTGAATTTGTACTCTACAATGAAATTCGTAAATTTAAAATATCGTTCACAATTAGTTGCACTCGCGTACCTGTTAATAGTTGCATTCCAGATGCTTCACGATTTGCAGGTTTTTACAGGAAGCTGTTCCAGTTGGCCACCTTCCATAAGGTTTATTTGTGAGAAAACAGCTTTTGGTGCAAATCCTGTAAAATCTGCAAATCATGAAGCATCTGGAACGCAACTTATTATTGAAAGTTATAAAACAAACGATCAGCTTTTGTGTTTTGTGAATTGGATGGTTTGGAAATTAAAATTGTAAAACGCGACTAATTAAACTTGTACGAAGTTAGTTATTACTCGTTTAGTCAGTGACTTGTGTCAGGATAACACTTCGGGATTTGTTTTCTTACGTTTTCAATCATATACTTTGGAATGTAAACAAGATTTTATTAGCTTTTCGTCTAACTTGTAAATTTCTGCAAATTTTCGGTTCACGTACCCTTTTGGATATTTTCCCCTTGTGATAGAACAGATGAGATTTTGCCGAAATTTTGCTGTTGGACATATTTCGCTGGAGATTTTAAACGAACATACTTATTGACTAACCAACATTTAACAGAACTGTTATGAACGGCTTTAACTAAAGGAAAACCAGATAATGAAAATTTGGCCAAAGAATCTTTTGAATTTGTTTTTAATATCTATCTAACGTACATTAGAATAATAATAAAATTTGTGTTTTTCATTTCTAATAATAATTTTATTTAAAAAACAAATTTTTGTGGCTCTTTGTAGCATTTAGAATTTACATGTGGCTCTTATCGGCCTAGGCCTTGCCCAACCCTGTTTTATAATGCTGGTCGAAACCTGAAAAAGGCTGTTAAGCCAAATAAGAAGACGAAAGAAGAATTTTGATTTAATTACTTAAAAATTCAGAGAACAAATTTTATTTACGTGTTGAAACCTGAACTTGAAATTAATTACTCTGAGATGTTATGCCACAAGCTTACAGGCCTTCAAAATACAATAATTGCAGCTTTGAATTGATTTTTCCCGTTTTTCTTAAATAAATAAATTTATTATATTTTATAACTAATATCATCGTAAGTCATAAATTTAAGAGAAGTTAATACTGTATAAAACACTGTTACGAGTATTTACCGCAACAGTTAACAAAATTAGAACTGTTACTTATTTGGGCATCAATTGGTGCGGGTTTTCAAGAATATCCAAGAATAAAATTTTAAAATGGTATTTTCAATACTTTTTCGTTCTTGTACACCAAACAAATTAATCCTTTTCATTTTAAAGTGATCTCTGCCAGGACTGAGAAACTGTGGATAAAACTGGGAATACAAAAAAAAAACTTATTATACAATTCCAATAGACTAATTGGCGTTGATTTTGTATAAACTGCAGAAAATGTTGTAGTTATGTTGTCGGCTTGGTAAAATAGGTCTCAACGATTCATATTCATATAGAATTTTAGTAACTTTTATGGACAATATCAACCACTCCAGGGATATAGAGGCTATTTGTTTGGCAGAAAACGCATACACCGGTAGTTGGTATTTCGTACTTCAATCGCTTTGTCAAAATACCAAATGTTAAAAAGATGAAAGAGGAACTAGTAGAGCTGAAAACAAATCGCATTCACAGGCAATAAAGAAGGGCTGTAGAGAAAATGAAAGACTTAAGACACGAACTTTGCTAACAGCCCCGCTTCCCACTAAAATTTAAATCACTGAAAAACTTGCAATTAATCGAATATGGAAGCAATATAAAGAATAATGTTTGCAATTGAAATATATTTAACCTTTATTTGTTATAAAAATTTCCAGAAATGCTTTGCTCTTTTAAGTAAGCAAAGGTTTAAAATGCACCTTTTGTTTTACCTTCTTCAGTATCAAATTGGCTGCTACCTCTCAAACTCAACCTACTTTAAAAGTTGCAAAGGGCTAGCACCGTAAACGCCTGCCTTACATGCACATCAATCACAGGATTACTACAAAATTGCTATAAAGACGATGGGCGTAGACATGCGTGCTGCTTTTAATTAAAGAGATTTTATTGCTTCTGTTCTTCAGTTCGCTACTTCAGCTCGTATTTTTTCAATTTGGTTTTGGTTTGCCCCAATTTTTGCTTTTTCTTACTTTAAAACCTGTATACGACATCTTGCTTACTTAACTGTTGCTTCTGAGTTGTATAGGGGACTACTTAAATAGTAGTAGTTATACGATTTTGTTTTATTATTTTTAAAATTAATTCATCAGAAAGCTTACGCGCAGAGGAAAGTTAAAATAAAAATACTTACCCGTTAAGCCGGCTTGTTCACTTAACTCAAAATATTGACACAATTTTTTTTCACGGACCATCATTTGCAACCATCGCATGAGATATGCAACAAAAATTTGTTATGAGGCTGTGTGTTTATTTTCTTTTCATTGCACTTGAGGTAAATTTTTAATTAAATTTTTAATTAAGGGATTCGCGTACTTATATCTTGCATTAAAGGTAGAAATGATACAATTAAAACACTAAACACCTTAGTACAATCCATTTTCTATAAGAATCTGTAAATATTTTGTTTTGAGATCTTCAAATCAAATAAAAACACTCAACCAACCAAGTCTTCGGGCAGCACCTTTTTAAAAAAAAAGTACTGATTAACAAGAATTTTTAGAATATGGCTAAAGATATATTTATTAGGTATTTATTTTTACCATAGTAATTCCATTTTATTTTATATTTTAGCTAAAAGCTAAAAAAAAGTGTTTTTTATTTCGTAGTGGATATTGACCCGGAACCTCCGGTGGAATAATTTTTTTTATTATTGCTCAGTTATTCGACCGGAAAAAATAACTTGATTGACACAATACCACAAACATTACGCATATTACACCCTTTTAACAACCCTACAGGCCGGTGATGAGTTTGGTGTTGGCGAGAGGAAACTTTTTGTATTGAAACTCTTCCGAATGATTAGTCGATATCGTTTGATTGAATATATGCATCCGAATTTTTCTAAAAAATCCAATGTTGTATTGCAAAATACGTCACTCAAATGTGATATCTCGACTGAATCTTCTCATTACGTCTAATAATAACTAAAATTTATAAAGGTATGTATGTCCGCTACGAATATAAATTCGTTGAAACATCAATAAATTTGCAAATCTTCTAATGCTCACTGTATAAAATAGATTTAGAGAAAACTGTTGATGCTGATGTAGAAAATATATCACCTGAGAAAATTTAATCGGCAGCGATTATTGTCTCCTCTGGTACCATTTGCAATGTGTCGGGTTAAAACAAAAATCTTGGATGTACAACATTACTTTCAAGAATATCCCTGCTTATTTCTTACGGTAAAATATTATATTATATTATATAAAGTAAAATATTTTTGCTTTTCACCTGAATCATTTTATTTTTCCGGATTTTTAACATATCTTTTTCGACTATCGATATTCATCCGGAAAAAAATAAAAAATTCAGTTTGACACTCAGGTTGCTAAAAATAACATATTGATTGTGCAAATTTTGCCAATGAAAAAAGAGAAAATTCCGGACGAATAATTAATCATTAATAATCCGGATATTCCGGTACAATTAAAAAATAAAATAAAAACGTTTAGCAACGCCCAATTTTACAGCGCTTTTCCTCAAATTTCTTCTCTGAACTTCAATATACACTTTATTATGCATCATTCTGTCAATTCTTTCCACACTGCACCCCCTTTCTGTTATACCGCCACCACCGTGTTTTACAGTCATGATAGTGGTTTTAGGGTTGTATTCTTCTCCCGGCTTCCTCCATACACTGAGTCTTCCATCAGACCCAAAAATATTTTATTTGAATTCGTCGGGAAATTGTAACACTCCAGCAGAACTCACAAGCGAACTCTAAACGCCTTTTACGGTTCACTGCATTAACGAAATGCTTCATATTTACCAGGTGTTCGAGACCTAATCCCGACATCATTCACTGCTTTTCGTATAGTTCCTGGATGTACCTTTTTATGTTGGGATTTATGAATTAATGCAATAATTTTGTATGCACATGAATGGATCCTCGCTTACCATGCGCTTTATTTGTAGTCTATCTCCATGGGTGAGAACTTCCGGCGTCCTAGTATGAATTGAATAGAAAGTTTGCCCCTTTCCATGTAAATTCAAAATACGCTTTCGCTTTTTGACCGATAAGTATTTTCCAGGCAATTTGTGTGAAAAAAAATGTTCAAAATTCATTTCGAATAATTACTTTTTCAAACAGCACCGTATGAAGGAAAAGTGTGTCTGATATTTTTCGAGAAGAAAATTATTAATGTAATAATAAATATTTTATAAAGTATAATTCTAGATTTTTTTACCCTTTCTTTTTTCTGAACATTTCGGAATTTCGTCGGCACTTTTTTAGATATATAATTTTTTAATGTTGGATGCTTACCATAGATCACATCGTTGGTTTTATACGAATGCCTAAACAAAAAAAGAACAATCTATCTTGATCTAAATATGATTTTTTCATAGTGTTATTGAGCTATATATATACCACGATTAGTTTTTTAGAAAACGTTAAAAATCAAAAAGCCTATATGGCAGAATTTTTAGTAGCCGCATCGCCATATCAAATCTTTCTATAGGCTTCTGCAGGGATCGAGTCCTCACCCTCCAAAAACCCGTGTGGCTTAAAAATTTCCTGGCAACAAGAGTTTACAAAATGGCAGTTTTAACTATATAAAGCCCAATAACACTCTTGAAACTAATATTGTTAGGGCACAATACATAATTATAACATAACATTTTTCGCTTTTTATATCAAAATACATATTTGCTGTAGCCTATAGTTCAGATTCTAAGATTGATTCTAACCAAAAACAGCGTTAGACCCTCCCAATTTTCAAAAGAAAAGGCAGTATATTGTATGAAGAAAACACAAGATTTTATGAAATAAAAATTAATTTCGTGCGGAAAAAATTATAATACATACAACGATTTTTCTTTTAAAAATTGGGAGGGTAAAATGTCAATTTTGGTGTTTAGCTTGATCACCATTTTTTTACCTGCTGTTGTAAAATGCCCCAATCCACTATTCATGCTATTTAAATAAAAAAATATGGAACAAACTAAAAATCTTATTTTTTTAGCGGCATTTATCCTTTTTCTCTCCACTTCAACCATATTAAATATTCTTCTTATTTTATTCTTTATCTTTTCTAGCATCATTGTAGCAAGACAGCATATTTGAATGATAATGAACTAAATATTTGTCTCAATTAGCCCAGTAATTGTGGCTTCATTTAGGCGAAGAAAATGTTATATGATTTTGTAATGAAACAAATGAAATGAATGTACGAGTAATCTGACTTTAATCGCTTCTTATGTCAACTTAGCTGAAAAAATGTGCCTCACATGATATTTAAAAGCGGTTATTGGTAGGCTATGCACCATTTCATAATCCAAGCACCAAATTTCATATTTGTCTTATTGGTTATTTCATTCATTATTTGAACGATCTCATTGTCTGCCTAAGGTGTCGATAGTTGAAATTTCTTACATTGGCTTTTTATTTATTAACCCCTTTATTGTGGTCACTCTATTTCGTCGGCTATTGTTGCAGCCAAACAAAAGACTTAAGCTACGAACGCATTCCAACAGTGCAACTGTTCTGTTCTCTATGCTATCGGCTTAGAAGTTATTAGATATTAAGGCCTAATGTCTGACAAATATGACAGCTTTAAAGCAATGAAATATAACGTGAGACTGTGATTGTAGTAAATATATAAAAAAAAAATATTTAAAAATATGTATGTATATAAGGAAAGGAAAAAGGTTTTAAATGGACTACACATCGAAGGATATTTTAATAGTTACAAAAAAAAAAATGTCTCCTTTTTGATTACATGTCGGAAAATTCCATTTAGAGAGGAGATATTTTGCCACACGAAACTAATATATATGTACTTCTTGGTATTTTATTCCAACAGTACACATTTTCATGTAGACACACACTTTCACGTCGTAACACAATTGCGTCGTGCTAAGCAAAAAAAAAATTACAACTCTTTCCATTAAGAGCAAATGGTTTCGCTAGCAATCGAAATGGGGAAACCCATTTCTTTGCTATCGTTTTTAGGGCAACAAATGCCTTTTTTAGCAGTGAGTACATTTAATGGCATTTTAAATGGCAAAATATACGAAGAATAACAATAACACATGTGTAGTGGTCACAAAAAATCTCGTTGTTTAATTGCTTTTGACAACAACACTGCTACGCATTTCACAAAGCTTAATGCGATAGATGTATTTTAGTTTTTAACATAAAGTGAAAACCAGTAAAGGACACATTCAATTAAATTTAACTGTACAACGCTATCTCTTTATTGCCAAATTTGTAATAAAACATTGCACGATTGGAGCAGAAATGTCATACTCATTTATAAGTAGCACATGTGTTACTTGTGTACGTACTTACATATAGTATCTCTACATCGTACGTATGGGTTTTTTATATATTTTTGTTTCTTTACTTTGGTAGTCAATAAAATGGAAATGATGCTGTACCCCTTCTACAGAAGAGTGCATAAGCCTTTCCAAGGCAATAAATCTTTAAAAATTACTTGGTACGTAAATTCCATAAACCTCCAGTTGAATAAGTCAGTGGGCCTATTGTTCTGTATTTTTCACAAAGAAGAACATTTATGCTACAAAAAAAATTTCTCTCAAGTACACACTGCAATTTAGAGGTCAGCTTTGTTGGAAAATTGTAAGAAGATAAACAACTTCGTGCTTTTGCAACCTTTTTAACGTGTAAACATTTTAGCTCTCGGTATGGGTAAAATTTTGCGTTAACCCAGTGGAAAATTTGTAACTGCTCCCTTACAGTAAATCTGTAATTGTTTCTTGTGTGTACATGATTAGTTCGGGGCTATTTCAGCGCCATTTGGGACTAGTTCATGACTCGCTTAGGTCCATTACGGGATCATTTCCGCACCGTTTTATGACTCTTTCAGGAGCGTTTCGGAGCTACTTGGTGACCATTTCTGATCGTGAATTATTCCCGAAGTGGTTATGAAGAACTCACTTACTACAAATAAATTTCTCACCAACCCTATTTATGTAGGTAATTGAACAGCGTAATGCTTGCCGCCCACAGTTGTTTACACATCCAATTTTATGAGTACCGGTTACTCGTCCTGTTTTTTTCTTAAGTAAGGATCACACTATTGGTACATTTTTATATTTTGGCAGTCACAGAATGGTATGGTCTAAATATGCTTAACGAAAAGGGGTTCAGCTCAATAAAAATTTGCAAATCTTTACAAATATATAAATCGTTTAATCCCTGTCTTAGTTTAACACTTTCGTAATTATTTGAAGTCTACAAGTTGTATACATTTCTCTTTTCTATTTCTAAGGTACCACAAATTTGGGCAACTTACACTTACGCACAGCCGAGTAACATTTTCTCAGTGCACAATGAAATCGCAACCTAAATGTGAGAAAGTGCCAATACCACTTTTTTCAAAACATTTTTTGTTGATGCAGCATGACAGATTTTTCGTCCCCTTGAACAATTTCAAAAAATGGGCTTTACATCTTTTTACGTTTAGGTAACGATATTTACTAATTACTAGCACGCTGGCATTAATTGAATCGAAAATACAAACAAGGCTATTTAGGATATTTGAACCAGCTCGTTTAGAAAAATTTGTCAAAGGTACATACATTCAATTTTATATTGATGAAGAAGTCACTAAAATGTTCGCAAATTTCTAAAAATTCATATAGTTGATGAAAACTCATAAAGTACGGTAACGGTTTAGGGACCGTGTGGTGACCAAGTGGACACTTCCTCTTAGACTGCCCAGCTGCGTACTTTGTAGCTAATCTGGAAATGGTCTTCGGGACTAGAATTTGCTTGCCACGAAGCTTTGTTCTCGGCATGCGTAATCCTAATTAACCGCACAGAAAGAGGCGTAAACATAGATTTATATCTGGACAAGGACTGTTACTTCAGTATCGTTTCCCAAAAAAAATTCTTTTGGGAATTTGTACACTGTTACACCCACAGACATAGTTGACCGCGAAAATAATTTTACGCGTTATTCTTCACCGTCAACTAATTTAAGAGTATTTAGTCGCTGAAGTTTTTTTATGTGTCTTTTTCACGGTCAAAATTTGAGCTCGCGCCTTTATTCGTGCCCAGTGACGATATACAGTAAAAATTAAATCGTGCTCATTTTGCTGCTATCTGTTTGTTAATTTAATTGCGTGCTTATAATATCGTATGCAAATCGCTTTTATGCCCAATGGTATTGTAATGTCATCACATAATCGTCCTATGGACGAGCATTAAATTTTATGTGTTTTGATTAAATTTCAATTCACTTCATTTGGCTTCTTTAATAATAGATTTATGCCACTCTAATTAGCATAAACATTTTGTATTGTCAATTAGGGGAACATTTCAATGATCAGCGGCACTTTGGGCCAGTTAAGTAGTTATGATTATTGTTTCATTTTGTTAGTGCTATAATTTATTTGTATTAATAAATTGGTGATAATTTACGATTATTGCTTGTCACAGGACAGGCGTACATGCACGAAAATCATTGTTAAGTGATTTGAAATTATGAAATAGAAACTTGACCTTGGTTTCCATAAAGTTTAATGTGCGCATACTTATGAGTATTGACTGGCTTTCATCGTAGCCGATCAGAGGCTTAAGAGCCGCCCCATATAAGCGGGTGCTTAAAATTCTGAAATCATTTTCTTTCCCTTAGACTCACTTGAACTCCTTTTTAAGAGTAGAGTTTTGACGTCTTAAACTATTTTTAATCATGCATTAACCCATTGGTCACCCAGTTTTTTATAATGTCTTATGTCAAATTAATTTGATTTTATTACAATGCAAGTTATGAATAATTTAACCCATGTACGACTTTAACATAGCGTATTTATTACCATTTTGTAACCCATTAGTGGCCAATTTTTTCATAGAGTGTTTTTCAGCTAATTTTATTAAAAATAAGTAAGTTTAGATTACAATATAATCAGGAAGAACAAGTCCTTTCGTTTCGAGAATAGCTTTATCAATGAATTCGCAATACTTAGAATAAAGTTAAAAGCGATAAAATGTAATAACAGTAACAATGTGTGTACTTGTTTTAATAACTAGGAAAGGGCATGAAACGGGGAAATCATTTATATAGAAATCAGTTAGATAGTACAAGATCGGAAACAGATACAAAAATTTACGTTTCAATGTAAAACATAATGCATGGTCAAAACAAAGTTGAAAGTAAAAATAATTTCAGCTCTCTGATAACACTTTTTAAGAAAAATTTGTCAAAAAAGTCGAAATTATTTTTAGTTCCTTCTTTGATTCAGCTATAAATATGCCCCATTATATTTTAAATTCAAAGAGATTTACAAATTAAGCATACAAAATATCGAACAGAAGTAATGTATTAAATTAAAAACATTAATTAGTGAAAAAATCTGCTATATTTTTATAAAATAAAATAAAAATTAAAATTAAATTAAAATAAAATAAATAATATGTGCGTGTCGTATAGTAATTATAAGCACTATTAAAAAGATTTTAAGTAAGCAGTTTTGTAGCCCATTTAATTGTAGTACATTAAAATGCAAGTTTGAAATAGCTAGGACTTACGTTTTTCCATACGAAGTATGTACGACGATTTTTTTATATGGAGAAAATGAGCGACACCTTCACCAAAAAAATGCCAAAAATCAACGGTATGTCCTAGCTACTTCAAACTGGCCCTTTAATGGGCTACAAAAATACATACTCTTTTTTAAATATCTAATTAAAAACATCGACATTTTCAACTTAGATTTATTCCGTTTTTTTTAAAGAAATAAACTATATTTTTATTAAAAAAGTCTTACAATTTAGTAATAGTAAAAAAAAAATAGTCAAAACTTGTCAATATTTGGGTGTCTTATAGTTATGATAAGCACTATATTTTGTAAACTGTGACACTTATTTCTCACTGTCGGAATCTAAATTCCAACCAAGCCCCGTTAAGCTAATATTATTCGCTTCAAGTTCTACTAAGTAACTCTATTACTTCTCCGGTTTGTGACCACTAGCAACAAGCGCGAGCCTGATTACTTGCTCTGACCTGATGAAACTAACAATCTATTAAAAACGTCTTCTAAATTTTCAGCGCGACTCGTTTTCCTACTATAGATCTCTCTAAAGTTTTTAAAGTTCTTATTCGAACTAACTCCACTTCTCACTAAAGTTTTTAAAGTCCTTGTTAGAACTAATTCCGCTTTTTATTCCTTTAGCAACCTTAAAATAATAAACACTTAGACTTTGTTGCTTTTTCCATTTTCCTAATAAAATAATCGTGGTATAAAGCTCAATAAAAATATTAAAAATTAAATGTTAATGAGCCACAATAATATTGACATATTGAGTTTGGAATTAAACAAATAAAACTTTGCCGGAAGTATATGTTTTTGTATTTAATTAAAATCCAAGTGAAATTTTAAAACCAATTTTATTTTTAATGCGCAAAGTGCTTTTGGTTTTAAACTCGGATTCTAAATAAGAAAGGAACATGCTTTATTTTAGTAATGTCAAATTCAAAAGTGTTTTGCGCATTTAAAAAAAAAATGATTTTGAATATTACACTTGCAAAAAATATAGGTTAGTTTAGTTTTCCTTATAACATAATTTTTTAAAACACATGATTTCAAAAAGATACACCAACAAAATAAATAAACTTCATTTTGAGTAATGGAAGTAACAAAATAATGAAATATAATACCGCTTTCTTACAGCAACAATTCGAATTGCACATTTGAATTTCTCAGTTAAAAAAAATATATATTGTTCAAATTTGTCAAGTTTAGACACGTATATCTAAAGCTAAAAACTTACCTTCAAATGTAAAATTTAATGGGAAATAAAAGTGCGTTCTTATTTATCCAAAAAAAAGGAATTTTTATTTAGTTTCGAGCACGCTTGGCCCCAGTGTGCACCGGTCAGTATCACTCAAGTTCGATCGTTCTCTTCCCACTACAGTCGGGCCTACTTAACCGGAACGAACCAGATTTGTATATGGCCAAGGACGGTCACTGCAGCAAAACTCCCCAAAAACTCTTAAGAGAAAATTTATTATGTTACAACAACAACAACTTAATTTGAATGCCAAGTTCGCAATATTTTTAACAGCCAGTAGTGAGTGTGAGTGAGTAGATGTTAACAAGATTCCTATTGATCATAGATCAACCATACACAGATTGTGAGAGAAGAAAACGTCTGTAAGTGTTGTAAGTGCTATGTAATTTAAAAAAGAATTTTAGCCTAGGGTGAAGTTGCTGCTTGCATCCAGTAAGGAAGAGGCCGCCCAGAACAGTTGGCTTTGGATGTCTCAAAGGCAGATGAGGTTCTTATTTCTCTAAACTATATCAAGAGCCGCATCTCCCAGCACTGGAAAAATTTGGCTAATAGTATGTGAAAAGATCTATAATCCCGTAGGTTTTGCAAGAGCCATGGATTTAATTATTTGATTACATATATATGGTATACTGTTTATTTGCCCCTCAGTCTTTAAATTCATGCATAATCTCGTAACAATGTTGCCGATTGGTAGATCTTTTTCATTCAGCTTCGTTTTTAATAATTTTTGAGACTCTCTAAACTAACCAGCAATATTTGCATGCGTGAGCAATTGATTCAAAAGTAAGTAAGCAGGTCCTAACATGGAGCAATGGCTTTCACTTCGGGTTCCTATTTTTTCGCTTACCCATAGTCTAAAAACTAAGTTGTTTTTAAAATAAAAATTAAAAAAAAAAAACTTAAGAAACTTGACGGATAAGTGTAACCGGAAAATAAAACAAAAAATAAAACTTTATAGATCGTATAATGCAACTTTGTTTAAAGTGGATTTTCAATCCGTGGGTCCGTTGGTTTTCTTGTCGAAGCTTGGCCAGTTTTTTTGGGTCGCCCTCTATATGGTTCTTCGCATCCTCGGCTGCTACGCAATTACCTTGTATATATATCTATATGGCCGGGCAGCCACAAAATATGGGGTGGCTATCTTCTGAAGCAGTTGTCTGCATTCCAACGCCATTTTTACCAGGTTTCACAGAGATCTAGTCATCTTATAGCTTAGACTTAGTTTGGGGCCTTCCATTTAGATTGCAGAGGATTTATCATGAAAGCCCAACACTGAATTGTTTTCCAAACCCCTTTATGTTTAAGAAGCGGTGTTGTGTAGTCTAAGAATATAAAAATAGCGAGTTAGTTAATTAGAATACTGGTGTGTATTAATCTGATGTCTTTCCATTTTAGTATTGCAGCTCTCCAAAAAGGCCCACTAACAAAGAGCTGAGAAGTGTTGCCACGACTTTAAGGAGCGTGAGCGTGCATGATGATTTTTTCAAGCAGTGTAATTTTAGCGATTTATTTATTCACTTCGTTTTTCGAGTAGAGAAGTTTACCACCTTTAGATCCCATATATTGAAAATCGATATATAAAATATCTTTACCACGCTATAGTCGACGAATCAACTGTATAAGTAAAACGATCGCGATTGCTTCTTTACATAAACTAATGATTACAAGCAATTGAACACCAGACAATGCGCAGAGAGCTCAATTAGTAAGTAGTCATTTTAAGTGCATTTTCGGCACAGTGGGTGCCAATCAAACGGCAACATTACAGCAACTTGATTTATGGAATGTGTATCGGACATAAATATCTGAGAAAACATAAATGAACTTTCGAAAACTTAATGAATGGGAGACAAATAAGAAGCCATGTAGCGTATAAATGCAACATAAATAAGCATTAATTATTTTTTGAGAGAAAAATTGTAGAGAAGCCTTTATCACAAATATATATATGCACACAAATCAATGCCGAGACAAATCAATTGGGACAGAAAGCAACAGCACGAATCATGTAGATGCTTGTGAATAATAAAATAAGTTTCATTTCATTTCATATTTATTTATTAAGTCTATGGATACAAAACCTTACAGACTAGAGATACCAAATGACTTAGAGATAATACTTAAAGGTAAGTTTAAAAGTAATTTGGTTCCAGATAGGATAAAACTAGAGATAGAAAAACATGGGAGATTTTACAAGGTATAATTTCGAATCGTTTTGTCGCAATGTATACATTTGAAAAGGTTAGCAATATTTTTAGCTAACTCGCTGCAACTATTCGGGTGTAATGGCATATTGTGAATTCCATTTGTGAAATCGTTAACAATTTATTTGATATTTATTTGTAAAACGTACATGCTTAAAGCTTCGACTTATTTGTGTCAATTGTGTTCAATGAATCACGAAGCCAATACTTATCCCATTCATTATTCCATGACCCAAGTTCTGAACGTGTACTTATGCGCGAGATGCTTAAATTCTAGTCACGTTGCATTGATTGACATTAAGGAAAATTCAAATTAGAGCAGTAATGATGTTAACAATTCGTGGTCAAAATATGAGATTTATTTTTAAATATTTTAGGTGAATGCTAAAACATGATCTGTTTGGTTGTATAGGCTATCGTTTTGATCATACATGTTTGTAACAGTCAAAGTTGAGTCGAGATAGATACAGATAAATGTTTGCATAAATGCTCCGTCGGTCCGTCCGAGTATACGATAACTCGAGAAAAAGTTGAGATATCTTAACGAAATTTGATATTTAGGCTGCTCTTTATCCAAGGTTAGCATTGAAAATAGGCGAAGTCGGACTGTAAGCTTGCCCACTTCGCATATTACGGTATTAAAATATTGGATCCAAATTGTAATTTAA
>NW_023458558.1:33115268-33212627 GCF_013731165.1 Rhagoletis pomonella | reverse complement strand
TAAATTAAATTAAATTAAATTAAATTAAATTAAATTAAATTAAATTAAATTGAATTGAATTGAATTGAATTGAATTAAATTAAATTAGATGAAATTAAATTAAATTAAATGAACCAAATAAGAACAAAACAAAGTGAAAAAAATAAATAAATCATAATACAATAAAATGTATAAAAATTAGAAGGTAAAACAAAATATTTAATTTTTAAAAATTGTTCGAATGTGGATCTTACTAATTCGTAGTACAGAGTTCAGACCACATGGCTACCGTACCGACGCCAAACTATTTTCCTAGTTTGAGTTGCATTCAAATTCACTTATTATTCACTCGCAATTGACCACTCGCTGGCCATTTTAGTCACTGTTATCATCGAAATGGCGCCTGATCAGCATTAGGTTTGATAATTAGCTGTATGCAACACTGCGTTCTGTTTACGCTATTACATTTTTGCACCTTGCTTTTTGTCATGCTGTCGTCGCTGTACTGTAGTTGTATAACGATAGAAGGAACAACAAAAAATGCACCGCCAGACATCTGAGTATGACCTTTGCATAAGTTATTTATCAGCATCTCTTAATCGGAAAGTGATACGTCAAACATTGCAAGCTGTACTATATTGCATGCATCGTATAGCGATATTATTTTTATTTTTTATACACAGTGAAGGTGCTTTTTGAGTAAAATGGAAAGTATTTTAAGCCATATCAACTAAGCCAGAAGTTTTACTTCAAATCTCTATGGGCATTTTCCTAAACCTTTGAGTGTTGAATTTCCTTTAACTCATTCTTTAACAGCAGCATTCAAAAAAAACTTCAGCATAGTAATAATAAGAACCGACATCTAGCAACTGACCTACACATTATTCATTCACCCGCCTTACAATTGGTGTTTTTCTGGGCCACAAATATAATTATAGCGAATCCGCAGCAATCATAACTTTATACAAAATATGGCTGACCGTAATTCAGATCAGACATTCAGCAGCTTTCCTCGCTGATGCCGACATATAACCATCTGGTTTGAAGTAAAAAACCAAACCGAAGCTAATTTAACTGCCAGCAACAACTCGCCCAACTCACGTGCTGTGTCCACCACAACCGTGTATACATTTGTACGTATATGTAACCTCGGGTTGCGAGTGGTCAGTGCATCTGTTGGCGCTTATGTAGTAAGTAGTGACTCGACTCTATGCGAACTGCAATACAACAAAGTTAAGCCATAAATGTCGGTTGGTGAATGTAGTTGAAACTACAATGCAGCATATAATGTAAGCTAGCATCAAAATCGATAGATAGAGGGTGGTAAGTTATCTACGTAAGGTTAGAATGGCATATAAAACCTTTACGCTTAAGTAACAACTAAGTGCTGTTTTTATACCATAAACCTAAATTGACTAGGTTAAAACTGACTAATACGGTTCAGAGCGATTTTGGGATAATGTAAACTCATATGCTCCCAGCAAGGCATTCCCGCTTCCTATTAAATTTCGATATATGCAAAGAAAGTGCTTCACTACTTCCTGTTCGTTTCGTTCTGCAGTTTCTACAGAATTCCGGGTATACGATGTCCAACCTGCTGTCGTTGTTGCTACCCGGCCAATGTCCATTAAGACCCGCCTCTAGCCTCACAAAATCTGGTCTGGATATCGGAATATTCGTTGATGATTATGTTGATTAATAGTACTGAAGATTTGTAAATAATATCTTTCATCTATGGAATCACTTACTGGGCAATGTTTATTGTAACATGCATATCTCACGTACGATGCAAGAACATCTTTTTCTTTGAATCGACATACTTTAAGCATTGTTGACGCTATTTCTATTTGAATTAGGAAGTAACATCATTTCCTTTATTTTAAAGTGTTTGTTGACCTTATTTAGCATTACTATGGAATTGCGTATTTTCTTTGATTTTGTTACCTTTCACATCGAGATCCGGTAGTCGATTGAAGCCAATGGCAAGCCCTGCCTGTAGAATTACATTTTGAGTCATGTATAATCGGAATCCAGGCATACGTGGAACAGAAATCAATAACTGCTAGTCCCTGTTCACTGGGGTATTTAGGCAGACAGTGATGTGATGTGCATACATTATGTACGTGAAAGTCTATAGGAAGAAGGTTTTTAAGGCTATTGAAGACATCGATAAGGCCAGTTCTCATTTCTTGACCTTCACCTAGTTTTACATGAGAATACTGGGGATAACTTGATTACTATAATTACCACATCAGTGGTGTAGGCCACTATTTTCCCTCCGCCTTGGTTGAGCTTGGGTAGTACTGAGTTGATGGTGGTAAGCTAAAACAGTGGCGAGATCACTCCATCTTGAAGCGTGTCCCTTGTAATGTTTTTTTAAGAACACAGCTTCCAAATACCTCGCAAATTATTATACTACGCAGAACCAGTATTAACCATGAGCTTAAGTGCCAAGAGAGTCCAAGGATTCCACATAGACATTGTTAAAGTCTCCTTCGTATCAAAGAAGGCCGCAAAGAATGCTTCCTACATTCGACTTCAATGCTACTTAAATTCAACTAAACACACCCAGCAATAATGAATAAATCTCGTGGAAAGCATATTTCACCTCTGGTTGTTATTTGTTTCAAAAACAGGCAACCTGTCCACCTGGTCGGATGTATGAACATTTTATCCAAGAGCCAAGCTAGCGTGCATACAAGCAGACTTCTGGTCTGAAACCAGCAACCAAATGAAAGGAGATTATGCTACAATCATGCAAGTAGATGGACAGCCAAAATGCATATGTATTTACCACCTCAAAGACATCATACAAATATTACTCATGCTGCTCGTTGCAGTTAAGGGGCGCGAGGAAGTCGTTCTTTGCTTTGGTTCTGGGCATGTGCTTATGTGCTGGTTACCACTTGCCAAAAACCTGTTTCGTGGGAACATTGCATTGCTGGATCTCAATCAGTTTGTATTTCGGGCTGCTGGTTTGCCATTTGATTCAACTGTAACTGTAATTTGTAGTTACGTTACTAAAAACGAAAAATAGACATGCCGCAACCCTTGCGGAAACATGTGCAGCTTTGGCAGCTATCTGTTGGTTTTCGAAGTCAGCTGTAATAGGAAAAACAAAGTGAAAAAGAATTTAAAAAGCACTCATCAAGTGCATGTTTATAGTAACATTTTCGGATTTTACATATTTTGAAGAAACTGATGGATTTTATTACTTTTGTAATTGGGTAGGTTCTGAAGGTGCAGAAGTTGAGCGCAACCGTTGCTAAAAAAATCAATGATCGTAATGCGTCTTCTGAACGGCTTGATACATTAGCTGTCAAATTCAAACACACAACACGTTGTCTCAAATGATCAGAAAAATTTTACGATCATCTAACACGCAACTGTTCAGTTGATCAGAAGTACAAAACAACGCGTTCAGAAGGTGCAATCGCAACAGTTACTGAGCTGTTGCGCCTTCTGAACGTGCCCATTGTAGCAGATCAGGAAGAGCGCGATAAGGAAATTCACAAAGAGATGCGGAGCTGTCGGGCATATTTAGTAACCATGTATGCTTCTATAAACCAGTTTTTCAGTGCACGGTCGTGGTTTAAACTTGGTTAGCTGGCTGTCTTAAACTAAGATTAGCCAACCAAATCTCAACTAGCTGTCCAAGATAAACGCAGTTTACGTGATCTTAGTTTAAGCTTGCACTGAAAAACTTGTCCTATGTCATATTTCTGAATACATTCGGAGGTTCGCCATTGCCGGCCGAGGGGCCACCACTATTTGAAACAACCTTCCTATGTTTAGTTTTTTGAGGTTTGTTAGAAACAGCTCCCCATAGCTTTTATGGGAATTTTCTGCGTTTATGATGGTGTATACCGCAGTTTATTTAACCATAAGCTGTATGAGCTTCACAGCGGCTTCATAGTGCGGCGAATTAAAATCCAGCGGCTACGCTGCTCCTGCTCTGAAAGTATTCAACGCGGCTCCTGATGTTGATAACAGAAGAAGAGAAGGCCTCCTCTGCGTTGGGAAGACCAGGTGGAGAAGGACTTGGCCTCACTTGGCATTTCAAATTGGCGTTAGTTGGCACAGAAGATAAATGACTGGCGTGCTTTGTTGAACTCGGCCAAAACCGCTTAGGCGGTTACAATAGCCAATAAAGAAGGAGAAGAAGAACTTCGTCAATATGCAACACATTTCGATAAACATTCATGTATGTATAACGGTCGCCCCCTTCCTCTCACCCTTATCGCAGAGAATGTCTCTCCTATTGGTTTTGCGCACATATTTTCAGCCGATGCCAATATACCAGCCTTGCTTGCAAGCTTCATACACCCTGTGATCGTAGCATTTTCGGCTGAAGGAATAAAGGGAAATAATATAGAATAATTTAATAAAATTATTACACACAAATGCTTATACGATAATTTCGCCCTCAAGTACGCCAAGTCTTAGAAGGCATAAACAAAAAACTTAAGCAGCAAACGCGAACTCTAAATTCACAAATCGTGCTAAAGAATGTGGAGGTAGGACTATGAGCCTATAAAATAAATTAAATTTTGTCTTCATGCGTGCAAGATTGCAGTCGGCAACAACAACAGCAGCCGCCGTGCGGCATCCGACTTTACTGCATCCCGCAGATATTAGCTTCGCTTTAAATTAGTTTAAAATTAATTAATCTTAACGTGCAACTAAATTAACGAAGCAACAAATCGAATTATGCAACAAATAGGGAATCTTGCTAACATCCGCCAGCCTCTACGCCACGCTGATGCGCACTTAGTTACGCTGACTCATTGGCAGTATAGTTTCAGTTCGCAAATTTGCACTTGGCGCATTCGTTCCGCATATCCTCCTGTCGTAGTAAGCTTGCGTAAGTTTCACACACAATGATGCAGACACAGTGGTCGCCGCTAGGCGTTTGGGAATCACCGTCGAAATTTTGTAAGTTATTTATCTACTTTTGCGATCGGTATGCAGCAGCGTGAGCCATGCTGCTTGAATGTTGCATGCTATATATAATACGAAGGTGCATATGTGTGTACATATAAAAAAGTATGTACTAGTTTTCTGGCTACTTAAAGATTTATTACGTTTGATGTTCTTCTTGCCGCCGCCATGTATGTATAACAAGGATTAATGCGAGAGTAGTGAATTTTGTTTGGCGTTGGAAGAGAAAGGAAGACGAGTATTCGAGTGTTTACTCTTTTCTAAAACCGGTTTTTAAATTATTCGAAAAAGTATTTTGAAGAAACAAATAGGCTCCAAATTTTTAAATTCAGAAAAAACCGCTAGAACGCGTATAGTTAGTCAGAAATGAAGCCCATAAATAGAATAAAACTCTTATTGTGACAGGCAAGACAGACAGACAAGACAGTTAATGAAGCTACAGACCTGCCAAAACATGGCATTTCGGACCGCTACGAGATGCTTTCTGAAGTGACCAGAGCACCACCTACATGGTTCATAAAACAGCCATTGGACCCAACAACGTATCGACAGACCATATACGGCATTCAAAGATTGTCGGTCTCAACTTGGATAGATAGTTATCTTTATCCGGGTAATTGAATATCGGTTTATCTTTTCCGGGTACGCGTATATATAGTTATCTTTATCCGGGTACCCGCAGATTATCATTATGTGGGTACCCGGATAAATGGTTATTTTTATACGGATAGCCGGATATATGGTTAGCATTATGCGGGTATCCGGATTGGTGGTTTCGGGAGCCGGGTAGTGGGTTATCGTTACACGGGTACCTGGATACAGGATTAGTTTTTAACTGAGTACCCGGGTAGGCGGTTATCGTTATCCGGATACCTGATAGCGGGTTATATTTTCCATCCTTCCCGGGTAAGGGGTTTTCTTTATTCTTGTACTCCGATGGTTGTGCATATATGTTATATGTTCCATACTCCCCGGGTAAGGGGTTTTCTTTATTCTTGTACCCGAATGGTTATCTTTACCCGAGTACCCGGGTAGGTGTAGATTTTATCTGTGTGCTTGAGTAGCGGGTTTTTTATTTTTCGGGCAGCCGGGTAGGGATTAATATACCCGTATATATGTATATCCGGTATCTGGGTAGCGCGTTATTTTTAACCCGATATCCACTTATACGGCTACATAGGTAACAGGTTCTTTATCCAGGTACCCGAGTAAGTGGTTTTATTTATTCGATATGAGTGTATTATTTTGTCCCGCGTACCCGGATGGGCCTAATCTTGATGCGGCGAATGAATTGCACAAACTGCCTGAATAATATATCAGGAATCAAGTACAAGTTAGGTTCTACTTATATATGAAATGTACGTACAGATACAACCGTAGGATATTTATTTTTATTTCTCATTTATATGTATTTCTCCTCGACTGAGAAGAATTTTTATTTTTCATTTATATTGCTCCTTGACTGAGAGTAATTTTTATTTCGCGACGGTAAAGGTTTCCCTCTGAGAGCAACCAATAAAGCATTGCTAAAAATGTTTCGCTTAATCTCCGACTGCTACTTTATTTCTCCTTCGGTAAGAGTTATTATGCGAGCATTTGAATTGGTAGAGCTCGGGTTAATTCTAAATATAAAATGCTTTTGGTTTTGAAAATCTGACAACGGGCTCAAAACATATCATCTTTTTGTACCGGACAATTTTATTTGTCGTAATTAGGGCTGTGCGATTAATTGATTACTCAAAATTTTAATTAATCATAAAGTAAATAACTCAATTATTCGATTAATTGGAAATTATGATTACTCAAAAGTTCAGTTACTCGAGTAATCAAGATTTTTGATTAACCAAAAACAAAAATATTTGAGTAATTTGCTTTATGATTAATCAACATTTCGAGTAAAATGAGTAATCAACATTTCAACTCTTTACATATGTATAAAGTAGTTAAAGTTCCTTGATACTTTGAAAACAACGTTTCTTTTTTCAAAAATTAAAACGAAAATTTTTTTTCATATACAGAATGTTACGAGCCGATGACATGTTGAAACTCCAATCCGAGCAAGTAGAAAATTTACATTTTTGGTGCTTGAGTTCGCATATTTTTTTGAATATTGAAAATGCTTTTGTGTTTCATTTTCAAAACGACAAAGGATCTTGGTGTTTTCTTAAGACACTAATTTCATTATTTCAAATAAAAATGCAATGCTTGGCTTCTACGCCTATCATTTTCGATTTTCCCATCAATAGAACTTCAAAGTGTTATAAATGTACCTATTTCTTACGCTGTTACCCGGAGTATTTAGCATAAATTTGCCGTCGTTTTCCGCAGTTTCATATAGATTGGATTGAATGCATGTAGAAGAGGTTCCTCAAATTGGCCTTACACGCTTCTTATATCGCCTACCCTCATTTTTTGCGCACTTATCGCTGCTTAATTTGAAGTGGTCGATAAAACCACGTCACTGTCGTCGTTTGTGACTATGCGCAGCTTTTGAATGAAATAGATTTTGTTGTCCCGCGGTACTTCTTCGTGCTTCCCTGCCTTTATTTGCTGACAATGTTAGGACAAATTATGTCCGTAAAGAGCCCATTGCGCGTGCTCTTAATGAATTTAATCAGATCACGAATTTTATCGACCTTGGTTTTTTCTCGCCAAATTAACTTTTGCTAAACTTCATTTAAATTGTATACCCTAGCATAAGAATTATTTTTGCACACTTACACTCAAATTCGTAAAAAATTAAGAAAACTTTAACTGCTTTATAGATCAAAAATGTTTATCAAAATGAAATGTTACTTCACAAAGCTTTTTAAACCTATTTTATTTTTATGAACAAGGTCATTAGTCTGTGAGAAATTATTGTTTAATGGACAGACTTGAATGAACTGTCTAGATATATTCTACTCTACTGATATTTCTGGTAGCTCCTGTGTACTAAATGTCCTTAGATGCGTGGAATTTAAAGTTGTACCCAGAATTTTGTTTAAAGACTTTACAAAAAGTTTTGTGAACATGCTTAGCAGTCAAAAATCTTCTGCATAATACCGCAGTCCTTTGTTTAGCTTACTGCCTTCTAACTCAACCACTTGCTATTTTTTTTGTACCTATCTGCATGCATCGCTGCCAAGATACAACTCAATTAAAACACCATTTCAAAATGCGTTTGAAATAGCAGTTATTCGCTTCCAAAGTCAGCTCTAGAATGCTGCACTACAAAACGAAGCCATAAAAAACGACCTTAGCAATGTAGTGAAGTGGATGGAAGGAAAGTAGATAAACGAAAATCTCTGTCTGAAGCAAAGTTAGCTGCACTTAGAAGTAGTTTTCTATTTTTTTTTACTTTAGTTTACAGCTTTATTAATAAAATTCGCGGCTGACTTCTGTAAGCAGCTACAATCGGGAATCTTTTGTTGATATTACTTTGCTGCAGTTATTACTTTGTCGGCATAAAAAGGCAGCACACACACAGTTACTTACTTAGGTATTTAGCCACCCGCAAGCTTATCTTCAACAACGAAATTAGTTGAACCTTTGGGGTGAACTCAATTTATTTCATAGTTCGAATGGGCTATAAGTAAAATGCGATCGAAGGAAGTCAGTCAGTGTAGGAAAAGCAACTGGTTCTACAATCGATCAATTGTGAGCAGATTTTAAAGTGAGCAATTAAGTTGCTTTTTAGACATTTGGTACTTTTTTCTCTTGAATAAATAGTTTAATGCAATGGAAATGGAGTAACTACAGCATAGCTTCCCTGCAAAACAAAGCTTCCAAAATCTGGCCGACCCTTTAAGACTATCGGAAATATTTTCCGAATTCTGTAACTATTTCTTTAGGAGTCTTCAAAGAAAATCATATAAAGTAGAGAACATTTAATATTAAAAAATCCCGGAAAAGTTACGAATTCTTTAAGATTTCTGCACTATTTAGATTACTCTGTAAGCTAGACTGACATTACTGTCGTTAGATTGTTGGAAGTTTCAACTTTGAAGTAGTGAGGGACTTTGTCTACCTAGGACCCGAAGTAAATTCCTCCAACACCGTCCGAACTAGAAATCAAGCGAATAAAAACCCTCTGAAATCGACCAGAAGGTGTTGTGTGTCTATCCTATGATCGTTGGTTTTTTTCAAGTATTTGTCGTATGGTGAATACCTGATAAGGCCCAACCAGTTCGTTGACGGTACATGTCAGCCTTTCACACAATAGGCTCGATATTTGGTTCGTATGACGAGGTCGTCTTCGGATTCGGCCGAGCACAATTAAATTCCAGTCGTCAGACGTGCGTGTATCCGACCATATTCTGCATAAGAGTATTATTTTTCAGCCGCGTAATGCTATTCGAATCTCGTCAAAGTTAGACGGTAGGAAATCGTTTACGTCGTCCTCGACTAATTGCTCGGTTGGCCAATAATTCGCCGTTTGTTGTGATTGCAGCTTTTTGACGTTGAACTTTCGCTTCATTGCTGCGTACACATTTATTGCTGCAGAGGCGTGCACGTGGCTTCGCTGCAACAGGATAACGATCCGCGTCGATTTGTGGTACTCGAAACGTACGTACGTCTAAAACTGCAAAATTATATATTTGGTTTCTTTTATGCTGGAACCTATTACTTAACACTACAATATCTCGGGCCCGCCAAAGTTTACAGAAATTTCGTCATGGATGTACAAAGATCTTTTTCTTGGTCACCCCCGCATTGAAGTAGCCAATCACGATTTTAATATCGTGTAAGGGGCTGCGGTCTTATGTGGCGCTTCTAGCACTTTTAAGAAAAGTTCGTTGGATGCCTCATCATTCTCTTCAGTAAACATGTGCACCCATGTGGGCGAGATTTTGAAGAACCACAAATGCTATATCAAATTCGCGCTCCTTTCCATGACAGCCATTGTCTTCACTAGGACATAAGCCAGCTGGGCAGAGGTACTTTCACATGAAAATGAATGCCCTCAAATCTTAGTCCTTTATACGTTTGCCGGTGTCGTCATTTCGTCTTAATTTTTTTTTTTTTTTTTT
The DNA here is from genome assembly GCF_013731165.1 of Rhagoletis pomonella. Classification (NCBI taxonomy): domain Eukaryota; kingdom Metazoa; phylum Arthropoda; class Insecta; order Diptera; family Tephritidae; genus Rhagoletis; species Rhagoletis pomonella. The sequence goes on along the minus strand of NW_023458558.1, from coordinate 33,202,695 downwards.
GTGGCGAGTCCCAAGTCCAGCGCACAGCTCTTTATCTGTGGGGGAGGTTCGTCTGTTTATAATTAGCGTTTGTTCGGCTGCTGGCCAAAGCATAGTTAGTGGAAACACCGTGAGTCGTGGGCTGCCGGATAACATTTTTTTTTTGGGCACTCTCTGGTGAATGGTTATCAACACGCTCCCCACATGCGTGGACTTCTGCACCCAGAACCAAGCGGAAAAATGTTAATTAGGATATGTACATTTGAACTCTAGTATTGTGCACTTATCTACTTCGATAAGTTTGGTTAGTATAATTTCGTCCCACTGTATTATCAGTATATCATGGAATTTAAGTAAAGTTAAGTTTATAGCTTCAAAAAATATGTTAATATGTATATAGATTGAGAACTAATTAACTACTTTGCAAATTTGCTTAAACTAAGAAATATATGCCTTTTTTGGCTTATTTCTAGAGGCCAATGAGCACCTCTAATCCTTATCCGATACCGCTAAAATTTTTTAGAACACGTTTTTTTATGTAATGTAACTAAACTGCCGCCAGAGTTAGTTGGTCACAGACGATTTGTTGCGCTTTAGTACGAGCAAATAGTGAGAGTCATGGTTCGCTCCAGTCTGCCAGCCAATGATGAGTGATTGTTGGTTGCAAGTTGCTGACATTAAAGATTTTGTTGCCATAAAAGTGCTGCAGGAATGTCCTCAGATGGTGCAGCTTTTAGAACTACACAAATATTTTTTTATTATTTTTTCATTTTTTCAACGAGTTTGTACTGGGAAACTCACAGAACAGCTCTATGAGCCATACGGGTACTGAGCAACGGCGTTGAGGTGGTTTTTGCTGTTGCATTCTAGCAGCCAAGTATCCGTTGACACGAATAAAATCCGGAGAGTATGGATATCCGGTTAATATACGTTTGTGCTATTTATCGGATATCCGGAAATGGTAAAATTTTTCCTACGACCAAAAACATCGTAGTAGCTTTCATTATTTAGTCCATGATATTTTAAAGCCATGAAGAAAAATATCGTGATCAGTTTTATATATTTTTTTTTATTTTGACGTAACGATATTTTCATTTCCCAATACATGGTGCTCATACATACTTACACAATTACATGATAAAACAATTGCAAGGTGAAATTATACTCTCAGTTCATCGGCCATGATATTTTTCTGACATTTTCAAAAATTTTGAAATCATATAAAATCGAAAATAAAAAAAAAAACAAATTGTTCACAATTGTTGTTGTTTGAGATTGAAAATGAGAATGTGTATGTTGGTTTGAGTTTTAAATTTTAAAGTTATATTCAAGGCGAATTCATGTTACAACAGATACATCATTTTGACGTTCAGAAGGACTGCGGCAAAAGTCTAAATTCGCCATAAACACCACCATTTATAAATTCACCTTGATTATATTGCTTGAAAACGTCAGTCTGGCCAGCGTTGCCATTGGCGGTGGGAATTATCGCCCAGTGCATTACTTTGCAACTCGTTTTTTACCGGTTCCATTTTGCACAGTTCTAAATCAGTTCTATTTTGTATAGTTTTAAGGTAGTTCAAAAGCAAATCTTGGGCAATACGTTTGTTATATAAACATTTTTAGGATTCCGTTTTTGGATATTTTTTCGTTTTTCTCTTCTCTTTTACAGATTCCATTTTTGCTACATATTTTTTTTTTTTTGTTCTTATTTTATTTTTATTTTATTTCATATTTTTGTCTTCAATTTTTAAGCGCCACGAAACAATTTAAATTTAATAAATCTAAAAACTCACAACTGCCTCCACCGCGATTTGAACTCCCGACCAACAATCAGGGCCGTCAAGAAAAACTCGGGCCCCAGACTGAAAAATCACAGGCCCCTGTACATAAATTGTATTAATTGAAAAGCATGTGATCAATTGATAGTTTTCTATTAAGGGTTTCTTTAACGTATAAAAGCCTGAATATAACGAACGAACTGTTTCTAGCGGAAATATCGAAAAATATTTGTTTCTATAATTAATTTAATTTTTTTATTAAAATGTGAATGATAAATATATTTTAACAAAATCATAAGTCCGTCATTATTTTGTGATCAACAATCTCCCAATCCGCCCCCAACCCCCCTCGCGACGGGCCTGCCAACGATGTTAGAGTCGGGGGTCTTCTCGCGGAGTTACTTTTATACTGTGAAAAATTTGATGACAGTGCTACCAGCACACAGCAAGTTTAAACTGTCCTGCTCTGCAGCCTTTTTGCTAACTAGTGCTTTGCCAGACTGTCTCTAAATTTTTCGGCAGGGGTATATTTGGCTATTTTTGCTTTCGAAATTGCTATTGCTATGACAGTCGCGGTTTTGCTGCAACAACATATGTATGTATAAACCATTTCAGTCGGCGCACTAGATAAGTGGGTGGAGCTTCCTCCGTTTTCAGCAACCAATTCGTGATTGAATATATATAAATACATACAAACGAAATAAATCGAAATATGTTTTCAGATGCAATATTGACAACATAATACAACAACTACCACTTCTTCTTCAACAAAATTCGGAAACACAAAAACCAACTGAATGGTGCGCTATTGGAGCGGCATGAAACTATTTCCTAACATGTTTTGCTGTTGCTGTACGAGTTTTTGTCCCTCTGTTTGTACATTTTTTTCACCTTTTCTTTAGCCTTCCATGCGCCATTCAATGTTTGTAGCTAAAGTCGAAAATAGTGTAACACAGAATACGTGATGCCGCAGTTTTCACATTCATGAATTTAGGAAGCTTTATAACAAATAGATGAAAATATACAGTGAAATATTTGTCACAGAATTTAGTTAGTTTGTTAATTTTTGGGTGTAACAGAACAAAAGATACCGCGACCAAAAAGGTCTTTGGAATCTCTCAAAGAGAGCATCTCTAACCCAGTGTGGCCAAGATACCTAAGACTTCCCTAATAAATCTCAAAAGGGCCTTGGTAGGCGAATTCTTTATAATAAAGCGGCTGGCCAAAGCAGGACAGTGACATTGCTCTGAAGTTTCATCATCTTCAAGGCTGAGCAGGCATGCCGACAATTCGGTGCAAGTGGAATCTCAATTGGTTGCGACCAGTCAGATATATAGAAAGCAGCCTGATGTCCTTTCTATTTTCTAAAAGAATATAGCGAAGCCAGAGAGCCGAATATGCCCCTTCTGTCTATAGCCCCCACAGCTCCCAAGTACTTAACGGCGGTTCACAGTGTACCCACTCAGTAATTATGGCTCTCGAAGAGGACCAACGGCCGAAAAGGCAATTAGTGATCCTTTTCATGCCAACTCGTCGGCGACCTCATTGCCTTCAATTCCGCAATGACCTGGTACCCATTAAGCCTCTGCCTAAATGGCCCATGACAAGGACGTGCCAACAGATGAATTTTGGACATTGGTCAAAGAAGTAGCCTACAAGAATAAACCACTGGTTGTCTCCTGCGACGCTAATGCCCACAGCTCGATGGAGGGGGAGTACGGACACAAATGCTAGAGGTGAGTCGTTACTAGACTTCATTCCAGGAAATAAACTTAGTGTCTTGAATTTAGGCTCGGGCCCGACCCTGATTTCAGACATGTTTGCCCATAAAATCTAGAGATGGAGAGTACTGAATGAAAAGTCTTATTTTGACCATCGATATATTAAATTCGAAATAGGTCTTAAGACCCCCAAGTAAGGGAGTTCAGAAATGTAAGAAATACCGACGGGGGGGTTTACAATAATAAATTAAGGACTTTACTGCCAAAAAGACCACCCCGAGACCCTACCACGTAGGTGGAACTGAATGGGTTGGTTAATCAGGTCCGGATGTCCGGTTCTTCGATACACGGGAAAAGCCGAACCACCTTTGTGGTCGAAACAATTATACTCGTTACGAGACAATACAATGTTCAATAAGGCCAAAGCCACGAGAGCAACAAAGGAATGGGAAGCCTATAAGGCTGATCTGAAAATATACAAAAATTAGAACTGCAAAACGAAAATCCTGGCAAAGTTACTGCAAGGGAATTGAGGAAACCACGGAAGCGACCACATTAAGAAAAAATTCTAGCAAAGTCGCCATGCAACCTCGGCTATCTCAAGGGTCAAGGGAACTCATGGACTACGACGAGCGAGGAAACTTTAGGTGTGCTCCTGGACACACACTTCCCTGGAAACAAGGCGGTGAAACCTAATGGCCCCACGTATGAAGGGGGCTATCTGATCTGGGAAATCGACTGATTATTACCGCCAAAATCGAATGGCTATTAAGACCTTTCGTCCTTACAAGTCATCGGGACTTGATGGAATACACCCGATAGAGCTTCAGAAATCACGGAGCATTACCTCTCCGTTCATTGCGGTTATTATACGAAGCTGTCTTAACATGGGCTATATCCCGCAGGGCTGGAGAGAGACAAAAGTCTCCTTTACACCCAAGGCAGGTACGTCCTGTCATACCAACCCTAAGGACTTCAGATCCATCAGTCTTGCGTCATTCTATCTCAAAATAAAGTTTTAGAGATGATAGCGGATGATTATGTATGGGGCGTGATACCACACAGGAAACCGCCTTACACTAGCTCGTCGGTTTGGTGGAAAAAATTTTATCAGATAAAGAGTATGCTCTGGTTGCCTTTGTAGAAGGCGTCTTCAACAACATTAATGCAAGCGCCATAACGGGTGCCTTAGAAGAGCTTGGAGTTGACCAGAATGTGGCGGTGCTGATTGAGTCTATACTTATCAGCAGGACGATAACCACTTAACTTTGCCACACCACAGTAAGCTGGAAGGTCTGTATAGGCACTCCTCATGGAGCGGGTCTCTCCCCTCTTCTCTGGAATTTGGAATTCTCTGCTGGTAGCACTAGAGAGGGGGGGTTACCACATTGTTGTTGTTGTTTCTATTGTTGTTGCTGTTGTTGTTTTAGCGGAGGGGGGGACTCGCATTAAATCCCGATAAAACCGAAGAAATTCTCTTTGCAAGACCTTAGTATGCATGCCGTAACGAAGACTACGATTAATATTTTCTCGGATAGCAAGGCGGCCATTAAATCAATGGACATGGTAATGCTGAGATCGAAGATTGCGAATGCCTCGCAGCTCTAAACGATATTAGCGCTGTGTTCAAGGTCAGCCTCATATCGGTTCCGGGACACAGAGATATTGAAGGAAACTGCAGGGCCGATGAGCTAACCAGGAATGGTACCCATCAACCCCTATGTGAAAACAGGGGCACTATTTAGGATACCCATGACAAACTGCAAATTACAGCTTCGAAATAGCATGATCCAAAAGGCCAACAGGTCATGGCTAGCGGAGGGCACTTGTAGAACAACTAGGCTGCTTTGGCAACAAATAGATAAGAAAAAGACGAAAGAGTTGCTCAGCCTCTCAAGTGAGAATATTGCGAAGGTCACGGTGTGTGTAACCGGTCATTGGCTATTTGGCTGGCACTTTTCAAGACTAGGACTATTCATTCTCCCACGAATATTGCAAAAGTTGCAGAGATGAGGAAGAGAAAGAAACCGTAGAGTACTTCTTCTGTAGTTCCCCAGCTTTGGCCAAGAGCAGAGTAGGCTGTTTAGGTAGGCCCTTCTTTACCTCTATTACGAAATTATCACGCGAAGGAATAAAACCGATTCTATGCTTTATAAGAGCCTCAAATTGGTTCTCTGAATAATAGTCAACGAGGTTCCCCTATTCTATAGTAGTACCACAATAGACCTTCAAAAGGTCTTAATGAATTAGTAAATTCAAACGACTGCCACATAAACCTAAGCTAGCCTACCCATTAAGCCTAACTTATTATCGAAAATATTTGAAATACCCAAACTTGCTTATAATGTAGTTTCCAGTGAAAAACTATATTTAATAAGTGCTCCGCCAAACAGATATTAATTAAACTAAGGGCTCCAAATTTTCTAGGAATGCGTGGGCTTAATTAAATGAATCGTCAACTTACGCTTACAAAAACAAAATTATGTACAGGCAGAGTATGATTTTGTATTTTTAGTGCGATTACACATGTTCTTCATCAGAAAATTTTTTATTACATTTAGTGTACCTATGTATGTATGTATGTAGATACATAAAAATATATGCATAGCGTGCACCAAACAACAACAAATCACACGCTCATTCAGTTACCCTTTGTTTGCTTGGGCGTTAACACGAAAATACTTGTAACTTGTACACTGAAAATGCAATCATCAAATGATTTAACGAGCGAGTAGATCATGAAATGCAAATTCACAGAGTTGTAAATGTAAACTAAACAAAGATTTCTATCTCATTTCTAATAGGTTGCGTTTTGGTATGCAAACGTTTTTAAGTTAATTTTAAAATGACAGTTCAAAACGATTTTGTTAGAAAATATGTAGCATTTCAGTTTAACGATTTTATTTTTATTTTTATGGACGTGTATACAAAACGCAACGATCGCATTGAAATCGCAATTAATTCAAGGCATAAAAGGTTCACATAAAAAAAACAACAACAAACAGTCAAAGAAGTTAGATTAAATTAAAATGTATTGTTACCAAATTAAACGAAGATAAAACGGCAAACTCACCATTTAGATTTTTTGTAAGACAAATTGGCATTTCAATGAAAAATGTGCCAAGTATATCACACAACTATCACGAAGTGTGTCAAAAAGAAAAACTGTGTGTGTTTTATTCATTATTATGTAAAGGCTGTGAAGGTGTAATTTATTTTTTTTTATTGATTAATTTATTAGAGCGACTTTTTGTTGTGCGATTCGAGCAATTTTTGTCTCAAATCACATAATTCTGTAGCCCCAATTAATTTAGAGTAGTGATTCTTAAACTTTTTTTCTCACATGCCACCTATAAATAGAGACAAGTGGGTGCCACCAAATACATAGTTATAATGAATCACAAAAATCGAGGCACAGAGAATTTTTTACAAAAGTTGTTTATATTAAATTATTTGCGCTCACTTTTTATAAAAATATAATTCATACTACAACAAAAACATAAAATTAAAATTTCTAAATTTTGTGCAAATTTAATATTTTACAAAACTACATAATGAGAATTGTTCTAAAATATCTGTTTAGAAAGTAAAAAAGGTGCATGATAATTTATTGAATTTTTTTGAGTTTTGCACAAAGTTTAGAATTTTATTTTTAATTTTTTCGTCGGATTTTTATGAAAAATTAAAAAAAAAATCAAACTACAAAAAAATTCATTTTTGGCTCACTTTTTATAAAAATATAATACACAAAATTTAGTTTTGTAAAATTCAATAAATTTTAACAAAAATTTTCAACTTTTTACTCGATAATATTTTTATATGGAAGAAAAGCGCGGCACCATTAGTAACAAAAAATTTTCAAAAGTCAATGGAATTTATTACCAACTCCAAACCTGCACTTTATTATACTAAAATTAAATATTATACAAAACTTTAAAATATTAATCAAAATTGTTCAGAAAAATCTGTTTAGAAAGTAAACAAGTTTCATATCATTTACACATTTTATTTGTAAACTGTGGAATTGTGAACAATAAATGTTTAGAACTCAAAAACAAATTTGAAATTGGTTCTATGCGACACATATGATAATTAAAACTAAACAAGCGGTGTTTAATTAAGTTAACACGGTGTGTAAATTTGCATGCATTAAGATTATGATTACTTATCGTAGTATAACAAAATTAAAAAAAAACAAGTAAGAGCAGCGCTGTCTTCGGCTATGCCGAAGGCTTCATACCTTTCATGAACATCTGCAAATTATAGTTTGACAGATTACTGATTTTGAATACATCTGCATACATCGATAGAGGAGTTACATACTTATATAAAAAATCGCATCTAAACAATCAGAGGTATGGAAGATATACTTTATATGGCACCAATCTAAGTGATTTTCACTGCTATGTGATCGGTATGTAAACCGGTAACACAATTTATTGGGTTTAGTTTCCTACATAAAGGAGATATATCGCAAAAACTGGTATCTGAACAATCAGTGCTATAGGAGATAAAGCTTATACAGCATAGATTTTGACGATTTTCTCAGTAGACTTTGTATTATTATTTATAAAATATCTTACGAAATTTATCGGTTTTAGCTGTTCAAATAAAGGAGTTTTACAGTAAAATCCCATATCTGAACAATCAGATGTATGGAAGATATATGTTGTAGTCACCCGATCCTTGTTATTTTCACTGTACCTATTCTGTTAATAATGAGTGAAAATGGTGCGAAATTTCATATTCCTAGCTGCATAAATGGAGGAGTTATGATAAAAGACCTTATATCTGAACAATCAGTTGTATGGGGGCTGCAGGTTATAGTGACCCGATCTTCGTTATTTTAACTGTAAGTCTTCTGCTGATAATGAGTGAGAACAGCGCGAAATTTCATGGTCCTAGCTAAATAAATGGATGAATTATAACGAAAAATCTCATATCTGAACAATCAGTTGTATGGGAACTATAGGTTATAGTTATCCGATCTTTTCAATTTTCACTGTAACTTTTCTGTTGATAATTATTGAAAACAGTGCAGAATTTCCTGTTCCCCGCTATATAAATGGAGGAGTTATAACGGAAAATTTTATATCTGAACAATCAGTTGTATGAGAGCTATAGGTTATAGTGACCCGATCTTTGTAATTTTCACTGTAAGCATTCTGTTGATAATGGGTGCAAGTGCTGCAAAATTTCATGTTCGTAGCTGCATAAATGGAGAAGTTATAACGAAAAATCTCATATCTGAACAATCAGTTGTATGGGAGCTATATGTTATAGTGGTCCGATTCTTCCGGTTCCGACAAATGATTAATACATTATAAAAATATACCCACCTACCAAATTTGATCCGGATATCTCGAAAACTGAGAGACTAGATTGCATACAAACAGACAGACAGACGGACAGACGGACAGACAGACAGACGGACAGACGGACATGGATAAATCAACTCAGCTCGACGTTCTGATCATATAAGTATACATTTTAATGGGTCTATCTCTTTTTGTTCTGGTACTTACAAACATCGGACCAAAGTTATAATACCATTTCATGCTCATGAAAGGTATAAAAATGGAGTGCATAATTTGATACATGTGTATTTCAGTTACCTATTTGCCCTTATTCAAGTTAAGCTTAAACTTTTTTTAACTGGTGGCAATCCTCCTTCGTATGGTTCAATAGTAAAGCTTTTTCAATGATTTAAATTAAATTTTTGTAACAGGTGGCAACACTTTTCAAGAAAAACCTCGCTGTACATCTACAGGCCAAGCTCTTTAATTTGACGGCTCATTTTTCAATCTCTAAATGCAATGAGAAGACAAATTTTCAACTCCAAATCAGTGCTGACACTTAGGATTATAATTATATTTTCATTACTTAAGATTGCGATTACTGTAATTGTAATCCAGAAAATTTTCAGCATTAGAATTACTGTCCATAATAACAGTATGCAGCTCTTGAGAAAACGGTCAAGAAAAAAATTGCCATTATTTCGTGTGTGTGTGTCCAAGGAATTTTGACATCTGATACTTGACCGCCTCTTTCCTCAAGAAATTATGAAACGGGCGTATATTTCTATTACAAACATGGGTTGCCTTGTGCTCTTCTTTCACAAAAGAATTTAGAAAACCGAAGTAGAAAGCGTAGCAAGTTTCTTAAGAACTTCATACCGCCTCAAAGAAATTTTACACAAGAAAATTTCTAAGCCATTTCTTGTACCTCATTTTATACGGAGTGTTTGCTTTTCTTGTGAGCTTCATACTGGTCTTAAATCATCTTCAAAACAGTATACAGGATTATTTGTTATTCCCATAGTATCTAATAGGAAGACCAACTTCAGGAACTTCTTCATTTACAATGCGCTCTAATTAGCCGTCATGCCATTTATCATAATCATTTATACATATGTCGTGTGCAACACAATCATATTTGGAGCTGAAAAAATATACACGAAAATACGAAAATTTTCGGAGGGTACATTCAATTCAATCTTACTCCATCAATGGCATGCTCACGACAGTCTGAGACACGCAGCTGTGGAGGAATACAAAAGACTTAAGCAACGAACTTTATCAGACACTTCCAGTTATGGATACATCTTCTTTTCCTTTTGTTCAACACATAATTGCAGATATTATTTGCTCAATTTAAGAACCTTTAAAGCTCCACTTTCATATATATTTCAATTTAATTTTAACTTTCTGCACCAACTGGTATTTATCCAAATAAAATGGTTTTATATCGAAAGTCTAACAAAATATCATTCGAATTTATATTTCTACACTTAAAAATATATGAACACACAGATCTGTTTTACATCGGATAGGCTGTTAAATTATGCTTTTTATTTTCTAAAACAATGCTGGCCGAAACGTGTTTTACTATTCGTGTGGCCGTCATTGCTATAAAGCTTTGCAAGTAATTACGCTATAAACTTTTTGGCTAACGTTCGATAATAACCTTCGATATTCAGTATGCATATTGGATTGAGCGCGAACTCATAACCAAACATTCATAGTATATTGGAAATACACTGGAGATGGGTTCGAAAAAAAAACTAAAAACCATAGTAACAAGAGAGAAAATGAAATCCAGCTCATTCATGAAGGGAAATATAAGACAATCTCTCTCTCTCGTTAAAATTTCAATTCGATAATCGGCTGGATTTCGAATTTATAACGAATGGAAAATTAGATAACGAAGGTTCCATTTTTTCTGGAGAATGGTCTAGTTCTCGAATCGAAGGTGAGACCCAAAATAAATATTCATTTTCCAATCATTTTCGAATGTTCACCAAGCCCAATGTTTATTGGGTATACATAAATAATATAGACTATAGAAACTATACTTTCACACGCAGACTATTCAAAATTGTATTTAAAAGATTCAGAACACTATCCTTCTAGAAATCTGCTCATGCACTCTTAACTTATGGCTGAAGGCCTTCAAGCCGAAGACATTTTTTGAATAAATATATAAAACCGCAAAATACTATTCTTAGGAAGATGGCGGATAGATCAAAATCATTGCTCAGCAGACCTGAATTAAATGGCCGGAAGAAAATTTCATGAGCAATCAACATGTCCGGGCTGAGCTTATTGTGATAAGAGGACTAGGCGAATTGAGTTCTTGGGCAGAAACTGCAGGCTCAACATACATTCCTCAACACAAAGAAAAAAGTTGCTTGTTTTAGCGTTGCTTCCATCTTCAATGAACTAAAGCTTTCTCTCTCCTCCAGCGCTAACTTCCTGAAAGTCATACGTACACGAAAACTTAACCGGTAAAAGAGCACATAACACCGTCTTAAAAAGGTGTATGGTGCCCTGTATTCCCACTATAAAAGGCTGGTAAAGAAGTTCACACCTTAAGTATGGATGAAAAGCCGTAGAGACAAGCTAAATCGATGCAACGTTAGGCAGAGTGCAGGGTTAGCATGAACTTTTCCTGATCTAGAATACGTGGCAATGAATTGGTCGACGAACTAGCCTGAAATTTGTCGGCTATTGATATCTCAGTGGCAGAAGAGGTTCTTGTAACTCTGGGCCACTTGACAAAATGTGAAGGTGGAAAGACTTAGAATCCCGCAGGGTCTGAGGGATTTTGTAAGACGTACTGCTTAAAATGCTTCGAAAGCAAGAAAAGGACGCAGCCTGTATGTGCAATATTTAAAAAAAATATTATGATAATAATACAAGAGCAAAAAATTCGACTTCGACCAGATAAACGAGGTACAAAATAAAGACAAAAATATGGCGGAAAAAAATTAAACAATCAACTTCTGAATAAGCAAAGAAAATGATAGCATTTTATTTCATTCATTTAACAAGCTCCATTTACTCACATGCAAGCTCAACTAAGTACAACGTCATAAACACCGCACATAACCCCCACCCCTCCCCCTCCCTACAGAGGAATTGAGAGGTGACGTCGGCAACTAAGTATGCCGCCATCATTGCAACACAGACCACACCGCCAAACACTTCATTGGGCAGCGTCCCTGACTGACTAACTGCTGTGCTGACTGACGACCAAGCGAAGCACATGCGCACAAAAATCAACAAGTCGAGGATTTAAGTTCGTATTGAACCCCGAACGGACACTATTCTCACGAAACAGGTTTCGTATATTTACTCCTGAGCACCACCCCAACTGTAGTATTTCCATCAAGCAGTTCGTTGGACTAAAGCAACGGTATTTCTTCAAGTTTACATCTCAAGGCAGTAGCATAGAGCAATCACTCATAGCTCGGTCGTTGTCTGTGCATTCTTTGAGCTGTCTTTTCAAATAGTCACACTGCCAGGTGGGCAAGCAATGCAACTTCGTACCGACACTTACAAATCGGACTCGTTGTATGGCTCTAAGCACCAGCGCACACGCTTGCACATACAGGTAAATGCACAAATACAAACACATACACTTACACTTTTTATGTTATGTTATGTTATGTATTGGTGTTTACAGTCCAAAAACCATTCCGTCACCGCCTTTGGTTTTCGGAAGAAATCTAAAATCTGCCAACAACACCTATCTCAAGAAAGCCAAGGACTGTACTTGCAGTCATACACATAGTTTTAATATAGTTATTGGTGATCGCGATCTTGATAAATACAGTTAAGCCAGTGAATAAAAGAACGCATGTATTTTTAATCATCCGAACTAAAAAAAAAAAAACGATATGAAACCGTCCCCCTAAAATTGTATTACATATGGATGGCGTGTTCTCAGAAAATAATGCTTGCGATCTTACTTTTTGATTTTAAACACGGGGGTGATCCCAGAAGTACCCGACTGAACAAAGAAAACGCAAAAATGTTGAAAAAATATATATTTATTTTTCAACATAATCTCCTTCCAGCTCTATACACTTTTCCCAGCAATGTTCAAGAAGTTCGATAACCTTTTTATAATAAGAACTGTCTTGCTCCTCAAAACAGAAATTAACTGCGGACATCATTTCTTCATCGTTGGAAAATCTTTGACCACGGAGCCATTTTTTGAAGTTGGGAGACATAAAATAGTCCAAGGGGGCTAAAACTGGCGAATAAGGTACAATCCCGACACTGTTTTTGGTCAAGTGTGATCAATAGCGGCAGCCATCTTTCCCATTTCCAAATCATCAGATAATATGCGATGTACCGAACTTTTTGAAATGTCTACTATATCTGCTACCTCGCGCACTTTCAGTCGACGATCATCCATTACCGCTTTGTGGATTTTCTTCCCCATTTCTGGAGTCATCACTTGATTTGGTCGACCACTGCCATGTTCGTCTTGGCAGCTCGTACGGCCTCGTTTAAACTCTGCTACCCAATATTTTACTGTTGTAAACGAAGGAGCAGACTTGCCAAAAATAGAATCGATTTCAGCTTTTATATTGGATGGGCTGAGGCCCATACAAAAGTATTGTATCACATAACGATGACCAATTTTCTCCATTTTCACAAAATCACTGAAAACGCTCATTATTGACGGCTGCCAAACAAATACTAAACAACGTCGCGTCTTCAAACTTTAAACATATATTTTATAGATTGTGTAGTTTTTAATAGAGTGATATTCTTCAAACATCTACTGCCACCTCTAGATTAGGCCGGGTACTTCTCGGACCACCCCCGTATTCTGCTCACCGAATTCTCCTTTTAAGTTCAATGCATCTTTTTGCTTTACGTATTCGTAAAAAGGTATGAAGACATTTGCCTATACTCTTATATATGCTTAAAATAAGTTAGTATCTTAATCGATCAAACCACCAAAAACTAGTTGTGGCAGTGCAATTATAATATTAGTCAAAGGTTTTCAAGAGACGCACTTCCAACAAAAACTCTATAAACAATAATACTGCCAAGTGAGCAACAAAACGGTAGCGCCAATTCACGCCACACGTATTAGCAAACGCCGCTGGGAATAATGAAAATAATGTACCGTCAACCAACGATGCCTGAGATAATAACCCCGATGGTCTTCACAATTTTATGCATATGTACATATATATGTACGGAAAACATTCTGTGCAAGTATTCATGGCTTCCTCAATTTAATACCCGATAGCATCTTTCGCACGCCACATCTAATATCTTACCTGCTCCTGTCGCCAAACTATTGCCACTTCTAATACAAAACATAAAGTAGGCAATTTAGTATCTGCCTGTAAGCAACAACATAGCCGATGGAGTCTATTAGTTTAGCAATTGAAATGTAAGTGGCAATGCAAACCAAACGCAACTGCCGACTGGGCACTTTTGTCGCGGCGCGCTGGGCTACACACCGGTATTTACTTACGGCAATTGCATTTACAAGTTTCATCCTTTTGTATTCGCATATCTCACTTAATTTAAATGGTGCGTAATTTGACTGCAATCAGAATATAGGTGTGTGTGCATTCGTACGGTGCTGGCAGCCAACTAAGTAATCGTAGGTAGTCAACATTCGACAGTAAGGCCCGTTTGCGCATCCGTACCGCGCAACTACCGGACTGGCAGTTAATTGGCCAACGGTGAGCGCTCGTTGAAATGTTTATTGGCTATCAATTTGGAAATTAGCTTATAAAGTGGAATTTTTATTTAGTAATAATCCTAGTTTAATGTGCCGATTCGATATTATTTCTTAAGAAATATGACAAAAATATGAGCGTCGAAAAGAGAAATCAGGAATGGGAAAATGTGTGTGCAGAGAATACATTTACAACTATGCAGTGAATGCTAAATCCCAGTTGTGAATCGGCTTATTTTCAATTCCATAAAGCATCTAGATGCACATCTGCAGGAACACTTCTGCATTAAAAAAAAATTTTGACAAAACGCCACTTCCGTCTTTTTGGGGGTTAGGGCTCGTTAAGATACCCTAGAGATAAGTTTGCAGAACGGCAAGACATAAGTTCCCAACTACAAGAATAATAGAATACAATAGTGCGGCAATAGAGCTGAGAGCAACTGGGTGTGACGTAATATTAGTGAGAGAACGAGAGAGTAAAGAATAATTTTGAAGAAGCGGAAAAAGAAGAGGAAGAATGTTAGTAGAAATGTACCCACTTTTAAATTTGAACGTATTTTCGTTATAAGCAAATCATTTTAGGTGACGTAGCTAAATAACTTTTCGGCAATTTTTCTCTTTTTTTCCAAGGAATTTCAAAGCAAGTCCAAAAGTAGATATGGTTGCGAGAAGATCTTCGAGTATAGATATTATGTTATTAATTTTCATTGTTGTGTGCTGCTTGAAGGTACGATATTGATTTAATCGTCTCCCTTGTTACCTATTAAAGCTGCCAGTTCTGGGTTGAGATAATGTTCGCATGAACGCTTTGCAAGGTTGACCAACAAAAAAGCCGCGGTACTTTCGCTTTTCTTAAACTCATCAGTTGAAGCATTCAAATGTTTTGGAAATGTATGACTCGTCAGCAAATTATGTGCCACTACTGATCACTCGTTTGCTTGAACACCCAACTGGTAAACTCTTGAAGCAAATGAGTACATATTTAGTACTGGATGATAAACGTCAGAAAAAAGAGTACTTTAATGCAACAACAATCTTTTGCAGCATCTTACAGAGCATACTACTTACTCGAAATATTTCTAAGAAATCTAATTATAAAGCGTGCCACTTGCGCTTTCTCTAAACGTGTTTACTGCTGGTTAGCCCAAACAAATATTAAAATTTAAAAACTAATTAATAAAATTAAAGTAAAATAGTAAAAAATTAACAACCAAATACTTTTTCGCCAAATCCGTAAAGGACCCTTTTATTAAAAAAAAAAGAAAAAACGGGATAACAGTTAAATATTCGTCGCTACGCTGTGCTTTCAAGGCTGCAGGTCTGATATTGAATGTTTCACAAAACCGCTTCGATTAGATAACCGCAATCCACATGCAA
The DNA here is from genome assembly GCF_013731165.1 of Rhagoletis pomonella. Classification (NCBI taxonomy): domain Eukaryota; kingdom Metazoa; phylum Arthropoda; class Insecta; order Diptera; family Tephritidae; genus Rhagoletis; species Rhagoletis pomonella. The sequence continues at coordinate 33,186,842 of NW_023458558.1, read as the reverse complement.
GCACACTCCGATCAAAGTAAGGCAACGCAACCGCAAAATGGAATTTCAATTCAATTAAAGCCTATTAAATGTGTAACAGCTAAAACAAAAGCAAAAACCATAATCATAAGCGAGGCATCAGCAACCATGACAAGTATAGCAGGTGAGCGCTATACCATCGATTTTTCATGAATGAATGAGTGACTGCTGCGCCAATCTGAGGACAGCATTCGCAAAATGCTCATATTAAAATTCACATACAAATACTTATGCATATCCATGTATAAGGCGAGACGACAACACCCAGCAGCAGCGGCAGTCACCGCAAACTTCAAGTTTGTGCCTGGCTACAACGAATCCGATACCGACCTGTGTGATTCACTGATCTCCTTGTACTTGCCGCGACTACTTAAGTGTGACTGGTATCAATTTGCATAATTCGAGTACGCCAAAGTGTGAACGCATCGAATTTCTTGTTACTAATCAATATCGACTGCCTCCTTTACTGCATTTTATGTAAATATTTTTCGCATCAACGCCTCACACACTCCTCCCTTAACTATTTAAACAAAGTGTTAATTGCTGAACAGCATGCACTAGAACAACGCAAATTCTTGTTAATTAATTAACTTTGCAAATTCTTTCACTCACTCCTGTCCTTGGGAGCGCGTTTTGTAAGAGACCACAAGACAATAGTGCTTTTTATTATACTACTATTTTCCTCCATCCCCCTTTAATGCAAGTCATAGTGTATATGTATACTAGGGTGGGTCAAATTGTATAAGAGATTTTTTCGACTATGCCCGTATACCACAGAAGTATTCTACGTGTAATTATAATCAAATTTGCTGAAGAAACCATGGGTCCAAAATCAATTTGGAGTTCGCCAAATTGCGGAACTAGGTTTCCTAGCATTTTGCTGTAGTGTCGTAAAGAAGTGCTCAAATTTTATATAACGGGTTTTTTTGGTATAAGGAATCCATTTCTACACATATCTTCCTCTTATGACCTCCTTCAAAGGTCGCAACAGTAAAATTGATCACATTTTCTTCGAAACCTATTTTCACAAATCTACAAACCTCAAATTGATTTTAAACCCATGGTTTCTTCGGCAATTTTGCTTAAAGTTACTCATAGAATTCTCCTATTCTATACGCGCATAGTTACAAAAAAAAGTAAGTGCGCCTGAGTCACACTGGAGACCTTATAACCAATATACATACATACATCTGCTTTTGCTTAAGGGTATATTTTTAGTATTTTTCCTATTTAGATCCCAACCCTACCCCTGTTCCTTCTAATTACATTTATGTATGTTATTCTTTTCTCCTTTATCTTCATTTTTATCTTTATACTCTGTCGATAACAACATCCAACAAAATATCGATAACAAAACCAATAACAATATCGATAACACAATCGATAACAAAAATCGTTTAGAAAATCGACGAAATTAAAATTTTTTGATTTTCATCAAGTATAGCCGACAACGAGTCAGCATAGGGTACCTGTAGCCGGCAAAAGCCGACGACACCAATACACTTAAAGCGTTAATAAAGATATTTGACCATCTCCGTGTTGTGAACTAGGGATGTTGCGAATGTGGAATTTGAGACATCCGCGGATGCGAATGCAACATTTCAACAAGCAACATTTAAAAATATCAACATTTGAAAATAGAAAAGGCTTTCTCTAATAGCTGTCGCCTCTCGGCAGGCAATGGCAAACCTCCTTGAAAGGCTTCTCATAAAACCATTGGCGGTCACTTCATTTGTGTTATAACATCAGGACGCACACGACAAATTAGAGAAGAAGCTCGGCCTAACACTTAGAAAAAGACTAGAAGACATTTTCTTACAGAATAGATAGCTTCAACGAATTTTGAACAATGCGCGACTTTCAAATCATTTGGATCCAAAATATTACAAATAAATAAAAACATTAACCTATTCAAATCTCAACACAATTGGCTATCAACAGCTACTCGAGTCTTATCATGCGCATCTAAACTTGTTCAACGGCAGATCAATAACAAGCCTCTCGCCAACGCCAACAATACCGACACTTCTCGCCTTTATACAGGTGTTGATGGTAGGTACCACATAATTGCCGCTACTAAATTTGGTGGCAGCAAATGTGGCAATTTAGATGCTACGCAAGCTTCCATTACAGGCTCACTGAGTTGTTTATTTTTTTCGCTACCAACGGTTATGTTGTCATCGCTGATGCTGGCGCGCTTTTATTGTCGCGGCATTCCCCATTACTTGTTCACTTTATCTGCATAGAATAACTCTCTTTTTGTTTTAGTTGTTTTTTACCTCATTCCACGTTTACATAGCGCGATTCATATCTTAAAGCTGTCCATTGAAATAAACATACATACATACTATTTACTTGCACACATCTGTGTGTACTTATAGACTTTAGAGTGACTGTGAGATTACATAACATGGAGCGTAGGTGTCTGCCGCATTGTCGTCTCAAACGTGCTATCACGATCACATTTTGTGCTTCTTTCCGCGCCTTCTTATGAACCGATTCCAACTACGCGCTGACTGGCGGACTCACGTTCATAGTAACTACATTCATACACACACTTTTGTAGCTATTAATATGTTAATAAGAGCCATTTAAATATTTATTACCGTTAAATGAGTTATTAACAGCACTTTATAGGAGTACCCATTAGGGCGGGTCGAAAATCTTATTTTTTTCAAACCCCTCGGTAATAGTGAAAATATATTGTATCATGAAGTCAACAATAAGCCTGCAAAATATTAGTATTTTATTTTAATTGCAAGAACCCGCGCATCGACCGCCAAGTGACCCACAGCACACTAGCCGAATAAGATCAATTCTTGTTAAAAATTCCGTGTTCAGCAAAAAGGTTTGGTGCATATTATTAGATAATGAATGCGATAACGGAATAGATAAAGTCAAATATCATTTCTCGCAGCCCTTTAGCTTATCGTTAATCTCAAAGTTATTTTTTTTTTTTTGCAATAAAACTTTAATTGTTCTCTTTATAATTGCACTGGCCTATAGTCAATCGATGTAGAGAACAGCAATAATATTGCTGGCGAGCATTTAGGTCGCTGGTTTCAAATATTCGAATCTTTCTTTAATACTAGCTATAGTTTGCAAATTTTTTCAAATTTAGGAACAATTTCGATAGCTCTAATAGAAAAGCCATTATTTTCCATCATCGTGGAAAAATTTTGTTTATGAAAATGAGTATGAAAACACTAAACAGGCACAATTTCTAGAAACACTAGTTGGTTTACTTATGTTTATGCATACAATATAAAAATTGCAAATACAGGAAAATTACAAAAAATTTTGTTCATAATTTTTTATTTTTTTTTTAATATAATTTGTTTATAATCTGAACGAGTTTTGTCAGATTATTATCATAAATCAGTAATAGTAAGTCTCGCCTTCAATTTGGTAATTATTACGCACCGATCGAGTAGATAGATAAGCAAAGCGAATGGATCAGATGGCGAACGAGAACAAAACGAAGTATCTCCTGTCATCACGCAAACAGTCGGAGCTAGGGTTGCCAACATTTTCTAAGAAATTTAGAGTACTTTTTCAAAAAAATCGGAAAAAATATAGTACACCTCAAATATATATTGTATTTTTTTTTTAAAAAAAGTAAAAATTCTTTTTAAGTGTACGTCTTATTTCTTTCTTATGCATTTCATCTATAAAAAAATATATTTCTTTGAAAGTATCATATGCTTTATCGCTATCAATATTTAAATTAATATAAATCAAAAGTTCATTCTTTATTAGTGAGATTTTCGCTTTATTTCTCTCATCTCACCATTTTAAAATGTTAATAGAAAAAACTCTTTCTGTGAATGCCGAAGTTGCCATTTCTGATCTGTGGACTCTTTGTTTTAAATTATATTTATTTTAATATTGATATTTCAGTATAAATGTCATCCATTTAAAACATTTCTTTCTTACAAATGACTGAAATTTACTTATATTTATAACTGAATAAATATAGTATTTTTGCATACTATACTTTTTTCTAACAGTATATAGTACGCAGACCCGAAAAATAGTACAATACTATATATTATAGTACGGTTGGCAACCCTAGTCAGAGCATACATGTCTTGTCACAGACGTCACCGTTGATAGTTTCATGTTTGAAAAAGTAGACGACTTCGTTTATTTGGTAACCAGCATTAACATCAGTAATAATCCAACGGAGAATCACTCTTGCCAACAAGTGGTACTTTGGACTGAGTAGGAAATGGAGAAGTAAAGTCATCTGTCGTCGTAGAAAGATCGCACTCTATAAGTCACTCATCATGCCTGTGCTGGTGTATGGCGCGGAGGCATGGACAATGACATCATCTGTTGAAGCGGCTCTTGGAGTTTTCGAGGGAAGAATTCTGCTATGTAGTGCAGCAAATTTAAATCCAACGGCTACACTGACCAGGTCATGTCGTCTCAAAGTATTCAACGCAGGTCGCGATGCTGGAGGCAAAGGAAGAGAAAATCCTCCTCTGCATTGGAAAGACCAAGAGAAATACTTGGCTTCATTTCCGATTGGCGTCAGTTGGCACAGAAATTAAACAACTGGCGTGCTATTTTGAATTCGCGCAAAATCTCTTAGTAGGTTTACAGCGCCAATAAAAAAGAAGAAGAAGAAGAGCCCAAGAGCTTGTAAATGAATATCAATTGGTATATTATAGTATGCATTGGATTGTGACCCCTTACATACGTTTTATGTCAAGTCCTATATTTGCACATTACACGTTTTTGTTCTAAAAATTATTTTTTTTAAGATTTTGAATGCTTGTTATTTAGTTTTTGAAAGGTACAAAATTTAAAAATTACACTAGCGAGTATTGTGACTTATTTTTAGAGTGTCAGCTATTGGTGCTAATAATTTTATAATATTTTAATATTTTAATATCTTTCTGGAATCATGGGAAAGATATATTTTTGTACAATAATTCAATGTACAGTTGGTGTACACAATAACCATTGTAAATGGCACTTCTTTTTGAAACCTTAATATAATAAACGTTCAAAAATTTAATTCAACTTTTTCCTAATTTTTTCTAAAAAAAAAATAAAAACAAGTAAATTATATAACAAATGACTAAGTGACCACCGAGTTAATGTGCAGGAATGGTATTTTCAGAGATAGTAGTCGACAGTTCCAGCTTTAATTTAAGCCGGGAAGGTTCTATCACCTTTTGTTTCTTTGCTAGAGCTTCTGAGATATTGCAAAAAACGCGATTTTTTGACACTTTGACCTCGTATCTTTCAAAATCTGGAGCTGATGGAAACTTTGTGCTTACGAATTGATAATCAGCACAAAAAAGTCTAGAAAAACAGCTTTAACAATTGCCGTACCAAATGTATTTCTATTTTTGGTGGGCTGTATTACCCATTAACAGTGAGAAAAAATTTAGATTTCCGTTTTTTCTACAGAAATTTTTCCTTATGTGGTCCATAATACCCTTTGCTCTTCTATTTCATTCCTGCGGCCGGCCCTGGTTTTATGAAACATTAATTTTTGGGTTCATCATATTTGCATTTCTAAATGTCCAGCAGTAGATGTTGGTAAATATAGAAATATATTTCTTACCACAACTACTACTCATTGATAATTGGAGTTTTAGCTTTCAAATGGTACGAAAAAGTCTGTATGCCAAGACACTTGATTTTTGCGTTTTTTACCACGTTCGGTGCCCTTTGCATTCCCTTGAGGCCTCTTCAATATTAGTACGCAAACACTGGCAACTTAACCAAAAACCAAAACACGTGCTAACATTGAAGGGTCAAAAATAGTGCATCGACAAGAACATGTGGCAAAATAAATAACTACATTAAGCCACCAACCACATTAAGTAAACCACAAGTATAAATAAAAAGAGGGCGCATAATTTTCACTCCACTTTCAATGCATAAAACACGCGATAACCAATAATAATAACAAAAGAGGACAAACAACATAAAAGCTAGAAAAAAGTAATGAAATGCGATAACAAAAGGTTACACTTGTCCTACCGACACATTTTCCCAACACAGAATTCTATCAGATGTTTGACTTTTTTTTTATTTTAATGTGAAGTGGTATTTTACTTGGCACGCGCAGGACATACGCCGTAAGCATGCGTAAACGTATCAAAGAAGGGATGATAGAGTGTGCGCTGTACAATAACCAACAATTGTTACCAAAAAAAAAAAATGAATAGCGTCTGGGGAGTATATCGTTTTCATATAAATGTTGGTATCGAAACTGACAAGGGGGTTGATAATTTCAAGGCAGGTAGGCATCCGCTTAATTTCTTTAGTGCCATTTAACGCAAATTTAATTTTATACACAGAAGAGTAGCGAATAGGGTGAATGATTTCCATCATTGATATTTTGCAATCAACAAGGATCGGCACTATCATTTTAGGGATTACAAGGATCAGATCAATTAATTGGAATTTAAAAAAGTTTATAAACATTAAATTGGATTTCAAACAGTACTGTTCCTGCTCGTGGAAATGAGATCCGTATAAAATAAAAAAGGTGTATATGTACATATGTATTTATTTTAAGCCTCCGTGAATTCAATTAATACATATCGCCGATGTTTTTGCAAAACCGCCGATCGACCAATTGCAAACCCGCCAAAATCGCCGTTGTGGCAAAAATGAGATTTGGTAACCTTGAACTCCGGGCATCGAGATTTATTTATAAAAATCGGAAAATCGTGTTTAAAACAACAGACTTGTAAAATAATAGCTAGAGAAAATACCGTCTGTCAAGGCAATGCCTTCAAAGAAAAACCGTTTTTTTCGCTCTTGTGTAAAATTTGAGTGCCGTAATATAGACGGTTTTGCAATTGGTCGATGGGCGACCGCTGTTAAGAAAAAACGTTTTTTTTCTATATTTTTTTTTGCGATGTTGACCAGGGTTTGAACCCAGGTGCTGCTGAATGGAAGCGCGCACTGCTTACCACTGCGCCACAGCGGCCGACTAAAACTAAATTTAATAACGAAAAAACTAGTGTTTATGTTAAAAAATCGGATGAAAGTTTACTGAGTTATTATTATCTCTGAGCGAAAAAATAAAAACCATAAAATAATATTTATTTGAGATCAAAAAAATAAGAATCAAATAATAAATATTTCCGTTGAGCGCAAAATAAAACGCTTTAATAGTTATTATTTTTAAGCGAAAAAATAAAATAAAAATCATAAAAAAACAATTAAATGCTGATTTAAATTATTTCTCTCATAATGATTACCGTCCTGAATTTAGGGTGCTCTCTCTGGCATAAAAGTATGGCCGAAAAATTTTCCATAGCCCGGCAAAATATTGCGAAGAGCTCATGGTATATTTAAGAAAATTTAAAGAGTCTGTCTTCTGTTATAATGCAGCTTCAAGTTGTTGTTAGTCCTTCCGCCTAAAAGTTTAGCGATTTTTTAAAGGACTCAGCCTGCATTTATTAAAAAAATCTTTATTAAAACCTACCGAACCAAGGTGGCCTTTTGTAAGTTAACTTGTTCCAATCGCTTCAGTCAAATGGATTATATTAGATTAAATTAGATTAGATCAGATTAGATAAGACTGGATTAGAGTAGATTATATTATAATAGATTTTGTTAAATTATATTAGGTTATGTTAGATTAGTTTAAATGAAATTATATAAAATAACTTATATTTTTTACTCTATCTAAGACCACCTATTCTTCTAATTTTACCGAATAAAACTATACTTTTAGATCGAATAACGAAAATTCGTCTTTCCCCTTCTTTTGGGGCAGAACAATAATCGGAGGTTTGACAAATCCTACCAAAAGGCAACGGCTATTAGAAACGAAAACTTTAGATATTGCTCGGAGCTTTCATTAAGTCTAGTTACAGAGTGGTACTACTCACGTCCACACAACCACGCATCATTGTTAATTTTGAGTTATTGCTTTTGATATTATATACCAACTACGTTTATATGATGCTTCATTCAATTCGTTCTAAGTCAAACCATGTAAACACGTTCTTCAATCGAGTTGAAACTTTTAACCGTGCCACCATAAATCACATTTTGAATGCGAGTTAAGAGTTGTTGAATCGTGTTAAGAATGCATATAAACACGCAGTTTGTCCACACGGTTGTTTCATGCAACTCTGTATAAAGTTAACCATTTAAATAGTTCTTGAAATTACATTTATGCTAAGCTTTGTTATAAAATTAATAGCTAAGATAATTTTTACAAGGCTGTTGGAGTCTTTAATTATTATTTTTCAATGTTCATTATTTTCAAGAATTTACACATGTATTAACAGGGATGCATCGGGATAAACCCTATTTGAAAGTGCATTAGATCAACTCATTTCTTGTGTTGCATTTCAAACGAGCTAAGGTGACACGAGCTGATACGATACCGTGTAGGTAACATTTGCTTCCCGTAGCATAGAAGTTTATGCATTTACATACATACATACATACATATGTGTACATATATTTAGTTTTCCTAAACCAGATATCTCTGAGCGCTCTTGTGACAAACATTTGTGCCATTTCTGCAATCGTTTTGTATCTGCTGTTCGACAGCCACTTCGATGCTCACGAAGCGCTGCATGAAGTTAAACGATATCTATTCACATGTTGCCATAAATTCATATCAATATGACATCAACAAGCATTTTATCGGCTGCTACAACACATGTTTCCCACCTTTGGCAGCCACTAAAACCATCAAAAGAGAAGTTTGAGTTAGAAGACGTAATGGAAGAAAGGCAAAAAGAGATGAATGCTGACGAAAAGTATGCAAGAAGCAACGGTGGTGTTGCATGTAGCATATACAGCAGCTAAGTTGCAACTTAAATGCAAGAAAACGGAAGAATTCGTGAAAAATGTATAGCTGATGTTGGAGTTGATGGTGTTCATGGTGTGAGTTTGTTAATTTTCAATCACTAGTCATGCCATAAACTGGATTGTAACTCTTTGAATTATGAGTAGATCGCATACTTACATCCTATATATGTACATATATGTATGTTTATATGCATATGTATATAAAAGTTTCATATTTTAGTTTTTTTACTTAAAAGATTGTACATATATTAAAATTCTCATAACATCCTTAGGGCCTAAGTTCGAGCCCAGTCTCCGATTACCATCAAAACAAAATAACAACAAAAAAATACAATCACCGTTCGGAGTTTGCTCCAAGCAATATAAGCCAAATAAACAATTTTTAGAATGTTTGTATAAAGATGAATGTAATCTTAACATTAGGCTAAATTATGTATTCCAATATGGGTGAAAAACGAAAGAGAATTAAGAAAGATTTATTTTAGAAATATTTTTGAAAAGGATTGCTGCTTTATAAATGCCAAATTCAATTTAATTGATAAGTTTAATAAAATATTAAATATTTAATGAATGTCAATCGAACGAGATATAAGAAAGCTTTGTTTCGGAAATATCTCTAATGAAGGTTGCAAACTGTTTAAAAATCAAATTTAATTTAATTAATAAACTAAATTAAAAATAACAGTATGGTTGTGAAACGAAAGATGTTTAAGAAAGCTTCATCGCGCACAGTTTTAAAAAAGGTCCCCTTGTTTAAAAATAAATTCATTTTGGTAAACATTTGCAAAATGGAATAACTTTCGGCTTTAGAGCTAAAATTATTCACCATTCCCAAATTCCAATCAATTTAATTTCTGCTTAAGCCCAATTTAGTTTGTCACATTGACCATGATGCTCTTGAACCCCGCATCAACAAGCAACTATTTTTAAACAGAATTCATTATTTTCCGTCATATAATTTATTTTCTTTTGTTCATTAGAAATCAAAACGTTAAACCAAACATCACGCGGAGCAAAAGCTAGTATGCTTAATAAAGACGCGTTCCTCAATTTCACACAAAAAGATCTGAAAATGCTTGCAGTTGCTCTGAAAACTTAATTGAAGGACTTCTATTGATGTGGCTTGTTTCAAGTTTCTGTGCCAGCTGTTGTTTGATTTAGTTCATTTTTCCGTTTTATTAACACATACATATGTACATATACATTTTTCACTGAATCTAACGAAGGTTATATCAGGACGCGCATAAGTAACATAAAAGTTCAGCGAGTGCCTTTATGTTCCTTCTTATGTTTTGCCATCCAAGGCAAATATCCAATTTTAAGTTTTCAGATGCTAAAGAAAAATAATTAAACAAACAAAAAAATTCTTTTCCGGCTTTATCCAAGCCAGCTAAAATACCTTAAGCTACGAAAGTACGTGAGAAAATCCCAAAAAATCACTATAAATACGATTAGTGTTGAAAGATCATTAGAGTGGCAAACTATTGTTTTAGTGTGCGACATTTGCACACATATGCTCACACATACATACGCATGTATACATGTATGCCGGCCCGCGTCTGCGCAAATGTATCATTATTTGTCTAAGCTGGCTTCGGTGGTGTTGCTTTTAGCCACTGACCGCGGCTGGGCATATATTGGAAACAATGTTAAGTTACCTGAGGAAGCAAAATGTCACACACAATTTTCAACATTGACAATGATTTGTTCCATAAAGCAGCGGCATTAAAGTGTGCAATGGTATATTAGTGCAATAGAAATAATAACATCATCGAGAAACGATACAAATTTTGTTTTCAGATACATATATGAACTTATGTACTTATGTATAAGCATATGTATACGCATATGACACGTTCAGCCAAGCAATACAAATCCATTTATGATATTCGATAGTCGACAATTGGAATATTCAACGAAGTGAAAAAGCCTTAGATTTGAACACTAACATATTTATTTACTTTTACTTGAAATATCCTCTATTTCTGCGCACTGACTTTTCACCGAAAATTTGAATCACAGCCAATTACTTACTTGTTGCATTTGTTTCAATGCAGGCAATTTAATTTTGGGCATGTAGGAAAAAATGAAACTCTCGAAGTGTGATTGTGGAGTTAATCTGATCTTTATGTCTACTTAGCTGCGAAGAAGTATCTCACTCAATAACTTCATTTCTTTTCCGGATTTGCATACATTTATTTTTTTTAGTTTTCCATTCAAACATTTGGTTGGGACCGTATTTTTTATTTTACTTTTTTACTATAGCATGCACAAATTGAACGTTGTCATTGCCTTGCTTAGGTATCGGCATTTGTAGAAGAAGAAGTACACTTGTGGGCAGCTGATTAAGTGAAGTGCCATTTTGAAAAGTTTTGGCTATTTTTCTTTTGTTTATTTAATGTTAATATTTTTTTATAAAAATTTAGCACTTTACCTAACATGCGACATATAAATCCACATTTCAAACTTCGATCAAAAGCTGTGAAAACTCAACAAACTTTATTATTCGCACCCAAAAAATTTAAATTTTTTATTTAGAATTTGGTGAACATTTTGAGTATGCAGTTTTGTAGCTTAACAAAATTTAGTGCATGCAAATTTCATGCTTCTAGAAAATTGCGTAGATTTTAAATATTTTTTTTTTTCTTATGGTGCTACGCATTTTCTCCCTTACAAACGAAGATGTCGAGTATATTTTAAATGGAAGAAAATGCATAACTCCGTCAGCCAAAAAAATTATTAAAAATCAACACGATTTTTTTTTTGCCCTTTGACCTTAAAGTTTAATGAACTACAAAACTGTGTACCCAAAAATTTTCTTAAAATGCTGAATAAAACGTTTAAAATTTTCGGGTGCAAATGTTAAAGTTTGTTGAATTTTCATAATTTTTGAACAAAGTTTTAACTGTGGATTTATGTGGCGCTGGTTAAAAAAAATATAACCATTTAATAAACAAAAGAAAAATAGCCAAAACTATTCAAAATGTCTCTTGACTTAATCAGCTGACCGCAAGGGCATATCAACACTGTCGTTGAGGCAACAACTTTAGCGGCCGCCGACTGATTAGTGAGCCATAAATTCTTCAAAAGAATCCTAAACTCAAATACAGAGAATATGCAGTTAATTACTCAACTTACCTTTCTATGAAACAGTTTATTGTTGTCACTCTCTTTTGCCGGCTTTTGTGGTAGTCAAACAAAAGACTTAAGCTACGAACGCATTCTTAATAGGCAATCAAATGGGATATTAAGCCCTAATTTCTGAAATAAGTGACTACATTAAAAATATGAAATATGATGTGAGAATGAGGTGCACCACTGTGAGAAAGGTTGACATGCATTGTAAAGCTTTAAATAATGTCTTGAGGCTCTAAATGGTTTTCTTTCGAAGAACTCATATGAGGGATTCGTTTTAAGTCTTAAGTCTAGCAATGGAAAGTGCAGTGGCTCATATTTAAGCGAAAAATTACTTGATTGGTTTTCGAAGTACAATTTCGCAAGGTTATCAAAACATAATTGCATTCATTAGAACCAATTTTTGAAATAAGTAGTTTTGCCAATCTGAACATGGTACGTCAGATACAAGGGTTTTAAAGACCTCCTAGGAGGTAGAATAATGCACACATTTTTTCTTAATATCGGGAAACAAAGAGAAGTCATAAGGTACCAATCTGGCAAACAAAAATCTATCCGTATACACATTTTTAATATATGAGTATTCTATCGGAATATGCAATGATATTTACATTTTTGCAAAAACAAGATTTTTGAAACCTTGCAAGATTTCTTTATACCATATTCTTTATACTTTATATATAAAATACAACCAAAATCCAAATCCATCTCAAATCAGGCAGGCTGATATCTTCACATCGAAGATGAAAAAACGATTTTTAATATAGATATTGTTCTTCTAATACTTATAGATTTTCTAGCTTTCATTGAAAATTCATTTGAAAAAGCTAATTTTCTCGAAAAAGGATGTAAGTTTGAAGCATTTTTGAAGTAAGGGGATTAAAAAAAAAAAAAAAATTATCATAAGAATTTTATTTGGCAAATATTAAAATATTATATTAGTCTTATATTTGTATTACATATTTAAAAATTAATTTTTTGCCAATTATGCGGTTAGTATTTCATTTTGAATAATCACACTCCAATTTTCTGCAATAGCTCTGTGCAACTCCAATCCTTGAAAATAAGGTATAAAAAAAAATTACATAAATTTATCGAAGATATTCAGACGGAGGAAAAACAAAAATTTAAAGAAGACATTTAGTTCTAAACAATTGCTGTTACAAGGACATTTTGAATAAAAATAAGTTAATTTACAAAAATCGCATCTTGAAGCTATTAACAGTGCAGAATCTTTTGTAAGAGAAGTGCAGAGATATACTTCTTCTACTAAACTACTTCTGATATCAACCGCTGAGTTAAAGAAGTTTCGCAAAAAAAATATGAATGGCAAAAGGGCGAAGAGGTTACAGGTATTCAAAAATATCATCTTTGAAAATTCAATAACAATGAAAATAGGGACCGAGTCTCTGACATGGCCAGATAGGCTGAACATAATTGGCAAAAAAATTAATTTTAAAATATTTAATAAAATGATAAGATTAATTTAAAATTTATTATATTTGCCTAATAAAATTTTTATAATATTTTTTTTTTTTTTGTGGAAAAAAATCCTCCTGACTTCAAAAATCTTTTAGGCCGCTTCAAATTTACATACATCATATTGGTAAAAATTTGTTGTAAAATTTTTTAGAAAAAAAGGATTTCGAGAAAATCAAATTTTTTCTTTTTAAATTGGCCGCCCTTTTGTTAATAGTAAAGGTTTTTGGAAATTTCAAACGTAGCTAGGCCACGTATAAGAATCAGGAAAACAACATTATGTATCTTAATTAGAAAAATAATGGCAGAAAAAACTAAATTTTTTTATCGTTTTTTTTTTTCTTAATTATTGTCATTCAAATTTGATATGCGCATAAATTTATTAAAAATCGTTTTTTTTTCAAAAAATTCGTATCCCCTCATTTTTCTTGTGGAATAACATATTTCATCGGCTAGAAAATCTACGATGTGAAGTTATCAGCCTGCCTGATTTGAGACGGATTCGGCCCAAATATTTCTTCTTATAATGCTTATCAGAAGTACTTAGTTTACACGAGATGTGTTTAGATCAGGATTTAAACGGTTGGCTTCTTTCATGTAGAGACGTTGATTGAATTCCCACTGCATTTAAGAAAGATTTCTGAAAAGCTTATGTTGTGATCTCGGACCTTTGTTGCTTACATATATTTACATATACATTACTCTTACGTTTTCGTCTCATTAGTCATAGAAGCTCAATCTTCTTTGACATGTATTTGTATATCCTTGTGTAAAATGAAAATCGCGTGACCTTTTTTTGTAGGTGGCATGCCACACCGTACAGCCTGCTACACCGCCACCGCCAACCCTTCTTATTTGAAAATTCCATACATGTGTATGTGTAGCATTTAATTATGTACACCGCCCGTTATCAGCCAAATACAATGGCAGTTGCATTTGCAATCGTTGGGTGCTTGCAACAAAAAATCACCACAAAAGCATCAATGCAATGATGTAAACATCATGGGAAACATGCAGCCCTCCCAATGAGGAGGCAACTGAGTAACAAGCCGTTAGCTGCTTTCATCCAAATCAGTTGATTTTTATATGCTTGCGCTCAGTGATCTTAAATAACTATTCCGTGTTGTCTTTCGTGGTGCCGAATGAGTCGTGATTGTCACCTTTGTTGAAGCACCAAAAAAAAAACGAGAATTTTGTTAACCCTTTTTCATGCAACATGACTGTTGATTCAACAAATTCTCTTATGTTATGTCTTGTGATAAAGAAAAAAAAAAGGAAGTAGCTAACAGTTGTACTTGCATGCAATTCTACCAGCCATTCTTTTTGTTTATTTTGTGTTCAGTTCGCACCTCATTTGCATAACACTAACTGTGCTAACTGTGCAACTTTTCTAATTGACGGTGCTGTTGTTTTTGCGCTCTACTTTCCTTCAAACTATAGGGACCAAGCTTTTATACTACCTTCGAGCATGCCTATAATTCAAAGGCAGAGAGAAAGCCACAAGCCGGCTGTGAACATCTGATTTGAACTCTTGCGCCCTCGAGCTGCTGCAGCCGCTACCATTGTAACACATTTGAGTGCTTTGTTTCCATCAACAGCAGAAGCATCAGTGCCACTACAAGTTTTGGTAAGTGCATAACACTACGGATTGTTGGTCAATGTTGTCCGCAATTTTTGACAAGTTAAAAAATTGGCTATGCAGCTTCGTTGTTTACATTTGATTCGATTTTCTTTTATTACTTTTGCTTATTTATGAATTCTTATAACTTTCAACTTTTTCTCTCCCTATTTTATGCTACCAACAACGGCTACCACACACGCGCTTAACACCCACGCACGGCGAACGACAACTTGCTCTGGCATTTTTTAAAAGACTGCTACTAATGGCTAACACTTTTTGTTCTCCGATTGGCCCAAAAATACCAAAAACAAAAACACTTGCAAAATTTGCATAGACAAGTGCAGTAATTGACATTTGTTCATCAGTAATGAAGGTCCATGTTCCGAGAACGCTGTGTTGATGCAACGCGTACGTTCACACAATAACTCACAAAATTTATCGCGGTCTCGCTCTTCCGCTTTCGATGGCAATCAAATGAAAAACAGTGAATAGTTGTGAAAATTTGATCGAAAGTTGAGTTTATTTTTAAAGCTATGCTCAAATATTTATGTAGACCAAATTGATGTGCAAATAAATATACATACTATCTAAAAAAAACCATGTAAATCAAAATTTTAAACTTTGTAGAACACCCGTAAAAAAATTCCCCATTAAACCCCATTAAATTCCAGTAAAACAAAGTGCAAGCCTGAAGTAGCTGGGACTTGCCGTAGATTTTTGGCAATTTTTTGTTTACACATTTTACAAAGAGCAACGCCTTCCACAAAAAAAAAAAAAAGTTACCAAAAATCAATAGTAATTTCTAGCTACCAAAATTTAATAGGCTACAAAATTTGCCTACTCAGAAAGAAAAGTCTAAGAAATCTAAATATACAATTTTGTTAGAACTTTGTCGAATTTTCCTAATTTTTGAACAAAGTTTGAAATTTTGTCTTAAAGCAGTGTGCTTTTATTGGGCAATTGGTTCACTTTAAAAAATTGAGACGAAATTTTTTTGTAACACGATTGGTACAATACCGCAAAATTCTATAGAAAATTTTAACAAATAGTTTTTCGTGATTGATATAAAGAAAAATATGTTGCGCTAATGCCCAATCGTATGACATGGTCTTTACATTTTGTTTTTTTGCTAAATAACGCGCTACGCTTTCATAAAAAAAAATAATAATAAACATTAAATAAACGAAAGGAAAATAGCCAAATAATGATAAAATATCTGTTTCCTATTTTTGTTTTCGCTTCTATAGGTATATTTACTAGAGCGCTGCTTAAATGGTTTTACCTTCCATGTTCACTACAGCACATAATACATATAAGTATTTAGTAGAGTAAGTAACATAGCAGTGAACATAACAGATAATGAAGTAAAACTTGATGCTCTCACCATTAGAACCAACACTTTCGTGTTTCGTTTTTCCTTTCAGAATTACTCTGTATTTTTTCGAAATCTATTAACATTGAAAGTCATCAGGTTCTAAGGTTTTTCACGATTTCCTGCTCGTTTGGGACGTTTACGAAATTTTTTTTTAAAATTTTGAACTTTCAGTGTCCATTTACACTTTTCTTAAATTTTCTAGGTTTTGAGGAATCTATTAAAACTAATACAATTTTGTTGATATTTTCAGAATTTTTCGTTGTTTTGCAAATATTTGTTCTGGTTTCTTGCTCGGCAGCCAGAATTTGCATGTGTACACTTTTTTAAGTTTATTTACTTATTAACATAAACATTTCCGAATTTTGCATACCGCGAACCCACCTGCATAGGGGGTTATATTAAAGTAGATTTCCTCTATGTCGAGGAAGGCATGAAGTGAGTACCTCTTGTAATAGATCTAAGGCCCCTACAACTTTATGTAGGCAGGTTTCAGTCGACTTGTCTTTAATGTAGACAACTAGCTGACGAACTTTCCACTTTTTGAATTTTCCAAAAGGATCTTATTTGCCTATCCGTTTATCAAATCACGCGAAAAAACATTCTCGAGATCAATTCCGTTAACTTTCACCGATTACTTCTTCTTTTTCCCCCTGCCTAGCCTTTTGAGTACAGCTTTCACGACATGTGCATATACCGACATATATTTAGTAAAGAACTTAATATTAATGGCCTTATTCATAACAAAGTAGCTTTTTAAAAGGTTTATAAATTGAAAAATGTAATAATAATATTTTAAGTTTTTTGTATGTTTCAATTAACGGCTTTTTTACAATTTCTTCTTAATCTCCTATGATGATGATTTTCTAAATTACAATTTTTGCAAAATTTTTAAACCAGCTTTCAGCCATTAACACGATTACACTCCATAATATCCATTAAGATGAAGTCATTAGCATTTTACTGCTATCTTTTATTTTAATTTTATGAACTAACTGACTTTATTGCAGTATCACAAAATAGTGTTATTGCCGCCTATTAAATTTTATGTGTTTTGACTTAATTAAAATTTATTTTATTGGGCTTATTTTTTTAAACATTAGTGCCATCCCAATTAGCATACACATTTTGAATTGTCTGTTAGAATAACGTCTCATTGATCGGAGCACGCTGAGCTATCGGGGCTTTCACGTTTTCTTTATTTAACATTAGTTTTATAGCTTTTTTATCGAACTGTATCCATTTGCTTGTGATTAAAATATTTTTGAGTTGTATAACCATTGGTTATAATTTACAATTACGACTACTTATTGTTCGTTGTATGACTGGCGCGTGTGTACGAAAATTATTTGGAATTGATTGAAAATCCGGTGAGTGTTCTTCGGCACTGATTTTTTGGAAGCTGAACATAAGTTTACTAAATTATTTTGAACTTATTTAAGCTTACATATGAATGTGTGTACGTTTACCGAGGTAAAATAACTTTTAATTGAAGTTTACTAATTCTGGTAAAAACGTGTTCACATGAGGCGATTTTACAGGAAATTTTAGAGGCGATTTGTTGAATCAACTAATTGGAAGCGATTAGTTTAAAGGCCGTTTACACCAGGCAATTATTGCTTTCAACTAAAAGTTGACTGTTATGTAAACACCCTATAAAGGCTTTAGTTGACTATACCATTCCGGGATTATGCATGCTTATAACGCACTAGTCATTAAAAGAACGTGAAACGAGTAAATTAAAATTCTACTATCCCTCTCTAATATTCCCAATCAAGCCTCATAAAAAATTTCTTATGGTTTAAATATATACAATAGAAGCTCTGTTAGTTAGACGGACGCTCTAGGAAACGGGCATCTCCTATAAGCGGACACGTTCTAGGGAACGAATAATATTTTATTTTTTCCGATACAAAATGTTCTCCCATACACGAACTTTTCGATAAACGGTTGCAGACACACAATCATATCTATTTATGAAAAAAAAATCTCCGGTAAGTGGACGCGAACTTCAATAAGCGGTAAGTTTTATCTTCTCCAGTTTGATGTTGACTCTCGGTAAAAGTATCGATAACAAAGCCTATAAAAACACCGATAAAAAATATTGATAAAATATATCGATAAGAACATTGATAACGAAACCGATAAAAAAACTATAGAAAAATATCGATAAAAAAACAAAAAAAATATCGATAACAAAGTCGATTATTATATCGATAACAGTATGAATAAATATGTTCATAAATATATCAAAAACAGTCTCGTTTTTTATAGATAAAAATTACGATTATTACATCGATAAAAATTACTATTAATATATCTATAACATAATCGCGGATTTTGTCGATAAAAATATCGATAAGTATACCGAATACAATATCGATAACAAAAATAGCGAAAATTCCGAAATAGTCTCGAACATTTCCAAATAGTCCCGAGAATCCCGAAATAGTCTTGAAAATCCAGACTTAGACCCGAAAATCCCGAAAATCGCACTACCTTTATATTAATCTTCTTCTATCTATATATAAAGTGTTTAAATTTACATTAATCTCCATTTTTGCCTTTATCTTTACGCACCTTTGGTTTTTTTTCACCTTCTTCTTTATCCTTTTCTTCATTTATGTACGTACTCACCTTTATTTTCATTGGTCTTTATCTTAATCCAGAATTACTTTGCTCGCTCCCCCAATTACGATCGCGAATTGCCCCATTCCCACGAACACATTCTTAATTCGATTTGACAGTTCTCTGTCTATGTGTTTTGTTTTTTCTTTTCGTCGCTGCAAAATTGATGCAAAATGTAGCGTCTTCCGAAAAATGTATAAGTTTCCGTAGTAAATTAGGGGTATACTCATGTATAAACTTTACTTTTCGTACTCAGAAAAATGCAAGATTTGATTTGTGAGCTATTTCGATAAATTTCCGATAAAAATTAGAGACGGCACAGATTTGTTCATAATTCGCTCTTAAAATTTTGTATGCGAATTACGTAATTTGAAGGGCAATTGGAGTGCGAATTACAAATGAGAGAGCGAACTACGTAGTTGGGGTGCCGTGGGCAAGCCGTATAAGCCTTATTCTTTAACCTTTTGTTAGTACGTTTTTATTAAATTAATACCATGGGCATACATTTAAGAAGCACTTGTTTCCGTCCCAAACATTTCCGTGTGCGTTATTGCCAATTTACTCCCAACCAACTAACCGCCGTTAGAGAAGTTTCACTTAAAAAATCTCACAACCATAAGGAATTCATTCTTCTATAATTTGAAATTTTCGAGTGATAACGAATTGTTGCTTTTTGCTTTGTAATGTTGAGTCACTTATATTCTACCATAAGAATGCCTATTAAATACAAAAACGTACACGAAAAGCAAATTAAAATTTTAGCATTTTAAAAAAACTGCAAATTGAAAAATATATTTGCATTCAAAGTAGATTAGCAAAACATCAAAGTGCATGTGGCGTTTTAATTAGCAAATCAACTGCACAAGTAAAGTCAGCACGACTGCTTATGAAATATTAAAAACATTTAATCGTAATTTGAAGACCATTTTCCGCACTGTGGGAGCCAATCAGGTGCTGGTGCAGCAAGTATTTTTATTTATGAATTATTGAAAGCTCATTTGGAAAGTGATAAACATGGCATAAGAATGTCTATTGAAAGGCACTTAAGAAACAATGTTGCATTTAAATGTCATATATATGGGATCTAAATATTTAGCTAGAAAATTAACTAATATTTAACATTTAGTCTCACATATGTATTTTGTAATCTAAATAATCAAATGTTAAGGTTTCATGCTCCGGGGATATTTCCTACCAATGCTTTTGCACTAACTATTAGCTTTTTAGAGTAGATGTATAGAGCGAACTTCAAGTTACTTACATATTTGCAATACAATATTTAAGCATAAAACTTAAAAGTATTTTTATATTATTACTCCCTCCCAAAACTATTATGGCTTCATTCATAAAAAATAAAATAGATTTGAAGAGCTTTATAAAGTGAGATTATCAAACAATTTTTCGATGTGTAAAAGATGCTTTATTTTTTATGCATAAGGGTGTTTGTTATTATATACTACAATCGAATGTATTTAAACCTGGATATTTTTTTGTATACTTCTATTCTGCATGTCATGCACTTTTTTAAAAGGTATATTAATTCAGTATTTACCTTATGTTATCACTTTAACTGAATAAAATATTTCAAATAGGTGGCAACCCGCTACAAAATATTTTCGGCAGTTAACTCTCTTAAACCTCTTTGGTTTGGTACCCATTATTGTAATATTTCATTTATTTTATCTATTTAATGATTGAATAAGATTTTTAAAACAAGTGGCAACAATTTTGGTACTCACGTAATATTCAATTTATTTCATCAATTAAATCAAATTAAAATTTTCAAGCAGGTGGCAAGTCTGAAATTATTTTTTCCCATATTTTAAATTAGACCTTTAGCGATGCATCGGTAAAAACTAAATTTTATTCCAGGCGTTAGTTTTCGAGTGATGCGCGTGCAAACATGCAGACAGACAAAAATTCCAAAAATTGTTGATTTGGCTTCTGTTGCTCCCATATAATTTTTTCTTTAATATCTATAATGTACAGACATCAGCCTGTTACAATTTTATTATCAGTTTTTGGGGTTAGATTTATCTGGGAGGTACGCTTTAAAAGAAATCGATCATGCCAATTTTTCCTTTTTTCCTTTATTTATGTACATACATGTTGCGTACGAAAAATAGAGGTTCTACGCAGACTCCTTCTAATTTTTTCCACAAAATGTATTGGGCAGTATTACTGCGCACCGCAGCGTTTTTTATTAAAAAATAATAATTATAATAACTATGAGTGTCGTTCTGTGTCTATCGAGTAGAGAAGGATACTTAGGCAGTTGGTACCACACTACAGGTTTTGGATAGCTGTTCACATGGGTATCCCTAACAAGTGCGCAGCGAGAGTCTTAATGGAAAAAAATACCCTGTTCATGAAGTTGGTATCAACTAATCCCTTCTAAGTACATATATGTATGTTAAGAGGGAGGCAGCCGATGGGCTAGTCAGACAACAAAGGACATGCAGACAAAATTTCTCTAAGAGCGGCAGTCGGTTTAATATGTAACTAGGCACTACCAGATGAGAATATACAAATACTAAGAAGTTCGATATTCAACCAACGAGTTATTACGTCAGCTGTTCCGCCCTGGTCAAGATGAAAAATCGATTATAACGCAATACGCGCCAAATAAAATGAGGTTGCAACTTCGGCAGTCTTTAACTACTGTTTGCCGAAAGGCTAAAGCCATGAAAGCAAAATGTGCAGCATCCTCCATTCTCCCACATTGTACTCTTGCCGGGAGCAATAGTGGGCATCATAAATTATACAAATAATTGACGCTTTCAGTAAATTCAAAAATCGACTGCATCAGCCGTGGGTAGATGCGAGTAGCGGAGGCGGCTGCACTGTAAGGTACTCGTAACAATGTAGCGCTTGTTACAACAAAAGCACTAATACATATTCACAACGGCACCGTTCCATCGCCTTTGGCACTCAATTGTCAATTACGCGCAAGTAGAACGAAGGAGATATAGGCCTTGACTATTAACCAGCCACACAATCGTTTGGTGAAGCAGACGCAGATGTGTATGATCCAAAATGTTGCACATACAAAGGCCTACTCACATACATACGTTGGATGGTTGTCTTTTGTTGTCGTTGGTCAATTGGTCGTGTAAATTTAGTTAGCACACGCTTATCATGGATGTGGCTACCTTTTCTCCAACACCGCGACAGGTGGTAAACGTGCCACACTTAGGTCGATGTAGGGACACGATATCGAACAGAAAGTACCGATATGGTACTTATTTAAAGTATCGCTTTTAAAATATCGGGTACCCATTAATATCGGAATAAAAAGACTCGATATTCCAAATATCGATACCAAAATCCAAAAAATTTATATGAATATAGGTCTCGTATATAGGCCGCTGTCGTGTAATGATTAGAAGTGCTCAAAACTTGAAAATGAAAAACAGCTTCCCATTAAAACAAAATCGCTGTTCAAAGTCGACATAAAACTGTAGGGACCCTTTTTGTGCCACAACATTAATAGCCCGAACACAATGAAAACGACGAGCTATGGACCATAGCTGTCAAATTATTTTAACACATACTCTAACTATGTTCCCATTAGCGTAATTTAGAAGTCAATCTTAATTTACGCATAAATTAAGTACAAACTAAGTAATTTCGCCTTGTAAAGTCTCTGAGTAAATTAAGTTGAAAGTACGTAGTTTATCTTAAACCAAGAACCAAATCACGAACAAATCAGTGTCGGCTCTAATTTTATCGATAATAATCGAAAAAAGTATTGTCCCATAACTGATATGTCATTGTGCTTGGACGTTTTTGTTTTTAATAATCGCGCGTGGTAGTTTGTAAAATATTTCCAGAAGCTTTCTCTTTTGATCACTCATCTAAAATCTAAAAAATTACCACAAACAACTCAGAATATAAAAATATACCCAATTACTCACATTCGCGATCTCTTTTGGTTAAATAAACAATAACACAGGGTTGCTACAAAGCTGTCAAGACAAATAAAGAATCGCGTGTATGAACGCACTTAATTTAGTGAGGTATTTTAAGCGAAACTAAGTATTTTATGTTGGTAATGTGGACATAGTTTTATGTAGATCATTATTTTGGCGCCGACCGGGCTACGCGACGACTGTGGTTGTGGCCAGATTAGATTGTGTAACAACACATAGAGATTGAGGTGTTGTCTTAAAACACCGAAGTCGCGGGTTCAAATTCCACCACATTCAATCCTAACTATATTACACATTTCTGCTCTTAAAAGCCCAATTTATATCGGGAAGAATTGTTAATAACATTATCATTGTATAAAATTAAGGTTAAGTGAAAAAACCGCGTGTCTTTTCTTTAAAAATTCAGAATTCAAGAGAGTTTATTACAAAAAATACAATTCTCAGATGTCATTACAGGGTTGCAAAAGGTAAACAATTCAATGTTCATTAAAACATTACAGGGCTGCAAAAGTTAGTAGGAAAGTAAAAGACTATGCAATAATATTGAACAGTGAGTTTATTACATTCGATACGATACTAGGGTTCTGATACTCGATTCCAAAAAATATCGTTTTAAAACTATCGAGTAGAAAATATCGGTATCGAATGCCAAAAGTATCGATATGGTATCGTATCGTATCGAAATTCGTGTCCCTAGGTCGATACTTTGTTTGTAACCAGTGAATGCATAAGTTACGGTAATTTTATCTGTTCTTCAAGAATGATTTGGTGTCGTATTGGGGATCTGAGGATTAGCCTAACCCATTGTAGCAACCTTTGTCTACTACCCTATTAGCACGACTTTGGATTGGCAGATTCCTTCATCATAGAAATACCCTGCTAGTATATAACTAAAACTGGACTTTGTAGCAGATGCGTGTGTAGTGCTTATCACAGTAACTCGCCACCCACATAATGAGACGTCTTGACTATAAATTGTTTCGCTATTTGATTTGAATTTTTCTTTACAAAAATACAGTTTACTCTTTGACAAAACTCAGTTACATAAATCCAATTTTCAAACTTTGTACAATATTAAAAAAAAAATATATTAAGAATTTAGCGTTCTCCAATTTGATTTCTTAGAAAGATTTTGAGTATGCAGTTCTATACACAAAAATACTTTGTTTATGCTCGACGATTATATTTTACGTTTGGTCTCAGGCACTGAGTGAAATCTTGAATGGAATTATTTTGGCGAAATCCAGATCTCGAAAAAATATGTTCGCTAAGGTGTTGCGCACCAAACTCACTCAGGACTTTTAAACTTCAAAGATAAATACATAAATATATGTAAAATTCATAGCAAAGTAGAATATTGGAACAAATGAAGATAAAATTATTTAGAATTGGAAGCCTAACTTTTTTGGTGCACAAGGACGAATCGGTATTAAAAATGTTCTTTTAAAATGTTATCCTTAAAAATATTTGAAAATTTCAAATATTTATTTTTGAAAAAATTGTACGTTAAGGACGAATACAAACACGTTCACAAACTGGAATTTCGTCGTTCCAACTTTATTAATTGAGGATAAATAAAATTAATGGAAAGGGCATTTTCAAAACCTTTTCGTCCTTGTAATCCAAAAACATTTTAATTCTACAGAATTTTCTCTTTCATTTGGCACCCGCATTATTATTCTGTCACTAAATTTTTTAGATATTTTTTTTGAAATAGACATATCTCTGAAATTTCAAGCAGTTTTGCTAACTTCGTGAGTATTTTGACTGCTTTGTGTGTTTTGAGATTTTTTTTATTTCTCGGCATTTCATAAAATTGTTAAAATAATTTTTTGCATAGACATATCTCTGAAATTTCAAGCAGTTTTGATTCCTAATTTCGTAAGTATTTTGACTGTTTCGTGTATTTAGAGATTTTTTTATTTTTTTCGCACTATGTTATATGGAAAGGTTCAATTTACGCATATTAACTTGCAGCACTATACTTTTACAGGGCAATTACGGCTAATATATTTCAAAGTCATTTTTAATACAACTGTACGGAAGTAGGCAAAATATTTTGAAATCTTTTGTTTATTCTGATACGAAAGTCTTTTAAAATATGCTCCCTTCCCAACTTTCATGGTGAAAAGTTGTTTTTACTTATATATTATTTTGCCCGCGCTGCTCCAACAGTCGCAATGGCGGAGTGAACAAAGCACTGGTGAGCCCTTCGAGAGATCCGAGGTTCAACAAAATTGTTTTTTTTTAAGAAAAAACACCAACACCCGACGTTATGGGAACTATCGAATCGTCTGATAACATTTTGATGCTAAATACTATCACAAAGCCAAAAGACAAACAATATCAATTTCCTTGGCTTGATTCCCAATTAAAATATTGTACATACATTCCTTTTCAAGTCGTTCTTCCACCACGCTTTACCAAAGTAAACGAAGTGAAACACGAATAAAAAAAAAAAACTTAGATTGTTTACCAAGCAATCGCAATGGATTCCAATGAACCAAAACGCCCAAGCCGCCAGCCGGATGCCAGACGAGTGCGCATCCATCTGAAGAATTTATCACTAATGAGCAACGAAGACAGACGAAGCAGTGAAGGCGACGCTTCTTTCAATACTGAAGCAGAGAAGGTGATGCTTCTTTGAAAATCACCAAAACATTCCAGTCAAATTACACTTGGACAAAAGGCATGAACGCAGACGCCTTCAATGAAAAGCCAAAATAAAAATAAAAAAAATCATTCACAAAAAAGCAGATTTTCTAGGCGACTGCAGAATCATTCTTTCGACACGTTCAAAGCGATTTTTATGTGACCGATCGCAAGAGTAAAAGTTTATGAGTCGCTTAAAATTATTATACACTAAATTCCATCAGATTTCCAAGATAATCGATTGAGGTCGCTTTCAAAAGGCATATGTACGAGTACATATGTAGTAAAAAACATTGATTGCTCGTACAGAGTCCCTAAGTTCCCATAACTCACTTGCCTCTTTTATTTCTTTGCCTAGCTTTGCTTTACTTTGCATTTTACTTCGCCAATATTTGTTGCTTACTTACTTTTTAAGAACTCTTGTGTGTGTGTTTATACGAATGCGAATGAAGCAACAAAATGAAGTTCACGTTAATTAAAATTTGCAGCAGAAAATTTAAGCGGTTCAAATTCCAGCCAGATATTTGATTTACGAAAATGTTTTTCTGCAGAAAACTGCAACTAGTTTTTGACTACAAGACATTTTATTGTTGTGAGACTTGTATGAAATTTTCTCTTTACTTTAACTAAACCATGTATCTTTTTATTAAGTACGGTAAACAGCTCGATGCATTTAATAAAAATCGCTCCTTTATAGGTTAAAGTAAAATTTCTGAACGATAATCAGATTTACGACCTATATACATATATACGTAAATAGTATTAATGCATAATGCATATAGTTTTTTAATCTGACTCTGTATTTATACATATGTAAGAGGTATTCTCGAAGTCTTGCACGTTGCACGGATTGCACGAAATGCAAAAATACTCTTCCAAATTCGGAAGAGTACGAGAGCACCCCATTACAAAGTGGTAACATGCATATTTAGCAAGCAGTGAAATACAACAACAACATACAGCAAAAAAAAAATTAAGTGAGCGAGATGAGAGGAATGATAGAAATATGTAGCAATTCTAACAACAAAACAGCTGGCACAGAGTCGCATTTATCTTGCTATGCTTTTTTGCAAAATATGTATCTACATGGGTCCAGACGTTGCATACTTTGCAGCGATATGAAATGCCGTTTCCCATCGATTTTGTTGTTGTGTGTTTTGCAAGTTATGCAATCCGTCAAATCCGTGCTACGTGCAATGGCTTTGCAAGATTTCCAAGAGAATACCCCTATACTGAAATAGCATACGAATTCGTAGGACAAAAGACTTATGTAGCGAACTTCAGTTAAAAAATATACATAGATCGCATTTGTAGTTATGTAAACCAGTTTGAAAAAGCTCTAAGTACTAGTCGAAATGACTCTGCGAACTATGTTGTGGACATGATCATCCAAATTTCGAAAGCGACGAATGGACAAACTCTTGGTGCAAATGGCTCTTAATAGGTTAAGTTGATTTCCTGTTCCTTAATTTAAAAATGTTTAATACTTAATTTAAGAATGTTTCATTTAATTTTAATAAAGTTTCTTTGAATCTGAAAACGTGTTCAATTAATTTGAAGAGGGTTCCGCTCAACCTGAAAATACATAAATAGTATTAATGCTTAATTTGAAAATGGTTTCATTTAAACTGTAGATGCTATTTATGAGATACTTGCCCCCCAAAGTGGTTCATAGTGAAGATACATAAAGATTATAAATACTCGGACTACCTGACTAAAAGTAGCCCGCCAACAACTAACTAGTTATCTGGTTCTTTTTTTTTTTTTGTTGGAAAGCCTGTGCTTTGCCGCGATTCTACAAGTGCTGCAAATAAGCTTTGAGCTTCTTCAGTCAAAATAGACAACTCTATAGGGTTTTTAGTGAAGTATCTTTTTCTCAGGAATACTTTGGATATTTTTTTCCAAAATATTTTATTTTTTAATATTTTCCAAGGTATTTTAAAATCCACCAAAATTCTTTTGTTAGTTCCTATAAAGCCAATATTACCTTCGCGATACGAAGCTTAGCTGTATATTCCTTGCGATTGCATGTGTTCTCAACACAAACGTTCCTTTCACGCAACACACATTTGAACTTCATTATTTTCTCTTGCACCTAATACACCAAAACTGTCGACTAAGCAGCACTTACTACTGCGAAGTACTAAATCAATACAATACACAATTTTCAACTACGCCTGGTGCTGCTGCATTCGCCGTTGTTATTCCAACTGATACTGTAGCCGGCAATGTGATCTGATACTACATTTATGGTAGTTAATTAACAGCATTGCAGTTGCAGGAGGTGTGAAAATATTTCACTATGGAATTTATTACTACATATTTGATAATTAAATTAGCTGCATCCATTTTAGGAGGCAACCACTGCTGATCGCCTGCTGTTATGCACGTTCGCCGTACCGTTATAGTGCTTACGACTTTTATGGCAGCAATTAATTTATACCCGTGGCACGCCGACAACACTCAAAAAAACGACGTGTCTACTGCCAATTGCGAATACAATGTTTTCTATTTACGCATGCACTCTTGTACATATCGTCGTTTAAAGTACAAAACCGCGTATGTGAGGTTGCATAAATTAGTTTCTAGAGAGTAAAAACACTCATATTTCAAAATGGTTCTCTTTTCAATACGGATGTGCCGGCTATCCGGTAGATATCCGGAATCCGGCTTATCCGACGGTTTTTCTGTTATCCGACTATCGGACCGGATACTAGCTAAAATCCTGTCGGATTTCCGGATTTCAATTATGGGAGATTAAATTTAAAAATCTTGTTCAGAAATTTATTGATTTTATTTTATTTTTTTTTTTCATAATCCAATTTAATGTTAGATACCATTAGAAATTATAGTTAACGATTTTAATATTTTTCATTATGAAAAGAAGCATTTCCGAATTATAGGAATTTTAATATTTTTCATTTCATTTGACAATTAATTAATTTTTATGTGAAGGGATGAAAAATGTTTTCACTTCACGTTATCACAGAACAGGAATTGGCCCCTGCAAGGGCGAAATGTGAGCAAGTTCACACGAAAAAAAGATTCATGATAAGACTGAATATTGTTCCCATGCGAATAACTTTTTCCCATAATTTAACATGCATAACAAAAAAAAAATAAAAATTTGTGAAATATTGTTTTTGTTGTGCTTTATAATTTTTGGGGATATTTGTTCACATGAATTCACGATAAGGCCGATTGTGAAATTTATAAAGGGGAGCAGTATACCGGCTCTTATTTTGTACATGGTATCCAGAATCCGGTTATCCGGCAAAATCTCATCCGGCACATCTCTAGTTTTTAATAAACAATCGCATTTCTGGCTAGTATACTTCAGGACAAATGGATAAGGCTTGAGCCAAGAGCTTGTGTGTGAGCAAATCTAATAATTTTTGGCAAAAAATGTCAGTTACGCGGTTTTGCAGAACGACGATACGCGGTTTTGTACGATATGTATAACTGCAAGTATAGGGTGGGCCAAGTACATGGTGTACCTACCATAGTCTGCCTAGTTTGCCTAGCAGAGTGCGCCGTCGCTCCATCTTGTTGGAGCCACAAACTAGGATGCTGCTCTGCCGTTGGCCCCAAAAAGTTGTCAATCGTTGTTCTGTAAGAAGCCCCAGAAATCGTTTCTGGCATTTCATCCTCATTCTCGAAGAAATATGGGCCGATAACTTTATCACCGCACCAAACAGTGCTTCTGGATGGGTGTAACTGGTGCTGGTGTGTTGACCTTGGATTTTCGGAGCCCACAATCTACAGTTTTGCTTGGAAATGCGCTTCATCCGGCAACAACACATTACCTAAAAACTCAATTTGTATGGCTAATTGTGTAAAACGAATAGCGTGTTGTAGTCGTTGTTGGTGGGGTTTGCTGAAAGTATCCATTATGATTTTCCAAGAGATTAACTATAACATGCAGAAGGAAAATAACAATAATACTAAAAAGGTAGATCTTATTTGGCCCACCCTGTATAGGCTAACAAATATATATACGGCAAATAAAGTTACCTCCTCTTGTGGATTAAGGCTTTCGTGCCAGCTAATCTAGTAAATTGCGGCTGGGCTTTACGGTGAGCGATGTATCCGATTTACACCTACATAGGTGCCTTACTTACACGTGGTTCAGATATACATACGTTTATAAATGTTTTTGAGTATTAAGAATTGCACAAATAAAAGTTTTCGTTTTAATGAATCAAGTTTTTATTTAATTGTAAAAATGCGTGTATAACGTTTAAATCCATACAGCGTTGGCTAACGAATAAATTGGTGATGTTCCGGATTCACAAGAATCGGCTTTGCGCCTCACTGACAAATCGTTACATCAGCATTGATGAAACCAAGCAGACAGTTAGATCTTTTGACATTTGCGAGAATACCATCCGGGAAGGGGGTTTCGGTCAATAATTACCTGAAATAAAGAAAAATAAAGTAAAACATTATTTAGTAAACATTTTTTAATATATTAGCATGTTTACTTGAATAATAACACAATGCAACAAATTACGGGTCGTTATCTAGGTGCGGGATAATTTCAATTCAGGATGAAAGACTCATGTTCAAAGAATACAACCCCCGTATTATACATTACAGTATTATTAAATTACGGCGTTGCTGCGAGCTTGAAAAAAAGTATCAATTGCCGAGCAGAAAAAGTAACATAAGCAAACAAAACTGTTATATATTGAACTTTTATTTGAAAAAACAAATAAATAAAATTTTATAAATAAATCCAAAAAAAAAAAATTATGTATATTACTTGCTTTAACAAAATCTGAAAATCTGTATGCTTATTTGCATAACGAAAAACAAACTTATATCAAGCAAATATGTGTAAGCTTGGGCCTTGTATATTCTGATAGTTTCAGCTTTAAAACGCAGGAATATTAAAACAAATCAAATATTTTCTACGCTCTTATCCATATTTTACAGCACGATCTGGACGCCAAAATCAATATCACAAGCATGAGCAAAATATCAAAATTATTTTGACTTTAGCATTATAACTGTGCAATTTAGTACAAACAACCCCAAACACCACACAAACGACTGACACAAGCCCGATAATGCGCAATGTTTTTGTGTGATTAAGAGGCCCTATAACAGCGGCGTGTGCAAATAAATTCAGGGTTGTATTTTACTTATAAGAGTTGCCAAATCAAACTTATAAATATCTATATCTAAATATTTATGGCCTTTTTCATACATTTTTCAATATATGAACCTTTTATAAAGCTACTTTATTTTTTTATGAGTAAGGCCATAAGACTTTAAATAAAAAGAAAAAAGAAACAGTCCAGCGCCTTCGTCTTGGTCTGCAGGCTGTATCGGAGACACAGGCGCTAAATTTAAACGTAGAATACGTGGTATGGTTAAGAGTACATCCAAGTCAAAAAGGAAAGCACACACACTATGAAAAAAATATCGATAACTGAAGCGATAATAATATCGATAGCAAAATCGATCGATAAAAATGATAAAAACATCTATAACAATATCGATAAAAACATCGATAACAAAATCTATAAAAATATCGATAACAAAATCGATAATAACATCGAGAGCAAAATCGATAACAAATTCGATAAAAGTATCGATAACAAAGATGATAAAAGCATCTATAACAAAATCGATAAAAATATCGATAACAAAATCGATGAAAATATCGATAACAAAATCGATTACAAAATCTTAAAAAAAATCTATTACAAAAGCTGATAACAAAATCGATTAAAATATCAATAAAAAAATCGATAAAAAATACCGTTTATTATATCAATAAGTTCCGAAAATATCGATAGCAAAATCAATAACATTATCGATAAAAATTTATCTAACAAAATCGATCAAAAATGTCCATTACAAAACCGATAAAATATCGATTATTATATCGATAAGTCCCGAGAATTCCGAAAATCTCTAAACTCCCAAACTAGTCCCCAGATTGAGTCTCTGTCTATATCCCTTTCTCTATAATTACCTTTATTTTAATCTCTCTTCCTCTATCTTCATCTTTACTTTTATCGGTATCCTCATCCTCATATTTTTCTTTATATTTATCTTTGTTTTTAGTTTTATGTTGATCATAGTCTTCATCTACATATTCTCCTTCACCTTTGCCTTTGATAAATATTTATTGTGCCATCTGTTATTCAAAAGCCGAAATACCTACACACATATGTACTTTCTGTCCCTTCTCTCACTTCCAGCGCATGCACGTGTTTGCAAAGTGATGACGAAGTGATTTTGTCTGGAAAAGCATTTATGTCCATATATTTGAATAAAATAAACATACTTAGAAGATATCAGCCAATACTTCCCATATACCATACGAAAGGGAAATACGCGAATTTTTGATAAAAGAAAACAAAAGCAAAATCATTCGAGTGGTTTTTGAGCATTTTGGTAATAAAAAGAAATTGCAAATTTTTTCAAAATTTTTTTGCCTTTAAATGCCCGATATTTGATAAATTTATATATAAAATTTGTGCACGATAATATTTCAAATGGTCCAAAGAACCCATATCCCGAAAATGAAAGTTAGTGTTTGAAAAACATGTTTTGGTATACACGTTTGTTAATTATGTTTTCTTGTAAAAATAAATAGACTCCCTGAGGAAGACACAATAATGTGTCGAAACGCGTAGGAGGCAGAAAAGAAAAACCAACGTTTTTGCTTTAAAATCAACGGCCGAAAAGCTCCAAATATACAAATCGTAGAAAGTTATATCTGCCAACCATAAGTTGCTAGAGATCTTTAAAGGCTCAAAATTTACCCAAAAATAAACCAATATTTACCGTTGTTTCTACGACGGACACCGAATTGGTTTGAAACGCCACACTTTTCTTTGAAATCGCTTCACTGTTCTCGCGCAATAAGCGTTTTTGTAAAGCTCTAAAAATTATAACTACAACATTTGAACACAGCCTCCATATCGAAACGTAAGACGTATTCTACGTCAAAAATGATTTGCCTTTAAACTAATAATATTCATAGTTTTCAAAAATTCATTTCTGCCAGCCAAAAGTATCAAATGGGACCATCTATGCTATAACTATAGCTGTGGGAATGGCATCGTATTTTACGATATGATTTACTACTTCGATTAACACAATATCGATTGTTTCGTAGAATGACAAATTTAAAAAATATACCTTAAATTTAGTAAATTTTTTTGGCTTGCCGCAGGGTACATATATCATCAGATCAACAATGTGAGCAGCATGCAACAGTTTTGGACAAAATTGGGAAATTTAGTTGGCACATAAATTGTCGAATTACTAACTACTGCCGGCTGACGAAATCATCCCGCCCCAAGCAGTCAATATGTTGCTGTATATTGTTGGCTTCTGGATTCAATTGCTTTGTTGTATTGCTAATTTAGTACTTTTCTCATCGCAAGAGCGCAAATTTAGCAACATTAATCAGAACTGGCTTATGATTTCATTTCATTCGCTATTGCAGTATTTTTAGCAATATTAGCATTGCTTCAGCGCACCACTGTTAAGCTGATGTCAGATTAAACGCTGGCCAACTCCCATCTTTTTGTGCGCGTTGACAATCCTGCCGGTTTAATATTTATTTTGTTTCGTCCAAATTCGAGTTTTCATGCAGAAACATAAATGAAATTTCAGTAAAAAAGTAGTACAAAGCTGTTTTCTTGGCGTTCATTGTGGCGTACCTTTTGCGTCTGGCGCTTTGCTGGCAAAGTTATAAATGTCACGCAAAGCCACAAAGTTTTATCTGGCATCAGCTTTAGTGCGCTGTTATTAGCATTCGGGTTTCGTGTTTGTACCATCATTGATAGTTTCCCTTTCGTTGGTATTCGGTTCGCAAAGCTACCGATCGCTATTCAATAGCCGATCGGCTATGCATCGCCAACATCTCTTGTTGGTGGTTTTAGTTTGGAATAATGCAATGGCAACTTATTACCTCTACCATGTTATTAGTTGTTATTGTTTGTTCTCGACTTTATTGTTGCTGCACATTAAAGTCGTTATTTTGCTGCAATAATTACGGTTTTCGTGTGTGCGTCTGTCAAAAAGGTGGCGTTTTACGCCACTTGGTGACAACCATGGCATCCTGAAGCAACACCAGCAGAACGTCCATATTAGCGAACTTATTTTTTTTTTAAGACTTTTTTGTTTAGTGTGGCATGCATAATTCAACGAGTGTTTGCAAAACTCAAAAATAATGTAACATACTATACGTCATACCATCTGGCCGTACTCTCCAACATCATCAACCGTTTCTGTATTTAAATACATTTACCGCCCTTTGCAAATTTGTAGGAAATGAACAATGCATTGAGCGTTCAAAGTGCAAATTGTTGGAGCTGTCAGTTGAGCATGCGAAAATTCAAATGACCGCAGAAGTTTTTGTTTTTGGAAAAATCCATTTTCATGACATAAATGCCCTCGGAGGATTAAGGGGCGAGAGGTATTAGAAAAAGTGCTGTAAACTTTTTTCAAGTAAAATTTTTTTATCCAATCAACAGAAAATCCGTGCCGTTGACTTTTATTGTCACTTAGCAGTAAACGCATTTTACTACTGTGCATTGAGTCACTCCTTTTTTTTCTTCATTCCCCTTCCTGTCATTAATGTGTTCCGTTCTTGTCGTTCTTAGGTGTAATCATTTTTCTTAGTTACTATTGCGCTTTCATAACTGTATGTCCAATTTGCTCGGAATGAACGACCAATAGAAAATACTAAACTTGTCGCAAAGCAGATTACAATAGGGTATTCATCAAATTGAGCAAGTAGCCTCATTAACGCAACATTACTGTGTGCACAGAAATACCACACGTTGGCTTTCTGATTGGTATTGTTGCGCATAGAACCGGTTTACCAGCATAACATTACTCTTACGAGCGTTGCATAAGGCTCAGAACTTTTCTCCCATCTCACCGGAAGACTTCTGTAATACTTTGCTGACATTTAACGCATCTTCTATGATATTTATATTCGTTTATTTTAGCGCACATCTGTTGCAGTATTACGGCGTGGCAATTTTTCTCTGATAATTCATAAGATCACAGTAACTCCGCATAATACGAGGCAAACTGCACTGATAAGTCAATGACTTCACATTTCCCGCATTGTATTTTTAAATGCAATGCCGATGCTGTCAATTAACGATCATCTTTAAATATATGTACTACTGTCTTTAAATAAAATACTGTTACATTTTGAAATAATAGAAAAGGTCGGAAACCAAAAATAACCTTCGAGGCGACCTTCATTAGAAAAAGGAACAGTCCAACGCCTTCGTCTTGGTCTGCAGGCTGTATCGGAGACACAGCCGCTAAGTTTAAACGTAGAATACGTGGTATGGATGTACTCTTACCAAGTCAAAAACGAAAGCACACACTAATAAAAAAAATATCGATAACAAAAGGGATAATAATATCGATAACAAAAGGGATAATAATATCGATAGAAACATCGATAACAAAATCGATAATAATTTCGATAGCAAAATCGATAACAAAATCGATAACAGAATCAATAAAAATATCGATAGCAAAAGCGATAAAAATATCGATAACAAAATCGATAAAAATATCGACAACAAAATCTATTACAAAATCTATAAAAAAATCAATTACAAAATCGATAAAAACATCGATAACAGAATCAATAAAGATATCGATAACAAAGTCGATACAAATATCGATAACACAATCTATTACAAAATCTATAAAAAAAAATCGACCAAAGGCTATTATCCAGATATTCAACACAAGCGCGATGCAAACCAACAATAAAACCACGTAAAACTCCAAGCATACATAGCAACAACACAAACAGAACAATTTCACAGCACAGCAACAAGCAACATGCAACAAACTGTAGCTGTTGATGGAGAGAAACGTACGGTCACAGCAGACGGAAAAGAATTATTTAATGGTTACGATTTTCGACTAATGAAGATCATTTAATACAAGATTTCGTTTGATTAAACAAAGATAACTAGTGGAAGTGGCGACGATGCTGATTTTAGAGGCAATCAAAACAAAAACAGGGAACGCAAAGAAACAAAAGTAGTCACTGGAGCAAACTGGCAGTCATACAGAATGGATTGAAATTCGCTTGATATCCACTTCACTCTTCATTTCGTTTCATCGCAATCAAACAAATACCTTTGCAAGGCAATGCCACCCAAGTATGCAATAAACCAAACGGAAAAATATATACAATCGTTTAATTTAATTAAGGACCCGCCTGCTTGCTGACATCGGAATGTCAATCAGTCAGGCGGCAAAAGGGCGAATACGAGCTACCATGTGCCAACACGTACACATTAATAGGGTATTCAGTTGGCCATTAACATTGAAAGGGAGCCAAAAACCACACCGAAATAAGCAGTAAATAAAGATCTAAAGATTGTGTTAGTCAGCTTTAATCTACACTTCCCCTTTCCCTTTCTGGCTACTAACTATGAATACTATTAATAACTTAACTAGTGAACCCCCTTGGCGTTAAAACGCCAACAATTTCAAAACCTTAAAAAATATTCCAAATGTTAGTCAGAGTTATAAGATATTCGAGTGCCAATGAAGAACAGTCGCGCAGTGTGTGTTTTTAATTTCATCAAATTTGAAATTACCCTACACCGATGAAAAAGTTCTTAATTAAAATAAAAATAAATTTTTTTCACACATTTACAGGCTGTTTTTAATTTGACCACCCGTTTTTGAAATTCCTTTTGAAAAGTATTCCTAAACTAAGATCTTCTTAAATGTCTTTCGTCTTACATTGTGATACACATGTATTTTAATAAACTGATGAACTAATTTGAATTTTATTGTTCGAACAAATGGCAACCCTCCTATATAAATGTATAATTTGAATGTATCAATTTAAACACGTGGCAACACTCTTTGAAAATTCCAAATGGTCAAACTAAAGACATTTTAACATTCTTTCGTTTGACTACGGTATTTTTATATTTCATATATATTTTTTGTATTAGTTAATTGAGTTAGACCTTTCAAACAGGCGGCAGCCCTCTTCAAAAGTATTTTCAAGCTTAATCGTTGTTAAGTCTCCTTCTCTTCCTTCCTGACATTGCGATACATATTTTAATTAACTGATGAATTAGTGAAATTTTTTTTTTTTTAATATGGCAACCCCGCTAAGTACAGTTCAGAAATAAAACTTTTCAAACGCCCTTCGATTGATACCCATATTACAACAATTAATTTAACCTACTAAATAATTTAAATTTACCTATTTAAACAGGTGGCAACCCTCTTCCAACACATCAAAAATATTCTTAGCGGTCAAACTAAAGATTTCTTAACACTCCTTCGTTTGACATACACATTTTCATATTTCATATAACTTGTGTATAAGTAAACTAAATGCGACATCGGTAGCAACCATCTCAAAATATTTTCAAACTTCTACTCTCTGAAACCCCTTTCGTTTGGCACCCATATTGTGATACATATTCCTATAACCTAATATGATTTTTTAAACAGATGGCAACCTCCTATAGCTCAGCTAATGAACAAAGCTTTTCAAAACCATCTCGATCTATGCTCATTTTATAATAATTGATTAATTTTTTTAAATAGTTTTAAAAAAAGGTGGCAACTCTTTTTAAAAAATTTAAACCTCATTCCACATATCTATAGTCCAAACCTTTTAAAATGACACCTCATTTTGGAAAATCCAACGAACAGTGCGAATATGATGGCATTGATTTTTAAATAATTTGAATTTAATTGTTCAACAGGTGGCAACTCTTTTCGAAAAACTAAAAGCATTTTTCACATCTATAGACCAAGCGGTTTAATTTGGCATCTCATTTTTGAAAATCGGGCGAACGGTATAGATCTTATGTCCTGGGCAAGAAAACTCGCCTATTATATATATAGATAAGCATTTTTATACGTTTGGAATCCGTATACATTTTGAAAAGTCGAACTTAACATTGGCATTCTGTAGTAGACTTAAGAATATTTTCAACTACTAATGAGATATGCTGTTCTTGACGAATTAAATTAACAACAATACACGCATTGGCAACACATTTGGTTTAAGTTTTAGTGGTATAAGTTTTTTGTTATTGCAGAATACCATCGACATGTACATATGTATATATACTAGGGATGTTAATTTTTTCGCTTTTTACGATGCCGTGATTTTCGGGCGGTCGTTATCACAATCATTACTTTTCAACAACTTGAATCGAAAAATTGCTACTATCTCTCCTACCATAAAATAAATAAAAAATAAATGGGTTTGAAACCTACTTTTTTATTTAAAGTTTTTATTTTTTCTCTCCGACTTCCGGATTTATTTAGAAGGACTTTGCAATTTCAAAGCTATAATTAAATCCAAAAATTGTTTAAAAATGAAAGAGGAAATTTTTTAGGGTTTAAGAAAATTAAAATTTTTTGTTTTTCTTTTTTTTGTTGAACGCGCAAATGACTAGCTATTTCACAGATCGCCTAGTTTATTCAGAAACTGAAATCGTAGACCTATTTTTGTCACACAATCTTATGGTACTATGTATATATTGAAGTTTAGATTTTGCATCTTTCATAAAACCACTTTCGCACAATAACCGCAAACCACCAACCACCAACCGAGGGATAAGCGCCGAAGAATTCAATGCAACAGAGCCGCTTAGTGCAAATGCATTTCAATTAAAATCCATTTATTATGCAAAAACAAAAGCCACAATATCAAGCAGCAAATACGTTACTACAAAAAGGGAACAAGCCACAAATGACATGACCACGACAACAAGTGCAGCAGATGAGCTCGCCAGCGCAACTTCTCTGCCCATACCGATCCGAATGCATGAATGAATGAATGATTGCCATGCCAAACTGAGAACTTCAATAGCAAGTTGCTTGCACACTCAACTCCCATACTCAAACATACCCTGCAGGGAAACCGCGAACTAGTGAATCAAATTTCTAGTTCGGAACTATCGAAAAAGGGATACAGCGGCAGGCAATTGACACTTCCTAGGACATCGCCATGTTAAATGCGCCAGTTTTTGTATGTAAAAGAGATATATCGCGGACCAATACTGTGTCTAAATGTACATATAGAAGCGCAACAGTTCAGAACTAGCGATTTCCCCCACAGGGTATGTACATACACATACAAGTGTAGCCACTACCAACACACTTATGCTGCAACCGCAAGTGACAGCAAGAAAGAAGAACCCAGTGGGAAAATGTAATGTATAGACATCGAAAAACTAGTCAATAAAACAAAAGCTTTTGCACTCGAAAATGCATTTTTCCCACGACGATGTCCTACGAAAAGTGGGACATTAAAATTTGCATTACGTGATGTGGAGGAATGAATGTGATTTAATATGAATTGATGGGACTTAAGAATTCTGATTACATAGTAAATAGTAATGGAACTCATAAGAAATACATTACATTATTTATCACTCACATAATGCATTAGTAGTTTTCTCACTGGGAAGTTACCACCGCAGTTATAGTAGTAGCGGCGAAACTCAAGTTTATGGCTGCAATAATCCACCAACGGGTAGGGGGCGTCGCTTTGCTTGCCTTTTTTTGCCGTGACTCCTTTAGTGTGACGCTTATCAATTTGCATAATTCTAGTTGGGATCGAATTTCTTAATGCAAATCAACACCAACTGCCTTCTTTTACTCCTTACTATAAATTCACTACTTTGGCTTGCCTATGGAGCAAGTTATGTAAATATTTTAAGCTTCAACGCCTCACACGCTCCTCTCTCACTAAACAAAGTGTTAATTGCCGAACAGCATGTACATACTTGATCATCGTACTGTCTCCTTAATTAATTAACTTTGCAAATTCGTTGACTCACTTCTGCTCTTGGTGCTTTTTCTGTGAGGCCATGAGAAAATAATATTTTTTTTCTGCTTTCATTTTTCGTATTAAATAACTTTCCGCGAAGAAAAGAGAGATACTGGATACTGGATACTTATGTAAGTGCGTAGTATTTATAGCTTCACTAAATACTGGATAAAAAGTACTAAACAGTTTATTAAATACTAAATACTTGCTATTTACTCAGTGTAAAAATAAATAATTTCGCGACTTTCGAGACTATTTCAGTATTTTCGGGGATACTTTGGCATTTTCGGGACTATTTCAGAATTTTAGGTATTCTAGGTAATCTACGGGATTTTAGGGATTACTTCGGAATATTCGCCACTATTTCGGGGTTTCTTGAGCATATGGAGATTTTCGGAACTGGTTCAGGATTTCCGGTCTTCTATAGACTATTTCGGGATTCTGGGACCACTTCGTAATTTTCGGGACTTTGTTAGGATATTCGGTATTCTAAAGATTATTTCGGGATTTTCGGACCTATTTCTATACTTTCACGACAATTTCAATCTTTTTATAATTTCCGGGATTCTCGCTTCCAGATTTTTAGGATTTTCGGGAGTCGAGGGAAAATTAGTTGAGTTGAGGTGTGCTGAGGTGAATTTAGTAGAGGTGAATTAAGATGAGGCGAGTTGAGATGGACAAAGTTCAGATGTGTACTTAACAGACAATCTCAGAGTTTGGGATACATTTTCCAATAACGCTTTCAGTATGAAACAGCATTCGAACTTTGGGGGAGTATCTTAAAATTAGTACGCTACGTAAAGGGAGTCTCAGGTATCAGTGCTCTTAAGATTTCACTATGACACATGGATAGTAACGTAAAGCCCATGCCAAAAACCTTAAAATTATTCCATAGTGTTATTATTAAAACCCACTTAATCTTTGAAAAATTAAAAATATAGTACAAAATGTTAAAATATTTCATGAAATACTATTTTCCGCATACTTTTTGAGACATAGTATTACCCATTTTAAAATCTGCTTATCATTTTTAGACTGATTTTAGTCTGTTCGACCAGCTGATAATTATTGCAAATTATCACAAGTTATCAGGTTTTGGCGATCCCGTACACAAAAAACTTGCAAAGTAGGGGAAATTGA
This sequence comes from Rhagoletis pomonella, assembly GCF_013731165.1. NCBI lineage: Eukaryota > Metazoa > Arthropoda > Insecta > Diptera > Tephritidae > Rhagoletis > Rhagoletis pomonella. Next base: position 33,146,226 of record NW_023458558.1, on the reverse strand, counting down.
GATCGCGAAGTGACAGTTGACTTGAAGGGGAAGTGTTAGAAAAACAGCGGATCAAAGTCATCCGTTTACAATTTATGAAAATCATGAAATTTATTTTGATGATGTTTAAGTGTAAAATAACTAATAAGAACTGCAAATGTTTCGGAATAAACCAAATACTCATTTACTTACGTTTGATTAGCATTAGCTTTAGGAAAACCTTACACGTTTTCCGCTTCATGCTTTTGTATGTTAACAAAACTTCAATCAGCTCTACTAAAAACTTGCAAGTTTTTGCTAGTTTTGCGTTCGCGTACTTTTTTGGATTTTCTTCAAATTTGAAAGATAATCGTTCGTTGCTCTCTTGCAAGTCGACTGTCGACTTTTTAATAATATATTAACGAAGTTCAAAAGCAGTCCAGCAAAAATATTCAATTTTTTATTCAGAATTTTGCAGTTTTTTGGCCTAGTCATCTTAAATTTAAAAATATGCTAGTATAAAAATCCTGAAAAATTCCGTGGATTTTTTTAATTTCTTTTTAAAGTACGATGCTATGCACCTTCTACCATATAAACAAAATTTTCGAACATATTTTATAAGGATGAAAATGGTGGGACATGCGCCTGCAAAAAAAATTACCAAAAATCAACGAGATTTCTCAGAATTTTAAAACCTACACAATATTGTACTAAAATTTGAAACATTTGAAATTAAAAAATTAATTCTTCCGACAGTTTCTTTTATCTGCCTATTTGTCTTTCTTTACTTTTACTTGAGAAATGTCATCGCCGTCGGGAATACGCAATTTTATATCCTATCATTTTTGTATAAATGCATACATGCCGTTTTGCTTACTTACTTCAACTAGACCCCGCCGCTTATTTTTTGAGTCCACGAGCAGTTGCACTCACTCACTACGTATTATTTCCATTTCAATACACTAACATCTGTTCACTATTTTAATTTGGTTTCTTCATTATTTACTTTATTGCACTGGCAACAAAACTGTTAAATTTGCACATCTTTTCCGCGCTTATATTTATAATGAGTTCATTTGTGTGCGTTAGTGTACTGGTATCTCATACACTGCGCGCCAGCTTAGCCTCACCTACGCAATTAACCGTCCAGCGGTAAAAAGAAACCGACTCCGTTTACAGTTAGCAAGAAAATAAAACCCTCTCATCGTGATAAGCCACTGCCAACTGCATCTGGTTAAGTTGGAACAAAATCGTAGCGGTTGGTGGTGGTTTGAAGTCAAATATAATATGCAGCATGTTGTTTCGCTAAAATGTTGGATTGCAACAAGAGATCGTACGCTGTAGTGCAAACAATGGAAGGCTATTTTCTACGGCAGGTAACTCTTTTACTTAACACTCAAGAGATCTCAAATAATTTCTTCAATTCATGCACGTTTTCTCTTTTTATTTACTTCACTTTTAAAGCTCTCTCTCTTTTTTTCTTCGAATTTGCGAATAATTTTTCATTAAACATACAACCGTGTGTCGGTCGCCCCGATTAAGTATATCTGTGCCGAAAGCACAACTAATTTATTTTTCTAATAAACTTGTTTTTGTATGAAATCAATCTAGTAGTTTTCAAACTTGTTGCGAGTTCGTAATAGCGAAGGCTATGTGTTTATAAAGAAACAGAGAACGTCTTAAATATTACTCTCTCCTTCTTCCTATTTATTTTTAACATCTCTTTCAAGTTTTTAAATTTTTTCTCTTTACTTGCTTAGTAGATTTTACTTCACATAGAGTTACCTTAATCTGTGGTGATTATATGATATATGAGTATATGATATTTAAATTCAAGTTTCATTCATAGATGTTTAGTCACATTAGATTGTCAACCACTACATCTACTTCGAAAGCGTTAGCAAAATAACAAATGCTGGAGGGGAATTCACATTAAGCCGATTGGTCGGTTTTGTAATTGGGAAGTGAGCACGCCAGCAAAAAGCTCATCCAAAAAAAACCATTATTGCAGAAAATTGTATGTACTCATTTTTTTTGTACCGTTTCTACTGTTCCCGTTCATCGCTGAGAGTGGGCACTAAGGCTGTTAAATTTTCTAGGAAAAGAGAAAAACATGTAGAGACTTCATAACGGTGTTGACACTATTGTTGCAAATGGCACTTATTCGTTATTTGATAGTTCTTATGAGCCCTTAAACTGTAGCTTTTACTTGCGCATGCTCTGCAATTACATTTTGGTAAAAGACCGAAGGCCTTACTCGATCTTACCCATTAGTTTTAACTTTTTGGTGAATATTTCTGGTAAAATAGGCATTGTTCATATATTTCTAGTTTATCGAATAATTTACCATACATCCATAATTAGAGTGACCGAATTTTCGATTGTGAGTGCCCTCTTCAAGCGAGTGTCTGGCGCTTCGTCTATAGACCCGGTTATCGACACAAAAAGTAGTCAATTGCCTCTTTCTCACCACGCCAACTTCTGTAGATATTACGTTTTGGTATTAGCCATCGTTGAAGCGGCCACGCTGTATTCGGCAATTTTTTTAGCCTAATCACTATAAGTTGGTAGTACGGAGCTCGCGTCTTCTCTTGGCATCTCTTAGCCGTGTCTGGCCATGTCATCAACCGATTGATTACCTGCAACACCGCTATGTCCGGGGACCCAATATAGAGTGACGTTGATATGACTCAGTGGGGCCAGCGTTTAATGCAATTCCCGATTTTACTTCTTTTTTTTCCCTTCAGTACTACTTACTTTACTATCGACAAATATATTGGCTGTATCTTCTAGAACCGTTCTACTAAGTAAAATACTAGCCGCCCTTTCTATAGTGCAATTCTCTGCTTGGAAGGCTCTGCAATCATTCGGCAGACGAAAGAACCAATTGATCTTCAAGATCTTCGCGTAGAGACCGGATCCAGTTCTTTGCTCTATCTTTGCACTATCAGTGTAGTGGCAGACCTGCTTCCTATTATTCTCTGGGCATGAACCTAATATGTACCTTCGTATAGAAGTCCCAAACCGGCCTCTTTTATTTCATTCAGTATTACTGCATCCCCGAAATTGGTTGCCTTCACATGTTCTGACCTCTCGGAGTGCGCTCTTTACGGTCGTAATATGGATGAAAATATGCGGCGGTTACAAGTGAAATATCATGTTAGGCCCTCCCTGTGGTGGGCTACTCACTGCCCCCGGTATGCTAATATATGCGAGTCTTTGCAGTTTACCTATTATTTTCCTGTTATTACCCTTTTTTAGAGCACTCCGCCGTACTAGGGAACCGTGGGTTGCAATTGGTCTCAATAATGTGGTGTACATAGTTTAGGTGACGTACGATGACAAGGTCCTGGCAAGTAATAAAAAGCCACACTTCACAAAAATAAAACAGGAGCTGTTTTCTCACACCCCGAATCAACAAATAAACCAACGATTCCATGTACAATTACTGATGCCTGTGTTTAGGGAATTAAATAGTGTAAGCTGTCAGCTTTCACATTAAGTGAAAAAAAGCATTGACTCTTCAGTGGACCTTTTGTAATTGGGGCTAGTTAAAGAAAATGGCAAACGACACAATCAACAAAACAATAATCGTTCGACGCTTTAACATCACTGAATCCATAAATCATTATTCGAACAACATTAAATGGAAAATCTTACATCAGCTAGAATAATTGTTAAACAGACAGAAAATGGAAAATTTTTTAAAAGAATAACTTCTTAAACCATCAGAGATGCTTTTCGCCCACCGCCACACAATACATAGGCAATAGAAGAATCGATTGTCAATTATAACGACCAGGCAAGTATATAAATCAAAATATATATGAATCTGCAACTAAAGCTAGAGGCGTCAGATATGCAGTGACAATTTTTCGTAGACTATAAGGTGCATCTGTTTTCCAGCGGCACAACAAACACATTACAGAAATAAAGCTCACGCGAATGCAAAAGTAACCAGCATTTGTCAATTCCACCTACTATGTTTGCTTTGCTGTAACTGCATATGTTTTTGTAAGAATTTCCATTGTTATGCTGCTGCAATGACAAAACAATGCAATACAAAAGACTTAAGCTGCACACTCGATTTTGCACTCAATCGATATGTATGTATGTGCTTTAAATATTCATATTATAACGGCGGTTTTATGTGTATGATATCTATGTGTACGCACGGCATTGTTATTAAAGTAGGTTATGAAAATTTCAATTGAAAACTCCCACTAAAATGTAGTATACGTTTTTTTTATTATTATACGAATACTATTTACATATGTATGTAAATATTTATGTACAGGGTGTCCTAGACCATTCGTCCACCCGCTCTGAGATCAAGGGACAAGTTTTTTTATTAAAAAACGTAAAAATATGACCTACCAAATCAAAGACGTTCTATCTTCGAGCGGTACTACCGACTTTTGGTTTCCACCTGGACTTCTGAAATGGGCGCAAATATTTTTATTAAAAAACGAAAATATATTAACTGCCAAGTCGGGGATATTCTATCTTTTTGTAATATCACCGACTTCCGTTTCGACCGGATTTGGGTTAAACGGACCGGAAGTCCAATATATAAAAATATTTCCGACAAACTTTTATATTTTTATGCGCAGAACGCGAATCTGTTTAACCTACATCCGGTCGAAAAATGAAATCGGTAATACGACCAAAAGATAGGTCATTTTGGACTTGGTAAATCGCATTTTTATACCCGAGCGCACTTGTGCACAAGGGTATATTAATTTTGTTCACATAACGGTTGTTTGTAACAGCCAAATCGAATCGAGATAGATATAGACAAATGTATACATAAATGATCAGGATGAAAAAAGAAATCGATTAAGCCATGTCTGTCTGTCCGTCCGTCTGTTGGTCTGTCCGTCTGTCCGTGTACACGATAACTCGAGCAAAAATTGAGTTATCTCAACGAAATTTGGTATGTAGGTTTCCCTCAATCCAAGGTAGGTTGGTATTGAAAATGGGCGAAATCGGACTGTAACCACGCCCACATCCCATATAACGGTAATTTTCAGAAATACGAAAACTGCGATATTTTAGTAACTACTGAAGATAATTCACTCAAAATTGATATTTACAATAACTTTAGACGAAAAATAAGAATATTATAAATTTTTGGAAAATGGGCGTAGCCACGCCCACTTATGGTTACATGTGTATATCTTGGTAACCGCTGCACCAATTTCTTCCAAACTTGGCACAGTTGTTGACCTTGGTACAGCATACAAAATCGCCGAAAATTTTTAAAATCGGACGATAACCACGCCCACATCCCATATAACAATAATTTAAAAAATACAAAATCTTCGATAAATCAGTAAATATTAAAGCTAATTTATTCAAATTTGATGCTTGCAACAATTCTTTACCAAAAAATACGTTTATGGTAAAATTTTGGAAAGTGGGCGTGGCACCGCCCACTTATGATCACATATATGTATCTCGGTAACCGTTCTACCAAGTTGTACCAAACTCGATGTGGTTATTGTGCTTGCCACATATAAGCAAAACGTTGAAAATTATTGAAATCGGACTAAAATTACGGCCGCTTTTCATATAACGGTAAATTTCAGAAATGCTTGAAACTGCAATATTTCGAAATTGAAGGACGCTAATTTACTCGGCTGACCATCTAGCGGTAGGTTTTGGAAAGGTGAAAAAACATATATTTAATACTTGCGCCGGGTATTTAATGTTCGGCTCCGCCCGAACTTAGACTTCCTTACTTGTTTTGTTGAAGTTCGAAAGCCATTTAGAGGTTAAATAAGGCAGCTCCGAGAAAAAAGTTTCAAATAAAAGTTATGTATGTATTTTTATCCTCAGAATGTGTTTTTATCCTCAAAAAACATATATATCTAATTTAAAAAAATGGACTTCTGCATTTATACGTTTTTTGCTGCCTAAATTTTTTAATACACAGTGTTCGCGGGAACACATTTTAAAAATGCATACATATACTATTCTATTAAAAAATAGGGATATAAATTCCAGAACAACAAACTTTGTATTCATAATTTTTAGAAAAATTCCAAGTAGCTTATTAACGTGCAAGTTTCAACGGGCTTAGAATTCACGTTTCACGAATTCTTCCATAGAAAACAAACTGTCCAACATAGTAACTTTGTATGGAATAAATGCGTCGCGGCGCGTCGTCAGCAAAAAAAAAATCTAAGATCAAAGGTGTTTTTTATAGACTCTTCAAACTAGAATGTTGTTGTTGTGAATATTTTTTAAATTATTCTAATTTATGTACAAAGTGAGAAAATTTTATTAAATTAATTGAAAATCTGTTTCTGTACTATACTGTAAAAATGTTTTCGCAGTAATATGTTTTGGCCGAAAAAAGATACGAACGTTAAGCATCCCCGATTTGGTAGGCCATATTTTTGCCCTTTTCAATAAAAAAAAAAATGATCCTAGTGGGTGGACGGGTGATCTAGGACACCGTGTATAGATACATACATACACACACATATCCATACATTTGGTATTGACATTTTTTTTTTCTGTAAAAAGCTGGCTGCCACCAAATATCATTTCTTTCTTACCTTAACTAAACATATTTTCCCTTTGTTTTAGTCTTTTTCCAATGCTCATATCTCATGTTTATAGTAGAATACTTGTGTTAAAACTCAAACAAAAAGCTTACAATATTGACAACAACAACTCATCCTTTGACCGGCAAGTATGGATTCAAGCAAAAGCTATATGAGGTTATATGGCTTTCCATAAGCGTGCAATGGCTTGTTATTTAGCTTGTTTGACAATAGATAAAACAAATTGACTTTTTGTTGTGCCAAAAATGTCGACTTGTCATTTTACGCTGCTTGGACAGCTGAGGAAGAAGAAGACGACTCCCGCTGCACGGGGCACAGTGGACGGTTTGGTTGATCTAGCGTAAGGAAATTCATTTCTCTAAAAATAAAAACCAATAAAGAAAGTTTCACAAAGTTGGTAATTTTTATCTAATACTAGCCCAAAAAGGAACAAACTTAAATATTTTTTTTTTAATTTATTTTTGCTATTTATAAATATTTAATATTAAAAAAAAATGTACTTGGAGTCAGTTCTCCGAATCCGAATCGGATTTTTCTGATTCTTCAGAATAATCTAAAAGAAGTTTTGCACAGAGTGGTTATGACTGAATGCGAAGAGACTAATTAAGAGTTCATCAGGTCTTTCATATAAGCGCGAGTTTTTGCGAGTATTTATGCTTAAGCCAAAAATTTCGTAAGTCTTCACTTCGAGCTTCGAATGCTTTTTTCGACATAATGCCTATCGAAAGTAGTGCACATACAATAATATCCTCTCCATGAATCGATATCTTGTATACTGAGTAGAGCATGTAAAACCATGGATATCCCCACATGAAAATTTTTATGTTATACAATTCATATTCGCGAAAGCTGTCGGTATTTATTGAATATCCAGGGGGCAAGTCTTTTTGTTACTTTGTGGCTTGCTACCGTTATTTTAAAATAATCTCCGAGCCGTATTACCACTATTAGTGCTACCAGGATCTTGCATTGGAATTTCTACCAATAATGCCATGTCGACCTCGAACTTGTCTTAGATAACTGCCTTTCGTTGATCGACTATGCTCTTTTCTGAGCCACGGACCTTCAAAACTGCGAATCCAACTACATATGCAAGGTCGACAGTCCGAATATCAGTAAGTCATCGTTGCTTGGCAAGCCGTTAATGGCATCTAAATAGTTCATCATTTTGGACGTGACCTTACAAAGGCCGCATGTTTGCGATGATGTTTCCGCAATCTCGCTAAAAACTTTCCCAGCGATCATCGTAAGCCGCAATTTGTAGTCAATTTGAAAGCTGCTCTATCGCATGGCCACAATTTGCAATATTTGAGATTGATTTCATATTCCCAATCTCGGCTCTGACTTAATCTGTAGACTCTTTGGTAATCTTTATTTTGAGATGACTACAATACCAAGTCGAGCGAGGATTTTTTCAAAGGATGCAGCTTCCTAATAGCGCTTGTAGCGGTACAATACAAATGAAAAATAAATGCTCAGCTGTCATTTTATATTAAACATAAATTGCTGAAACTTTGGCGATAGTTTGTGTGTTCAGGTTTCATACTTTTCGTCATCAACTGTGATTTGAGTAAATGCTTTGTGTGGTCCAGAATTTCTTGCATTCTAATCACATCCAGATAATACATCCCCTGGGCGGATGACAAAGCATCACATGTTGGGAAGATATTGGCTTTTCGCGTTTTTTTACCAGCTTGCAAAAGTTTATATGAATTTTTGGTGTAATCATCATCAATGTAAAGGGCCAAAGCTTCCTTTGGAGTATATTTTATGGGCAGCTTTTGGTCTATACCCAGGCTTCTTTTTATTTCTTTACATCCGTATCTGTGCCTACCATTTAAACTATATCCGTTTGCCATATTTGTGTAGGCTAATACGTATTGCTTTTATGAACTCGTTGTAAGTGTTACCTTCCACGAGATTCTAAACTTTGGTGCATTGAAGTTTTGAGTGGAATCAGCAATGTCCTTTTCCTTTCTTCCTGCACCCGATTTCCCTTCTTCGTTTAACCGAGCTGCGTTGATGCACTCGATTCGCTTTTTATCCCTATTACATTTTATCCACCTTTCAGACAGCCTTTTTCAGAAAATTTTGAGTTCCACAACAATGCTATTGTAATCCTGCTCAGTTTAGTTGGAGGCAGTTCAGAATGATATTAATTCCAAAATCACTTCTCCCCAAAGTATTTTAGATCAATAAGTCTCTCATCGTTCACACTAAAAACACTTGAAATAGTTATTGACCTATCCATAAGGAAGAGTACTCGCATCCACGCAATTGACACAGCGCAGCATGCCTATCGTAAAGGTAGTTCAGTGGATAGCGCCGTCCACAGAGTGGTCGGTTCTATTGAAAAGTCACTGGAATACAGGGAATATACCCTAGACAGCTTCTTAGATATTGAGATGGCAACGTTGAAACGGAAGCAATTCGTATAGGGCTGCCATAATCCTGAATACTAGAAATACAGTTTCTTTGGTTCTGGCGTTGCATTATTTTGAAGTATTTTCTGATGTTATTAGCAATGTAGTTTTGTGGCACATTCCGTAGAGCTGAATAATTGATGATGATGAAATGCTAATGTTCTGAATTTTTTTTTATCATGAAGGACCAAATTTCTCTTGACGGTGACGTAACTTGGAAAAATGTTTGGCGCTTTTAAAGTGGTCTTGAATGCTTGCCTTACAACCATCAGGAAATTCCTCATACTCTACAATGCGCCTGATGGTAATTTTTGCCATTTTGTCTATGCATAACCTGAAGATAATTCAGGTAGGCTGTCTGAAGTGAAGCCATTCTAAAAGACTTACCCAATAAGGACTGAAAAAAGTGCTTCTCTGCATGCTTCCTAGAAATTTGTTTCCTATTTACAATTTACGCAAATGTGCTTAAGTATATTTTTATATTATTTAGCATTACAAACAGAATTCAATATGCATTTTGAGTCGCAATAATTTGATCTTAAAGAAGTATGATTTTTATGAACAAAAAACAGCATTAAAAGAATTTCTTCAAAGGCCTTCTGAAGTACGTCCTACAAAAGCCCTTCTGAAAGCTCTTCTTTGAGTAGCGAAAGCAGAAGCCCTTCAATTTGTGCCACTCCGTACAAAATAGTAAGGAGAAAGGAATGACTCTCAGAAATGCCTTTTGGAAAAGATTTTAACTCCTAAAAGTATCTACTGCTTAGTATATGTGACCCCTCTGCCATGTACCTGTTCAGGAACTTGCACTTTTTTGGCATTTGCCTGAGGATACAAAATTAGATTTTAACCAAATTAACTAACCAGAAAGAAAATAAATTCACCAGTATACCTATTCTCAAACCAGTAAGCGACAATATTCGGATCGCTATCGCAAGTAGCTGGCTTGTGTTATGAATGTCGCAAAATTACGATAGCGATACGATACTTGTCGCTAACTAGTTTGAGAATGGTCCCACAGACATTGTTCAACATGTTAGAAAAAATGTATCATTATCCTTTCTCGGTGTCTGCATTGACCTTCATAAAAAACCTTATGTGTGGACCAGGACACCAGGAAAATTTGTTTCAATCAGGACAGATCCTGAAAAACCCAGAACGTCTGGCAGCCCTATATTAATAGGGCTCTCGATAAGTTGTACTTTCAGTTGTGTAGCTTCAACTTTAAAGCATTTGAATTAAGTTTATCATCAAAAAATTATGCTGAAGCCCACTGTTCTCTCAATCGTTTCAGCTATGAAGCACAATTTTCTTTTCATTTTTCCTGTGACTCATCTTTCGCTGCGCTTAAGATTTATTTATTTTCATATTTCCAAAAAAACGACATTGGAACGAGTAATAACAAGAACAATGACAGGATCTAAAATTCACAGCAACAACCAACTGAAACTTAGCTTCCAATAACAATTGGTAAAAAAAAATGCTGCCGTTGAATAAGAAAAATAATAATGCAATAACTAATAAGCTGCAGACGTGCAACGGTTTTGGTATTGTGTGCCACAATACCGATCTGCGCAGCTTAGCTACAAAGCATTTACACAGCAAATAAATATGGACAAAATGAGCCTCCCCCACTTTGGAAGTAGAGTTCGAAACCTAAAAAAACACTAGATACACGAATGAAAGCGGATAACTTCAATAAAGCAACGGTTGCACGAGCTTAAAGCAGTGGATGTTGCAACAAGTAGGCAAGCAATTGGTAAACGTTTGTAGAAGAAGGAAGACCGCTGTTTGCAACACACCACTTCCCATGACTCGAAACTTCTTCGCAGACCTGTTGATATACTTCTACCGTTCTGTTGCGTTGTTGTTTTTATAGCGAGGCCCATAAATAATGTGAGTAATTGCCGTACTAAGAGTCGCGCACAAGCGGTATTGGCAATTTGAGAAGGAATTCACCATGTTGTAGAATACTCATACACACTTTAGTACGTTTTAAACAATGCTGCTCTATTCAAATCTCGGTCCAATTGGCTAACAGCAGCTGCTCAAATCTTTTATCAAGCGCATCTTAACTTCTTCGAAGAGAGTTCAACAACAAACCTCCCGCATGCGTTAACAAGCATTCTCGCCTTTCTGCAGGTGTTGCCAATGCCACATAATTGCCGCTTCTATATTTGTTGGCAAATGTGGCAATTTAGATGCCTTGTAAGCTTCCACCACACGCGCGCACTGCCTTGGTGTCTTCGGTTTCCATTGTTATTTTCACACTGTTCTGCGCTTTATTTAGTTTTTTTTTTTCTTAAGCAAATTCTACATGTACGTAGTGTAACTAAGTCAAATTTTAAATCTGCTTAGTGAAATATGCAGATCAGTATTAGGGTGTATCGAAAACCAGGTTTTTTCAATTGTATTTCGGTTCGTGGTAAGAATGTTGTGATCATCATCATTATTTTGTAAGATTCGTTATTTACTAAATTTTTTAAAATTACTATTATTATTAGAAGAAGACGTGGCGACAAAAAGATACTCACATGGAAAAATGCAGAGGCAATAATAAAGTGTTTCTTCCAATTAATACCCTTGAACCTCAACCGCGCAGCCACGAAATGTTGGCAGCAGAACTATGTAAATCTGCTAACCGTGAATTGAGAGGACTCTATAACGGATGTTCCCTCTCGGCCTGCATGAGTTTTCTTCGTATAGTAAGTTGACTGTAGGTGAATCATCCAGTCCACAGATACATTACTTAAACGCCCATATGTGCGGTTTTGTATGCGGCTATGTAAACCTTCCAATTATAGGAGAAGTAGCGGCTTTAGGCTGCAAATTTGTTTGAGTAACGGTCACTGGAAGGTAACACGAACCGCTTTGCTCACTCATTCGGGATCAATTATGAATGAAATTGGCCCGCGATTTCTGTTCCCTGACCCGAGGTTATACACAGAGCTCTGGTACATCTTCACAACCAGGGTAGCACCTGCTCTACCTTCCAGATTGTTACACTTTCTGTGAGAGATGGCACGCCAGTGTTTAGGTACGGACGTAGGCAAGCACATCCGTCGTTTTCAGATCGGGATATGGAATCCTGCTTTCCTGATAGGGGCACACCCTTAAATGTAAACAGTGAAGTTTGCACCCTCTTTACGCGGCATTCGCTGCACCATGGCCGTGAGCCAATCTCAGTTGGCTTGAGAGAGGCATTTCACCACAATGGTTCCATCCCTCACTTTACACTCACGGACGTTAGCCACAGTGCCGGAGGCAGCGGTAGTTTATTTTTGCATTTCTCCTGCATGAGTTTCACCTCCAGATTCCGCCTTCTTATTCTCCTCTTCTGGGCTAATGAAGACAAACCCACTCCTAAACTGGTGAGTCATTAACAACAAGTGGACTGGTACTACCTCACTGCTCTCCTCTAGGATGTGCTTCCGATTGTTGATACAGGAGACTTGAGTTATCGTTGGAGCCTCCAGGATCCTGGTCCTTGCTGAAGATGCGGATGGATTTCCGCAATTATGCGCACGTCCTTTCTTTGCCGGATTAGGTGGGTATTTCTATGCGAATTTTTCCTTTTATCCCCCTACTTCCCGAAACGCACTAATGCTATTCGGGCACTCACGCCAATGGATTTAAGTCTCCTTTTATCACAATCATGCCTTACTGCGACTATATTCTCACCTCTAGATGCAGATCGCCTAGATTTTGAAAGAGTCTTAGGCTCAGGCAGTCGAGGTTGAGGAAAATAAAGACCTTTGGGTATAGCTCAATCTTAAGCTTTGGGCCGATAGCAAATACATAAACGAACTGGTGGCAAGCCATGATTTCGGCTTGAATGTACTTGTGCGGTTCCCATCCAGACGGGAATGATAAGGAAGCAATCTATATCTACAATAATGGATCCAATATGGACTGCGGTGTAGGGACAGGAGTTCATTCCGAGGAGCTTGGCATCAGTGGGTCCCAGCGTCTGGCATACCATACCATCATATTTCAGGCTTAAGACCTGTATGTATATGAAGCTACTAAATAATAGTGCTCCCAATAAATAAAGAGCGGTTATTTTCTAATTTATCCAGGTATCATTCCTAGATAGATCATCTACTGAAACCAAGTCTAAGCAAGTCAAGAAATTCAAGATCGATCTACGCTCAGTATCCATATCTCTTATCTGCCTGTTTGGATGAATTAGTAGTGGTGTACCTTCCCCCTCAGATAAATACAAAACAGAAATCCGCTTGCATTTTGTGAAACTAGCAAATTGGTAATTAGAAATCCAGGCTATAACAGGAAAAGAACGGCAGATTTGTTGAGTAGGTCAAGGGTAGCAGTATTTAGGATTGCAGCGAATATCACCGGTCGCAGGCCGCTAGGAAAACATGCTTGTAGAACAGGACTCCCAAACTACGAAATGTGCCGCAGCTTCCGGCTTCCATATATCAGTTCCTGTGCGATTGCACAGGTCAACCAACCAACCAAAGCTTTACAATAATTTGTTAAAGGTCTAAAAAATTACAGTCCCTTTAATTTGAAAAAAAATTGAACATCCCGCTTTGCAAGCTGTCAGCGTTTTGAAGTTTTAGAGGGTTTCGTATACTTACGAATAAATACCGATAACAATACCTTGAAATCCAGCGATGAATTGCTCTTGCCAAAAAGTGCTTCTTTGGGCTGAATAGACGATTCGGCAATAAATTCCTCTCACGACGAACGAAAAACACACCCGATAAATCTCTTATCAGCATTTCTGAGGTATAAAAACTACCTTAAAACAGAGCCAAGCATAACGCAGTGTCATGATTGGTAAGTGAAAAACACTTACTCACTTTTATGATTATATGTGGGTTTTTTTTTGCAAATAAGTTGATTTCACAGTTTTTTCTATTCACTGTCAAATATTTTTCAGCGATGTTAAGAAGGCGCATGCGCCACTTTCACATTTCGCATCGTTTCCAGTGTTGCCATTTATTTTTTTGCTGTCTCGCCAGATTTATAAACAAAAATCGCTGGAATCCCACTAAATGATTTCAACATTTTAAACTCTTATGAAAAAATTGAGTCTTTTATAATTTTGCAATTCAATTGTATTTGCTAAAATTAGAGATCAAATGTTTAATAAAAAAAACTAAAAAATATAAACTGATTGGAATATATGTACATTTTCAATAAGTTTTTCAACAAAAACAAGAAAAGGGAATTCATTCTTTAACAAAAATAGAATAGGAACATCGCTATTCGCATTTGTAACAAGCGTTGCGAGTAAATAAATGAAACCTTATAAATAAACCCTTATTAATAGCTTTAATTTCGAGAAATCCAAAAGATTAAAAATTGATCATAAGAATGTCAATTTCGTCTGTCGTTTCATTATCGTCCACACCTGCATATGGAGGGCTTATATTCAATACCATCTATCTGCAATTTTCACAAAAACTACTTAATCAGTGATATCAATGCTGACCTTGTATAACGCTTGACAGAAGAATTTGCAAATTCAGAATTAACATCAGTGATGGCAGGTAAATCCCTGATGGGTTCCAACATCACAAAGCAGTTTTTGTGAAAATTGCAAATGGAGGGTATTGAATATAAGCCGCCTATATATACATATCGATGGCTGAGTGGAAGATCGACCTATCTCGGCAGCCGGTTCGAAAACGCCCTACCACAGAAAATTTTTGAACAACGCTCTATCTCACAAAACTTTTCAAGAACGCCCTACTTCAGAATTTGATTGAAAAACGCCCTGTCTCGGAATTTAGTTGAAGACCGCCCTATCTCAGCTGCCGATTCAAAAACGCCCTACCTCAGCTTATTTTCAATGTATTTTCGTTTGAGATAGGGCGTTTTTGAGCCGAATTCTGAGATAGGGCGTTATTCAACCAAATTCTGAGATAGGGTCTTTTCAATAAAATTCTGATATAGGGCGTTTTACAATCGAATTCTGAAGTAGGGCGTTCTTGAAAAGTTTTCTGAGATAGGGCGTTTTTGAACTGGCTGCCAATATAGGTCGATCTTCCACTCAGCCATCGATACGGTGTCAAACTAAATACAAACCTTTGATGTAATTTTGAGAATTTGGAAAAAGGATCCTTAAAAAATTAGTAATAGCAAACAGCGTTTCAGTCTCATCGATTTTTTGTAGTGCAAAATGTAAATGTAAAAAATTGCGATCATTAGCAATAAAATCGCTAAAAACTAGCTAAGACCTCCTAAATATACTCTAAAAATCCCGTTTATCACGGAATTCAAAATTTTACTAGTAAGTATAAAATAAAGTCGCTAGATCTAGTGAGAAAATCCTAAAATGGCAACACTGATCGTATCGTTGTTATTTATTAGTCACTTTGATGTTCACGAATCGCTACATAAAGTCAGACGATATCTATTCGCGTGTTGCCATAAATTCATATCAATATGACATCAACAAGCATTTTATCGGCTGCTACAACACATGTTTTCCACCATCGGCAGCCACTAAGGCTGTTAAAAGATAAGCGAGAGTTTGATGGCGTAATGGGGCGCAGAGGTGAGTAGCGATAGATTCTGACGACGGATATGTTCGGCAGAATATTTAGTGGTATTGTATGTTACAAAGGCAACAATAAAGTTAAATGTTATATTTAGCTGTAGCAACTGAAGTGCCTGCAAGCTGTAGAAATTGTGAAATCTGAGCTATCTGCAATGAGTATAATGCATATGCATATGTTTATTTATGGTGTAGTGCAATAACGCCCGCGGAAACAACGCCCATGGGCTTTATTTCAAAAAAAAAGAAATAAAGCCCGCAAGCCTTACTTCCGTTTCGAAGGGGAAATAGCGCCCACCAATAAAAGTCAATAAACCCCGCGGGCTTTATTTCCCTTTGCGAAAGAGCAATAATGACCGCAGGCTTTATTTCCCAAAGAAAAGGAATTAACGCCCGCTTGATTTATTTCATAAAAAAGGAAATAAATGCCGTGAGTAGTATTTTCTCTGGCTTTTTTACTGAAACATTCCAATTATGTATGCAGGCATACATTTGCATAAAATGGAATGTATTTTAAATGAATTACTCTCTATTTTTGCATAAAGTGCAGTTCTGCGTTAAATTCCGTTCTGCAGTATATGCATAAAATCGAACGGTATTTTTGCTGATAAGCGAATTGTTAGGACCGTCACGGTTGAGCACCAGCAGGCTGGCTTCCACAGATTGCTTTGCAGAGCACAGTAGGTTTACTAATCTAAATGGTAATATAAGCATTTTGTGTCCAAGTTTCCGTCAAATTGTTCGACAATCGACGAAAGTATTTATTTAGCTTTTCTCTTTTCATGTTCCTTTTGGTTGTTGAAACTTTGATTTATTTAATTTTCATACACATGTACATACACACATACATATGTCTGAAATATATGCATCGTAATTTATTAATTTCAATTTCTTTGTATAATAAAGGAAAAAAAAATTTAGTTCAATGTTACCATATTAGTTTTTATTTAGAACAGGGGGGTTATTTAATTTTTTATGAAATGAAGCCCGCGGGCGTAATTGCCATATCGAAAATAATGAAATAATGCCCACCGGTAAAAGGCAATAAAACCCGCAGGCTTAGTTTCTTTTTCGAAAAGGCAATAACGCCCGCGGGCTTTGTTTCTTTTTGTTAGGAAATAAAGCCCAGGGCCGTTATTTCCGCAGGGGCGTTATTGCACTCCACCGTTATTTATACATACATACATATGTATAAGTGCTGATTTTTAGTGGATGAAATAATACTTCTGAAAATAATTGCGAAATTTTGTAAAATCGCTTTAAATGGGATTTTTTTTTTAAATTCTTCGCCAATATAAAACTGTTTAATAACGCAAAATTTAATAAAATTTCATATATTTGTATTTTTCTTCTGTCCAGACAAAATACCTTTTAATACATAGGGAACATATTTGCTTACGTGCAACTGCTTTTCTGTACATGGCTCTGTGTTTTTACATCTATTCAGCATACACACGTATACACATACATATGCATACTTATGGCGTACAAAGAGATAATAATAGCTCCAACATATTCAGCAATAACAGCAATCTGGTACATTCCTTCTTCCAACATACTTTTTGTGGTCGATTACAGACATGATTTACATGCTGAGATTTTCAGCACGTTTCGTGATTGGTTTCCTTTCCGTGGCGTCATATTTCTTTTAAATGCAGAATTCATCTTCGGAGTAAAAAAAACGTTACTCAAATGGAAACACATATCTGCAAGAATGCTAATAGGAAGTGCGGAAACTTTGCATGAACTCACAAAGAAAAATATGACACATTAAAAAAAACACACACATTTTATTTATTTTTTACCTACTGAATAGGAAGAACTTAAACAAATACCAGCAAATTAGAATTTAAAATTTGTAGTCTACCTATTTGGTCCATATCAGACACTTCATTTCGAACTCAAAAAGGAGGAGGTTATCAGTTTGTCGGAATATATTTGTTTGTGTATTTTACCGCATAACTTTGCACCACGTCAACCGACTTCGATAATTCTTCTAGAATCGGAAAAGTAGGGTCTCGGAGGTGGTCCCATACTAATCTGGTTTAGTTCCGCTTTTTTTTTGCTCAAAATTACTTGTTTGCTTACAAATTACTTGTTAACAATTCTGGTTTAATACAGAGTTTGTACCGAATATGCATATCGTAAAACTTAGTTAATTTTTGTTATTTTATTATTTTGACCAAAGATACCGATTTTATTTTATTTATTTATTTTTCTTTTTCTTTTTTAAACTTGATATCCAGCTCCCAAGAAAAATTTAATATTTAAATAAATAAGATTGAAGAAATGATAAAAGAATATTTTTTCATACAAATTTCTAAAACCAGTATGCAGCTCACAGGAAATCTCGAACATTTTGTACTACACTTTTTTGAAGTTTTTTTTTACTTCTTGATAATATTTCAGCGACAAAAAAAAATCTTCCGATTTTTAGTGAGAGCTAGATAATAAGAGGCAAAGTTTGTCTATTTTTTATTAACAAAATAACTCGTAACTTTTATTTATCTGTTATGATCCCATCTGCCTCTGGACGAGCGATATTTGATGCATGCCCTTACACACACACCGAACGGTGGTGGAACTCGGAACGTACTCTGTGGCCTACCAGGGGACAGGAACAGTTGCAGCGTTAGACCGCCAGCGATTTCTGCTGAGTGTCACCTCAGCATACTTAATACCACCGGCAGCTCAGGGATTAGGCGTTTCGAAGACAGTCTTTAATTTTCACGTTGAGGAAGACCGCAAGCCATTTGCCGTCACTCAGGTGGCACTCTTGGCATTCATATTATTTAAGGAAAGATTTAAATATACTTTTTTTCTGATAGTTCTTTAAAATTCACGAAAGAGTCGCAATATTTCAAGATTTCCCCTAAAAAGTCGGAGAAAGTTTCGAAATACCTCCAAAAATAAAACATAAGGAATCCTATAAAGTTTCAATAAGTCTACGAACAAATCTCGAAAATAAAATACGTATAATCCCGAAAAGTCCCAAAAACATATTGGACTATCCTGAGGAAGTCCCCAGAAAATCTTAAAAATTAACCAACAAACACTACCGTTTTTTTTTTATACTAACAAAATATTTGGTATGCTATGTTTTTGAGTTTTTCTTTTAAATAAATAAATAAAATAAATACAGAAAATGCAGAAACTAAGCAGTTGTAGTATGTACGTTTGTAGTTATAGGTACTTATACATACATAACATTTGTAAGTAAGTAGTAGCGTATAAATTAAAAAAATTAAACCTATGACGGAACATAATGACTAGTATATCGTCAAAAACATAAAAGCTGACTAAAACAAAAACTACTAACAAAGGCTCCAATGTTGCAACAAACGCTATCAGTAGTAGCAATATGCATTGCAATAATGGCTAAGTATCGGCAAGCTACATACATAGGCATCTCTGCTGTACCAAACATCATATGTAGATGTGGTACTTTACTCGTTGTTATTATTTTTTTTTTTTTGCAACGAAACCATTGATTGATGTAAGCACATAAAAATTTCGAATAGCCTTATAAATTGGTAACCAATTAGTCGAGCGAAATTGATGATAAGTACATTGACTTAAATTAGTCTAGCGCGCAAAACACTTTTACCAATGTGTTTGGAACCTCTCAATTTTAACTGGATACACAAACGGCAACAGTAACAAGATCAATATCTTCAACAGTTGTTGCTATTACTTTAAGCTAAACCACCAGCAGATTTCAATCGTTATGCATATTTATGCAAATATCTTCATTTTCTTTGCGCATGTACAATACAATTTTCTGCTATTCGTTTTGCATTGTTTGCCTCTTGTCGAAATGCTACATCTGAGAGTTTATTACTGAAAAATATGTACAATATATTTTTATAAATTACCTACGATGTAATCGTAAAGAAATGAATTAAATTGATACAAAATATTTTGAAAAAGTAAAATTTAACTTGCAGCCAAACTTTCACCAGAAGGAGAAGAGAAAGCTAACATATTAGAATGTAGCTTTTTATTTAGAAATACATCGAATGCTATTTGGATTTCATGACTTTGCTAAAATTAAGAAATGCTAAATTATAAAAGTTGTAGGAGTATTCCGTCAGCTTTCAGTCTGAAGTTTCGCAATGGACCTTTCCTTTGTGCTTGGTAGTTTTGAAAGTTTCTGTTTAAAACAATTTTTTAACCGTCTTATTTAATATACGAGCACATACATACATATGTTTAACCAAATGCAGATCGAGTATTAAATCCAACGTAGAAAATCTACGAATCGGAATGATCGCTACGAATACGAAATAATTGTTAGCACAGAATCCGAGTCAAGTCAAAACCATTGTTGCTAGACTCAAATGCCAAATTAAACAGTCAAATTCAAAGTAATGTTGTAGTGTATTGTCGGGTTCTTGTGTAGTTGAAAAAAAAAATATATTGCAATTGTAATAATTTACTCACTAGAAAACATAAACATCTGCAAATATTCGGAGCGTGAGTTATGCGGAAATAATTTAAGTGTATAAAATTTGTCTATGAATTGAATGTTGGCTTTAGAAAGTATACTTCTTAAACGCCTTCACAAAAAGGTTAGTACTATGTTACCACATAACTTAGGATCACGTTAACCGATTCCTTTAATTCTTTTTTTAAAGGAAAGGTGTTACCTCACAGTTGGTTTAAATCTGATCATTGGATCATAAAGAAATTAAATATTATCTTAAATTTTTATATGAGAATTGAAGACGGTTTTGTTTTTTGCTAAAAATAAATTGTTTATTTTAATATTGTTATCGGGCTTTGTACCACGATTATATTTATTAGGAAATATGGAAAAAACAACAAAGTCGGAGAACACCACATCTCCTCGTCAGACTTTTCAGCAGGGATCGAACCCGCATCATGGATGTGCAAAGTCAGAAGCGCTAACCACTGAGCTATGCACACCCCGTAAACTCATGTTGCTAATCCCTTGTCTTATTGAATCTACTACTATCAAGTGCAGCTGATTTGCCGTATACGTATATATACATACATATATACTAGCCGGTCTGAAAGTACGATGCGACTGACAACTAAACAGGCTAAAAAATAATATATAATTGCGCATCTGGAGGTCAAGCCCTTTCATTTGACACCTCATTTCTTGTAATCTAACGAACAGCGCACATTTTTTTAATTTTTCGCACAGGTTGCAACCCCCTTCTTTTTAATTGAATGAACTGTGCAAATCTATTGTCATTAACAAAAAATTCCCTCGCATATTATACATACATAATTTTTAAATAGGTGGCAACCCCACTCAAACAAAAAATATAAACTTATTGCACATGCAGAGGCCATATCCTTTCACTTGGAACCTCAGTTTTTAGTCCAACAAACGGTGAAGATCTTATAATTTTTAAAAAGTCGCAACCCTACTCGAAAAGTAATACATTATTGAACATCTAAAAGACAAGCCCTCTAATACGTTTTTAGACGGGTGGCAACCCTATAGGAATTTAAAATACTAAAGATAATATTCCTATCGATACAGGTTATACTTAAATCTCGACTAAATCCGCTGAGTAGTTCTTGAGATTAGCGTGTTCAAAATATCTCGACTTTTATACTATGTATGTATAGAAGATAGTAATTTTTAAATAGGCGGCAACCCTATTCAAAAAATTAAAGCTTTTGTATATCCGAAGGCCAGGCCCTTCATTTGGTATCTCATTTTGTAATCCAACGAACGGCGAAATTCTTTTAACTTGTTAATGCATACGCTTTTTATGATTGTGGCAACCCTATTAAAAAAAACATGAGTGCTTTTGTAGAGGCCAATCCCTTTCATTGGCCACCTGATCTTTTGTAATCCAACGAACAGTACGTATCTTATAGTTGTTTAGACAGGTGGCAACCCTATTAAAATTTTAAGTAAAAAATGTCACTCTCCTGTCAATACAGACTATATTATAGAAAATCTCGTCAAAATCCGTTCAGTAGTTTTCGAGATTACCGCGTACAAAGAATCTCGACTTTTTTTATACTATGTATATGTAGATAATTGCTTCTGGCAAAACCATTATTACAATAAAAGGAAATTAAATAAGTTACAAAAACTCGTCACATTTGTTATCAAAATGGTCCAAATTTTTTATGACATCGTAATTTTTAAGCAAAAAACACAACCGACTTCGATTCGCATAAAAAAATTTAGGAGTACCGTTAATTTCTTCATGATCCAATGATCGGATCTAAGCCAAAACCTCGGAGGTATTACCGAAATCGGTCGACGTAGTCCAAAGTTATGCGATAACATACATAAAAAAAATAAAATCAAAAATAAAAAAATATTGCTGCGAATTGATAACCTTCTCCTTTTGCCCATATGGGTGTATTACTCACCTTTAAATTAATTTTAATACCGGTATTTTACTTTGTATTGAAATCTGGATCGTGAAAAATAATAAATTTGACGTGTTTTTGTACCTCATTTAATTTTTATTTTTAATTAAATAATATAATTTTAATTTGTTTCTTTGTAGTAAATATTGTTTTATTATTTATATACCAAAATTTGCAAAAGCCCAATAAAATATGTATTAATGGCTTTATTTCCATTTTCTGTTGGAATTTAGGCCATATCGAAATTATGGTTTTATTTCCAATCGCAAAAGGACATATAGCCGTTATTGTTTTATTAAGTATGGTGTTATTGCAACCCACCTGCTTGTACCGAATGTAAGTTCAAATTTAGCAGTCTGAAGAGTAGGTACAATTCTACATCCTTTAACATACTTGCTTCCGGGGATAAAATTGTATTACTTAATAAGCATTAGGAATTGACACAAAATTTGTTTTACGTATTTCCAAAATTTGTTGGAAATAAAGCCAAACTCAGATTGTGGTATTAATTCCTATTTAAAAATGAAATAAAGCAAATTTTGCCACCAAATCTAAAATAGCTATTTATTCAGTTCAATCATCCAATGAGATATTTATAAATTAAGGAAACTATGTGACTGAAAAGGATGAGCACGTCACATCACGACTTTCCAGAGCTGACAACAAAGGCATTAATACAAGAATTTGAACTTGGCAAGTCTACATACAAATCTCGTCATTTTTTTACCTTTTCTCCTCATTAGTCACGGAAGTTCAATCTCATTTGTTTCGGATTTTGTATTGATTAGTTGTTTGTTTGTTTAAAATTCTTTGTTTTTCTGGAGTGAAAATCACGTGACACTTCTTAATGCGACACGTCAACGGTATGTGTATATAGCTACGTACTTATTGGCGACCTTTGCTTACCCTACACATCTACTTCATGTAGCATTTAATTAAGTGTACCACCCGCGTTCCGACAAGAAATTCACTAGTTAGTAGTAATGCCAGTAACATTTGCATTCAACGGGTGCATGCAAAACAAACCTCTCTACAAAAACATTACCGCAATACTACTCGTACTATGAACATCTTAAATAAATCGAGTGCTCCTAGTGATGCAGCAGCTAGGTGGCAGGCTGCCAAACGCTTCCATGCAAGCCAACAAAACGAGATGACAGTAACAGAAAACCAATATTTTCCTAGCACACACTCGTAGTTAGTTACTTTGTTGGCTCTAAGTCAGTCGCTGAATGATTTGGAATATTCCGTGTTGTCGTTTGCGGTGCGCAAAGAGTCGTGATTGTCACCTTAAAAAAAAAAACCAACAACGAATAAATGCAATCAGGAGAACTTCGCTAATTTTCTTTTTAAACACCAAATACAATTTTACTGTTGATTTAAAGGCTTCTATTTGGTTTATTTTAGAAAAAAAAAAACCTTCAAGAAATAACTAGTAAAGTATTGATTGCATGTAACTCGTCTAGGCACTGAGCTTCTTTTTTGCTGTACTCAGTTTGCGTCTCATTTGCATAACATTCTCTACCACTTTTTGGATTTTTTTGAGCCATCTTCTCACCTTATCTAATTGTTTGTGCCGTTGTCTTTTCACTATATTTTATCTCAAACCTCAGTGCAATTTTGTTTACATTTAATATAATGAAAGAAATGCAAGCTACAAGCTGACTGTGAGCATCTGCCACAGTAATACCACCATGTTCAGTATTTCGATCAACTCTGTCAACCACTGTGAATATTGAAGTGTAAACTTCACCAATTTTTCGTCAGTGTTAACAGCAAAAAAAAAATCAAAGGTAGCACTTCTGTATAAAGTGAAAAGCTGCTAAGTTCACATTATATGAAAATTCATTTTTTGGATGTAGGAGGCATGTAAAACTAAAAACGCATTGTTTACATAACGATCAACCTGTCGCATTTCTACCTAATTCTGTTCAGTGCAACGAAAATTTGTAACCTCCAAAGAAGGCAAAAAAAAAAATAAGCCCAAAAAATACGAAACCCTCATACTCACGTCAAATTCTACGGATTCATATTAAGTAGCCAAGTAAATTTGAACTTTTTCAAAAAAGAAATGTAGTAGAGAACTTTTGATTTAGTTTACTTATATTTGACACGTAGATCATGGATCCACAGTCTTGCCTTTAAATTTCATTCGCCACAACTTTTGCACGAATATTTTTTTTTAATGAGACCCGGTAAACATCCCGAAATATTTGGCTTGTATATACCCCCTGTCACCAGCTGGCTGGAAGGATATCATCCTGACATAGGTGCACTACTCAGAGGTGAAAACCGAATGCTAGTAGGTGAATTTAACGCGCACCACGATCTTTGGTACTCAAGCAAAGGCCTGATAAATACGTAGCATTACGGGGCGAACTCGTATCAGACTACCTTCCCATATTAATCTTAATTATCAAGCCTACTCACTTTGCTCCCGCGGCACCACCGAGCCTATGACAACTTTACCAAAGCTGATTGGAACAGCTTCGCGCAAGTTACTGAGAGCAGCTTCGCCGCCTTTCTCACACTCTCAAACTTGTATGCTGGTGAACGTCAATTTCGAAAGGTAGTCACTGCCACAGCGACTCGCTTCATTCCATCCGGAGGCATCGCGGAATCCCGCCCAAGTTTCCCGGCAGAAGCAGCTGTTCTCTCAAAGGGGCATGACCACCTACGCCAGGTTCATTCTGGGAATTCGCGCCTAAGGGCTTTAACTTTGAGATTCGGCAACTGGTAAACCAACAGAAGGGCGAAAAGTAATCCATGTAATCCGACGAGACGTAAGGACAGCGTGGAAATCTCAATCCATGGTCACGCCTCGTCGCATCAGAAGAAATTCCTGAACTATTTTAGCCGGCAATTCACATTGCATTCTTCGGTAGATAAGCCCAAGCGTCGAGTAATCAGTAGGCCTCACAATTTACACAAAAACAGTGTGCCCCTTTCTTTCACCAGCTGTGAAGTACAGGTGGCCGTCGGTTAGGTGAAAGCCCCCAAGCCATTGGAACTGACGGAATTTGTAAGATCATGCGGAAAAATTTGGGTCCTGCGGGAGTAGCATATCTCTCCAAAGTTCTCAACCTCTCAGTAGTCACACTCATCATTCCCGATGTGTGGAAGTGGAAGCCAGCCAACAAAGGGAAATTGTATAGTCTGATAACGATTCTTTCCCTTGACACTTGAGGCCTTGCTACTCCCGGTTCCGTAGGGTGGCCTGGCGCAACATGGTCCTCAAGTCCACATTGCTGGCTACATACAAGGCATTTGGTTTGCCGGTTCTTAACTATGGTGCGCCTGTTTGGTCATCTGGGACTGGTTGGATGATGCACACAGTGAGCTTCCCGTAAGGAAGCATAACAAAGTGCACAGCAAGCAGTTTCTAGTGGGATGACACAGGTGAAATTCGGCTAAACCGAGAGATCCGCGTTTAGTAGTACCGCTACAACAATAACAACAATGAGCCCTAGAAACTCACCTTATAGGCGAAAAACAAACTAAACTAACTAAACAAAGTCTGAGAGGTGAAGACTCTTCTCTAAATTATATTATCCTACTAAAAATAAATATTTAAGGGTTATCCCCCTTCATCAGGCCACCATCTTCTCTGAGAACTTTCCACTGGTTTTCCTTGAATATCAACCCTGTATTCCCTGATTTGGAACGATGCACCTTAAACTAAGTTCAATGATTTCTGTTATAATTTAAGGAGACAAATATACCCACCAATTGTGATATTGTGGGATTGAATTTGCTTTGTTATTTATTTTTTATTTAGGTTCGTAGAGAAAGTTCTAGTCGATAGTTGATATATGTATATTGTTTCCTTTCTAGTATGTGTACGTAAAGGCAATCTGTAAAATTGCGCTGCTAAGTGTTACCTTCAATTCAAACCATTACCACATATATGTATATGTATGTAGTATCAGGCGTGAAGCAATTCAGCTATGAAAATGAGCGCGTTTAATTAACTAAATTATTTGTGATTATTCTCCTTGCAATGTGCATTATTTCTCTCGGGCTGTCAACAGCATTCGGTTTCATAGTTAGAGATAATTTGCCAGTGTCACCAGTGTGCCAGTGTACCAGTATCGGTAGTCTTCGGCTACGCCAGTGTCACCGGTGTCACATATCAGAGCCTTAATTCGCAGGCGCATATGTACCTACATTGGAGTGCGTGTGCACAGTAGCCCAATACATATAGACAATTCGGACAGACATTGAATAAAAAGAGCGTTTGTCTATACATTAAATTCAACTCTCTTTTTGGCAAATTCATTTCCTGCAAGAACGTCATAACTAAAATAATCAAAAGTGCGAGAAAACTGCTTTACATTTTTTAGTCGGGTTTCCCAGCAGTACAAAAACAAATGTTTATTCAAAATATGCATACATTAGGGCGGATCAATTTGTATGGGATATTTTTTTGACTATGCGGATATGGCATAGAAATATTTTGCGTGAAATTCCAAGCAAATCTGCGGAAAAAACTATATCCAAAACTATATTCAAAATCCTGACGGTGGTGGACCTCCTCTTGCAGCGAAATACTAGTGGTTCCCATGAGCACCCGATTCTCTGGGTGTAATGTAGCACCAAAGTCAGATGCACCAAATCAAAAGATGTATCTTCCACAGCACTCAGTCAGAGCATCATACAACAAAAAAGGTAGAATGGGATATAAAGACTTTTAAGGCTGATAAATCTCCAGGACCGGATTGCATATTCCCTCGGCAAGTGGCCGATCTTTGATGCCCACGGCTTGCTAACATTTTGAAGGCTTGCCCTAGCCTTTGTCATATTCCTAAAAATGAACCAGGGCGTTGGTAATCTTCATACCAAAGGGAGTAAGGGCCTCTCACGTCAAACCAAATGACTTCAGACCAAAAAGCCTAACGTTCTTTCTTCTTGAAACTCTAGAGAGGCTTTTCGATGCTCATATCCGACAGCGTCTTTCGTCAGAAGACGTAAAGGAGTGCAACATGCTTTTTCTAAAGGCGAATCAGTGAAAACTGCGCTACACGATATTGTGTCCAAAATTTAAAAAGGACTTGCCTTTAAGGAATTTACTTAGGGAAGGCGCCCTTAAATATATTCTTTCGGAGGCCATCGTGAGGTCACTTTTTCAAGCGAGGCTTAAGCGGTCTCTGATGGAGATTAAAAGGCTCCTAGTTAAGAGGAGAACATCATTTTGCAGACCGTTGTCTGTCTCATGAAAAACTGGTCGAGGTAGAGTTGACACAAGGTCAATTCCAGCAAGACCGAAATGGTAGTATTAACGAGAAAATATTTATAAGATACCCTCTTTCCAGACCCTCCCCAACTAGTTTAAATACCACGGAATAATGCTTGACCTAGTGGTTGGACTGGAAAGGGAGCGATCCAGTAAAGTCATAACCGGCCTTAACGCCTGTATAGCACCGGTGGACAAACGATGGGGTCTGAAACCACACATAATCTATGGGAGGTCCTTTGGTGGCCGGCTCTGGAAAAGTTTACTTATAGAAGCATATTCGATAAAGTACAAAGCGCTGCACGGGTACCATGCCCTCTACTCCCAGTAAGGCCCTATAAACTATATTAAATCTTCTTCCTACCGACCTTTTGGGTCGATATGAAGCCAGTTGTTACGCACCCAGATTGTATGCGGCTTACACATGGAGAGAACTTAGATTCGGTCATTCGAAAATTCTGGGCACCATTCCAACAACCTTACGTAACCAGCCCAAGGTTCTGCTCCAAAAGTAGTTTTTTCTTTACCAGAATTCCAGACAAAAGCATCAGGGTAAACCGGTCGGACCTAGATCCGAAGTTTGACTCTAAAGTTGGTAGCGGAATTTACTCTGAAGTCCTCTCGCTAAACCTTAGCAGGCGGCTCCCTAACCACTGCAGCGTTTTTTCAGGCCGAATCAACAACCATAAAGGTGGCCGCCCTTTGACTTAGTAGCATCGCAACTTCGCCCGCAACGATCCATCACTATTTATTCTGACAGCCAAACAGCGATTAAATCTCTACAGTGTAGTGGTCCTTCGAATGCAGGAGTACCTTGGACGAACTTGCGGCGAAAGTTACCATTAACCCGAGAACATTGAAGTTCGTGGAAACTGCGCGGCAGACCAGCTTGCAATGGGGGAACTGACCTACGCTCAGTTAACGCCGGGCATAATACAGAAGTCCCCCTGTCTTCGTGTAAACACCTGCTGAAATCTGTTTGCATTCACTTGTCCAACGAACGATTGGTGAAGGAAGCTACCTGTTCCGTTACTGAACAGATCTGGTCAAGTATCAATAAGAAAATATCTAAAACTCTCATACGTATTAATCGCCCCAGTATTAACGCAGTGGTAGGTATCATTACCGGACACTGTTTAATGGAAACGCATGGTAAGCGAACAGGTTTACCCGGCTAACGATTGCTGTCGTGGATACTGGAACGAGAACGTAACGCCTCGCTCTGGAAAGATCACATTTTTTTATTTTAACAAGTATCTCTTTCAGTATTCATCTGATCACGACTCTGTGTACATCTTCCTACGCTACGTTAAGCTAGCACGATGGTTCCACCACACAGGAAACTGAGGAAAGAAACAAAGAGCTCAATAAAGCGGCACCACAATGTACCTCACTGGCCTTAGTGTGCCTCTCTGCCGGACCGGAACCTAACGCAACATACTTATGTATGTATGTATAACAAATATTCTCTAGAAATTTAATCTGTAGATCGAAACTGTCATTAAACATTAGTTTGATTCCTCACTTTTATAACTTATTATAGTCGCTAAAAAATTTGAAAATTAATAACGTTAGAAGAAAGACAAATTCTCTTTTTGAATGCACAATTGATAGATATCGTTACGAATTTCAAAAGAAAGACTGGGGGCCATTTTTGTATTCTTAACTAAAACAAAATTATTTTCAATTATGACGTTCTTCCATCAAACAAGAGATATTTATCGATAGAGCTAATTTTAAATGCTTCATAAAGCTTTATGTCTATACTTTTGTGTATTATATAATAATTTATTTTTGAGCTCTACTTTACAAAAGTCGGGATATCTTGTCGGCTGATTGAAAGGATAGGGGACATTATCCCGACTATGATAAATTAGCAATCTTCCAGGAAGATAAAATTTGCAATAAACGCTATGTTTCAGAGATCCTAGATATTAGGTTCTTTCCCTAACAGTCCAGAACGGATCCGGTAATTAGAGAATAAGCGAAATGTTTGCCCTCAAAAATAGAAAATAATCCAGAAGTACGGGAACGCAAAAACTACACTTTGTGCCCAGAAAATTGAGAAACAGCTGAGTTATGTTGTTTTTGTTTTTGCCACTTAAATGCAAACTCTTGGAAATTGAATTTTGGTTTCACAAATTTGACTTTAAGTATATAAAGATTGAAAATACATCAACAGTCCACTCACTATTTCTTAAAAGCACCAAGTAAATGCAGGCAACATGTAAGCACAAAACTGCTGATATGCACTTTGACACTTTATCCATTTTTACCCGGAGAAAAAGTCCGAAGAAGAAGACACTTACGACCCAATGCGCTCCAATTTTCACTCTCTATTACCCATTTTGTTGAGTAAGGGAATGATTTCTGTGCCGTTTTGGGCACCCGCGTACGAGAAATAACCTGTAATGAACAGCCCTAACCCCAAAAAAAATGGATTATAAAATAGACACCGACAATTGCTCACATGTTTATAGCAATTCAGTTGTAAAACACAACAACAACCAACAGTGTAAGTCCGCTGCCTCTCTTGGCTAACTTTGTTGTTGTTTGAACACATGGCATCATGCTATTTATGCTATCTATACACAATGCTAAACAGTATGCACCGGATCGTGAATACCCCTAATGCCTGAACAAAGAAAGCATAAAAGCATAAAAGGAAACGATGCGACAAGAACGCGATAACTTCAATAAGGCAGTAAGTCTTAAACGAAATGAGGTTGCAAAGTCGCTAGCCAAAAGCTTCTGCTTGCGCAAAGCTGAAGCCAACCTACAGCATCGCCATATCAGTTTACCACTATGCTACCATGCCACAACCGTTTTACTCGTCCATTTTACTATTGTTGGAAGCAACAGTGGGCATCATAAATTATACGAATAATTGACACTTACAGTGATCTTAGCTGCAAGCGGAGGCGGCTGTAGGTACTAGGAGGCGACAAAGTAGCGCCGGTTACAACAACAAAAGTCGTTTCTAGCAATGCAACACCACCATTAAACTCTCACTTGTCAATTGCTGGCAAGGGAAAAAAAACTAGAATTATTCTGCGGCTATGACGCCGTTTGGTGACGCAGATATAATCAAAAAAGTTGCACATAAAGAGGTTGACTTGATATTTGTTGTTAACTGGTTGTTCGCTGGTTGTATTTTGTTCACATACAAGTTGTTAATATATGATTTCCAACGTTCAATACTCAACTGGACTATCAGTTCAACAATGCGGCCAATATGGATAGCGTGACAGGTGGAAAACTTGCCGTATTATTGCCACTACTTTGTCTGCAACAGCACCGGTATGGTGCAGCAGTTTTATTAGGACTTTATTCATGCACAGTTTTATTATGGCCGTTAATACTAACTGGGCGTGCGCACTGATCAGTTTCATTCCGGAATTAATGAAAGTTAATTCATACCGAAAACAATACATTTTTAACAACTTTTGTGCGTGTTTGCGATTTTTATAAAGAAAGAAAAACAAATACATAAAATTTTTTCAAACCCCTAACATTTTTTTTTAATCTTGAAATTTTCGTGAATGTTTTTATTTTGCATGTAGAACATATATTCCATTTATAGAAACTTGTATATACATTTATAGGAACTTTTTTAATGCCAACCTACGTAAATAATAATAATCCTGAAGATATATAATTATACGAAACATATCTGTCAGATTTAGGGGATGTGTCGGCCAAATACCTGAAAAATTTTAAAACTGCGATTTTAGGTTAAGTGTTCGTTTTGAAAACATATTAAAACCAGGTAATCAAAGCCGTTCGTCCCAAACAAATTTCTGGAAACACTGTGGGCAATATTAGTATGTTGTGTTGTGTTGTGTTGTGTTGTGTTGTGTTGTGTTGTGTTGTG
>NW_023458558.1:33088902-33115258 GCF_013731165.1 Rhagoletis pomonella | reverse complement strand
TGTGTTGTGTTGTGTTGTGTTGTGTTGTGTTGTGTTGTGTTGTGTTGCGTTGTGTTGTGTTGTGGTGAGTTATGTTATGTTATGTTATGTTATGTTGTTCAACGAATTTCACCTCAATTCAGTCCAATTAACTCAACTAAACTCAACTCGGCTCAGCTCAGCCCACCTCAGCTCTCCTTTATTTAAAAGGTTGAATTTTAATGCAATATCCTACCAAAAATACATCTCACTTAGACAGTTGATTAGTCTAAGTTACAGGTCCAAAAACTCACAAATCGCAAAACCATTAGCAAGTTACCGTTTTAAATGCGCCTTGGGGTCAGAAATCTTTTTGGTTTGAGCTTTTCTATTTATAACGTTTAACCCAATGGCGAAAACATTGATTAGAACTCAAGGCCAGTTCAGCATTTCAGTACACACCCATATATACATATGTACTTACTTTCATAACATTAACATTGATTGTAAATTCAAAGATAAAGCTACATAGTAATTTCGATCCCTAACATAAAACACAAAGGGGGTCGCGTTGCGCATAAATCATAAAAAGTTCTGCGCAACCAACGAACTCGAACCGAAATGAAAAATTTATCTCCACGATCCTGTGCCGAGGTGATGGCGGTATCCTATTAATATACGGTCAGCTACAATTTTCTGCGCCAATGGATACCTCAAAAGAAATAAAAAAAAAATATCAGTAGCGGCAAAAATTGCCTGCAACAACTATGCTTTGCAGCATATTCATCTTCATTGATTTCGTGATGCACTTTAATGAAAAGAAACCTGATATTGCAACAACTATGCGATAATAGCTACTAAGCCCAAGCAGCAACTTTGATTGAAGCAGGCGTAGCAGCAAGCAGGTTGAAGTAGCCCATAACGAATACAGCGAATTTACAGCTTGAGCTCTACAATATTAAATTTCATATCACGTCCACCCAGAGGGCGCTTATGGCAATAACTCCAAATAGCTTGAAGCGAAATAGAGGCTAGACTTTCACAAGTAAACATGCTAGATTTATAATTTAGGAGCAAACGCAAAAAGATCGTTGCCAACTGCAAGCAGATGGTCAACGTACTATAAGATGTTTTTGTGTGTTTTTGGTTTTCGTTCGTAAAAAAATTTCAAATATAGAATTATCTAAAATTTTCTGTACTTCACTGATTAAAAAAAAATCCAAGCCATTTTCTTGCTTTTGCACGTACATATGTACGTAATAGCGTAAGATCGGAAAAATCTTAAAGTTATTAAGATGTAATAAAAACGTATAAAACAAAATGAAAATTGTTAAGAAAATTAATTTAGTTAATTAAAAAAAAAAACATATGTATTACAACATTATTAGTAACCAGCAAAGATGGGACCAATAAATGTTTTACGCTTATCTATGTGTATGTTATCTTCTTCATATATTAATACGCTGACAGATATTTTGTCCGCCTTCTTTTTGGCGATTCGACCGAACCGATTTCAAAACCAAGAACACAGTTGGAAAAATAATTTTCTGCAGCTGGGGAGAGTTTTTATGTTAACAAAATTCGTTGAAAATCTTCGTTTAAAAATGTCCGTGTATGTATATGGTTGTTATTGCAACCTGTTCAATTCGAACTGTTTTCGCATTTTGTTTTACTTCGTATTTGAAATTAAATTTGTAATAAAGATAAATATGAAGATGAAAAAATAAACAATAACGATGAAGATAAAAAAGAGAAGTAAAAACGAAGAAAGGTAAAAACGAAAATGAAGACAATGAGAAGTACACAAGAATTAGGTTGACTGAGGAGTAAGACAATTAATTGAAATTTTTCGATAGGAATCGAAATTAATTCAGTCATAAAACTTACCCAAATTTATCGAACCATCGAAGTTTATAGTTATCGAAATTTATCGAATTATCCATGCTTATTGAGTTATCACAATGTATCGAATTATTCAAATTAATCAATGTTGATTGAGTTGTCGAAATTTATGGACACAGAAACTTAGTTGTCGAAATTTACGGATAGTCATGGAGCTATAAAAATTTATGGGATTATCGAAATTTTTCAAGTTAAGAAATTTATCAGGTTATCGATATTTATTCGATTATCATTATTTATAGAGTTAACGAAAATTATCGAGTTATCATAATGCATCGAGCTCTTTCAACTTACAGAGTTATCGATGATTATTGTCCACTGAAATTGGTCGATTTATCGAATCGAAGTTTATGGAATTTTCAAAATATGTCGAGCTATCGAAATTTCAAGGTTACATAAGTTTATCGGGTTATCACGGCTATCGAATATTTTCGTGTTGACAAAGTGTAGCGAGTTATCGGAATTTGTCGATAGCTTTCGAAAAATATGGAACTGTCAAAATTAACTGAGTTAACTAAATGTGTAAAAGAAGACAAAGTTTATCGAGTTATCGATTTATCGATTTATATCGAGATATATACATTTTTTCAATGAGTCAAGTTTTCGAATTTGGTTGAGTTATCAGATTTTCGTGTTTTTGAAATTCATAGAAATATCGATAAGTATCAAATTATTGGAAGTTATCGATAAACTGGAATATACCGGGTCAATTTCAAGTCGTGCCTAAGTCCTCCAAAGACTTTCAAATGTATAACAAATTGCAGTGACGTTTTAATTACAAAGTAGGAGATTTTCCGGTAAGTTACTATGTACCTTGTAAGACGCGTAAACCTAGTTGACGAGGAAGAAAGACGCATAAACATAGATTTATACCTAACCAAGGACAAGGACTGTCACTTTTCTATTCCCTAAACCCTCTTAGGAGAATGTACATACTATTACACCCGCAAACATAGTTGTCCGCGAAAATAAGTTTACACGACTTTCTTCGCAGTCAAATAGGTTGACGCGTCTTTCTTCGCTGGCGTTTTTTTTTATGCGTCTTTTTTGCGGTCAACTTTTGAGCTCATGCCTTTATTCGTGTCTAGTGACCGTAAGCTCTCTTCCACAAAAATTTTCTTGGGCAAGTTATGGAGTCCAATGTATGTAATTGAAGAAACGAAGCTTTTATTTAATGTTTTAAATTTTTTTACTTACATTTTTTTAGATACAAATGGTGCGTATTAAAAAAACACATTTTTAAAAGACACCAACATTTTATTGCCACTTTATCGGAAATTTAGTCGATACATGTATCGGAAATTCATAAAAAAAAAATCTTGCACATTCAAAATTGAACATCTTTGGGTCCAGTAATCGCATCGTAGTCATTTTAGAACCCCCTAATATGCATACATACCTATGTATACATATCAATTGTAGAGAATGTATGGCTCTAAGTAAGGAAAGTATAGAAAATGAAAGACTTAAGACACAAACTTTGCTAACAGCAGCTTCACATTAAATCTCTAAAAAAAACTTGCAATTAGTCGAATATGAGAGCAATATTATCAAAATTATTTCCAATTAAAATATATTTCAATTAAAATCTTTTTCAAAAAGGAATAACGGTTCATCCCAACATCAAAAAATATAAAACGAGAAAAAGTTTTTCTTTAATAACGGTCGCCCAGGTACTAATCGATCATTATTATTATTATTATTAATGACAATGATGTTGCACTCGAAACTCGTCCGAGCATGTCTATATATTCTCTCAATTGCATCGTAGTGCTTTCTCATTGCGGAAAACTGCATGGCTGACGACTTGGCAAGGAAAGGTACACTTCAAACGTTATCTCCATTTAGGGAGCGATTTAAGGTATCTTTGAATGCCTTTTGTTCACTCTTGAACATATGGGCCTTATTTCAGCCCAGCGGGCAATGGGCAAAAACTAGTATAGGGGCAATGGCAAGATTTTTCAGTCTCCTTACGCTTGCAAAGCGATAAATATCGCTTTTGAAAGGGGATTTTGACAGGTTACTACCCGATTGGTATTCACGTAGTAAGACTGGGAATCTTACTTGATCCTTTCTGTTTCACCTATCTGGAGGATTGCCAGGTGGAATCTCCGTATCACTTTCCACTAGGCTGCCTAGACTTCGCGAGGCTACGGTTAAAATGTTGAGAAGCTCTCGGGTATTTATATCGTAAACGTATTCGTAATCGGCTTGCGGCGTTTCGTCGGATAAATAGTGGTTGGCATTCAGACGTATACGTGGTATCACCAAAGACAGTTTCCCTATTGACCAAGAGCGTCCCTAATCTGGGACAACCAGAGAAATCTAACCTCAACCAACCTTTTACGTGGCAGCTTATGGCGAATCATGTATTTGTTTTCGCTTTATTTCTATATGTAGTAGCTGCCACGTTAGACACATTCATGTTGAACGTTAACCGCGCGAGTCGATATCTCTTTCACGTGTTGCCATAAATTCATATCGATATGACATTAACAAGCACTTTAGCGGCTGCTTTGACTGCCTTCAATACCTTCGATATTAACACAACAACACATGTTTTCCGCCTATGGTTGTAAACAGACTTACAAAAAGTATTTATTCGTGAGTGAATACAAGCGGTGTGAGGTTTATGGAAGTAAAGTTCTGCGCAGCCGTATCCAAGCGCAGCAGCTTTAAATCGCCAGGATTATTACTTAACATACTTGCTATATTTATTGCATGCTTGCGCTAATAATGAAGCTATTTACATACATAGTATATTTGTACATAGTTAGCTGCGTGTATGCACCTTACCATACAATATATTAGAAATAACATGCAGGTGCGTACCATTTTGCTAATGAGATAGACGGAGATCGTTTTTTTCTTTCTTCAGAGGCGAATACTCTAAGAATGCTATGACAATGGTCTGGAAATTATTACCCACCTGACCGATTTTTGCAAGTTAGAAAAAGTAATCCATGTAAACCTTTCTTTCGGGAGCCAGCTGACATCCTAAGTGCAGTCAGTCCTTTCGCAACTTGGCGCTTCCAACGTAGAAGGAAGACCAGGAAAAGGGAATCCCGCACTTGTCACTCTTAGAAAACGGGTGGGGGAAACTTTTACGCATAAGCTAAATTTGCGGCTCGGTCGAGCGCTGGTGTGGGTATGGATTTTCTAGAGATCTTTGAGAAAGCCATACAAAACTAAAAAACAACTAGTGCCAGGATTTGTATAGTGGAATCGAGAGCTACTGCAATTCAACAAGCCTCCAAAAAGGCACACTTTCCAACGGACGACGATGCAGAAGATCCAGCTAACACTATTGCATCCAGCAGAGAGAGGGGAAGCTTTTTATGGGAGATGTCGTGACCAGACCATCCAGACTGAAGCATTTAGCTCTCTCTCACAGTACAAGTCACGTGGTTAAGACGGCATCCTTCCTGCGATGTTTCAAATGCACAGAATACTGACATGAAGGAAAATTCTTAACAATGTCGTTACAAGAATAGCGGCGCATGCCGTTACAAGAATAGCATGAAGAATTCGCATTGGGGGTCTTCAATAATGCCTCAAACAAAGCATTTTAAGACAAAGGGACGACGATAAGGGTTCATCCTGCTCAACGCACTCAACAATGCATTGTGCGATGATAGTTTAATGATCGATTGAAACTGAGTTTGTCTTCATCTTCAATATCAAGTTCAATAGTACGCAAGGGTGGTTCCCAATCAGGTTCTCATAATTTTCCTAGTCCTTATAGAGTTAAGGGCATTTCTGTGATATTATGTGTTTTTAATGGTTCTCTTGAGAGTACAAGTACCTTACGGCGCCATACGGTGGAAGATGATTGGTACAAAAATACTTTATACGTTTTAAACTAATAGCAAAACAAATTTCAGCTGCGTCCGCCTGCGTCCATGTCGTTATTCTTCCATAGACTGGCCGCTTCACACGTGCAGATCCACTGGCGTGGAGGGACACTTTTTTTAATATGTTTGTGGTTTCATACAAAAGTAAATCTTGCAACGAGTTTTTGCCATGTTGGAGTACAGTTACTACTCGTTGCCTCATTAGCTGGTTGCCTCAGGGCTGATATGTGTGGCAGTCTACAGATTTCTACTATCTTTTAGATTTATTTCTTCCTAGGCTAATCCTAGTTATAAACCGAATTTCATTGAAATCGGACAACATTTACCATATCCGCCCACTTGTATAGTGGGCATGGCAGTCCGCTAAATTCCACCATTTTTTCATTTTTATTTATTCCTAGACAAAAGTACTTCTCGTTACAATTTTCAGCCAAATCTGAGCTCATTTAATACTTTTTGCCAACTTTTTATATGGGGATCTCCTACCGTGGAACGTAGCATCAACTTAGATAAGACGTATCTAAGTAATAATCATCACTATGAAATATAAGATTCCGAGCTGGTCTAAATCTAAGCCATATAGAGCACCAACTCCAACTGAATCATCTGAGCCCTATCGACACCTATCTCTCATTCGATCGGCTTGGCATTTTTCAGGCCGATACTGTTCCGCACGGACCTATAAACTGACACGGTCTATGATCTGTACACGATCCAAACCAAAATGCACAGAAGTGGTGAACTAAAACAAGTAGCTGCAGTGAGTCAAATCTTTTGTGACGATCCTACCCTGAGTGGACTGCGGATTAGTTTCGTGGGGGAAGGCTTTCTACCAAATAAGTGTACCAGTTTGCCAAGAGGACTGCGAGATTATTCAACAGCAGCTAGTTTCGAGAGATAGAGAGATAGTGTACTCGTACCCAAAACTATCAAAAGTTTTAGAAAACTTGTACTGGTTTTGCGTTCTCGTACCCAAAAAACTTGCAAGCTAGGGGAAATTGAGAGAGCAAAATACAATAGAGAGATGCAAATTTCTGCTGGAGAAATGTTTGCCAGCGAAAACTTATAAGTAAGAAAATCATCTGATCACAAACACATGTTTGTATATAAACAAAAGACAATATGGCGTTTTTGAGTTAGTTATTGCAATTTTTTTTATTAATGCTACTAGTATACAACGAAAAAGTGAGTAAATTTATTAGGCATTAATAAATAAATTTTTTAATTACGATACCTACTTGTGCTAGTCGGTTTGCTTTCACAGATTTACCATCGCAGGGTTAAATGAATAAGCACTCATCTGTATACATATGTATGTCAGCCTGACGTGCGATAACAGCAACGCCAGCAACCGACAGCAACAGCATCAGCCATCAGTTGCAGCAGCCATAAGAATGGCAACGCAATTTTCAGCACTTCATTTTTGACATGATTTACATACATGAAGTGATCGTGCACGCACGCTTTCCTTGAAAGTTCTCTTACTAATTTTTTCTCCCGTTTTTCGCTTGACTTCACTTATGTAAGTATGCACACGTATGTCTGTATACTCATACGCAATTGAATATCTTGAAAAATCGGCAGCGTAAAATAGTTGCTAGTAAAAAAGTAAATTTACGCATATGGAAAAAAAATTTCATTTACTGCAACTTTTTCACTTACTAGATTTGTTTATAGGCAAATAACTATGAGTGTCAATATCTGCAACATGTAAATTAATTAAAATAATTATTTAGGACTTCAATTACCAAGTACCCCAGTACTACTCCCAAAAAAAAACTTATGAACTGTTTTACAAAATTATTGGGTTTTTGAATTGCAGCCGAAGGTACGTTCAAGAGCGGATTGTTAGGATTAATTTATATTTCAATTCTTTGGTATTCGCATGGCGTTAAAACGTCAAAGTTAAATTTAACTTTTTAAACAGGTCAAACCCTATTCAAAAACCTCAGAAAATATTCCTAATGGTTCATATAAACCATTTCATAAAATTTCAAATCACCCTGTACCGCTAAAAAGATTCTAACTTCAAAAAATAAAACCTATTGCACATCCATGTTCCAGTTCTTTAATTTGACTTCTAATTTTGGAAATTCGGAATAACGGTGGAGATGTGATGACCTTCAAAAAATAGGTGGAAACCCTAACTAAAAGTGATATCAGTCTAAAGTTTTCTTACAAATCCTTCGTTTGCTACTAATATTTCGATATTTCATTTAGCTTGTGTATAAGTAAAATAAATTCCTCTTTTCAAACAGGTGGCAGCCCATTTAAAAGTATTTTCATACTAAAATCTTTTTATCTTCTTGCAGCGTGATACATATTTCAATTAACAGATGAATTAAGTTGAATTTGATTTTTTAAGCACACGGCAACTCTCCTAAATACATTTCAGAACTAAATTATTTTTAAACCCATTTCGATTGATACCCATCGTTTGACAAGCCATGCCATAGGTGGCAACCCTTTATCTCCAAACTACTACCCTCTTAAACCTCTTTTTTCTGACACCCATATAGTGACATTTAATTAACTTACAAAATTCCTTTAATTAAAATTTAATTCGATTTTTTAAACATGTGGCAACTCTTCAACACGTACTTAAAATATAAAGCCTTTTCAAACCCATTTCGGTTGATACCCGTATTGTAACAATTAATTTAACTTGTTAAATAATTTGAGCTTAATTTCTTAACAGGTGGCAACTCTTTTCGAAAAAATAAAACCTTATTGAACATCCACACTCTAAGCCCTTTAAGATTGTACCTTTTTTTACACTTTTGATTTTATACACTTTTGAAAATCGAGCTAACGGTGCGGATCTGATGACCAGGACAAAAAATCCCTTGGCGTATTATGTGTATAGATTTTGACTTCAGGGCCAATTCAGGATATATTTTGATGATTTTAATCAAAATATCTCGACTCTGGTCACCTAGCCGACCTAGCAAGATAATTTTTGCAAAAATGTTCTTGCTTACATAACCAATATATATTGTAAAAAGCAAATTGGCCCATAATTCCGTTAGATATATGCCTTTTATTTATTTTGTCGCGGTAGACTTTCCCAAGAAGACCTTCCCATGGAAACACCCATACACATATATGTATATGGCGAAAAAATATATTCTAATCAACGCCGTACTAATTAGGTTGATTGACTCGATTTTGCAAAATTTTTAGGCATTTTTTTGAAATCTTGATTTATTGAATACCGTGTAAAATAGATTTTTACAATCGTATAACTGGACTAAATACTTGTGTACTTTTCTCGGATCAACTCAGCGAACACTGTAGGAAAACCACGGCATGTGCTACAGGGAAGTCTTTCTGGCCGAGCGTAGACCGGGGTAGGTTTAGGGTTCTCCATAGGCTCGCGAAGACAGATCTCTCGATTCTGGTGGGTGTACTGACAGGGCATTGGCCTATCGGGGGTTAGATTAAATATCTTATCCGACCTCCTCCGAGTCCTCTTGACTGCCCTGCTTTTGGTAGATTGCGTCTTAGGAACTTGGGTTCATACTCTCTGCCTCACGCACTCACCGATTCTCGCTCTAACTTAGCAGTTACCGTTCACAGTGGTATCACAAAGGACCAACTTCCATGGTCTAGGTGAGCCCCTACAGCCACCTTAACCTAACCCAACATGTGTTCTTCATTCTCAGCTAACGGCATGCTCAATAAAAGGCTATAACGATGGATTTGAGCAATAGCGAAAGGGTTGTGAGTGAGTGGGCATATGAAGAGGTGGTTAGCGTCATCGCGGCGTCTTATTCAAATTGGTCTGAACAATTTAACCTGCTACAAAATCAAAAATTAAGTTGTTTCAAAGTATCACGAGCCTACCGAAGCATCTCGTGCTCTTCGTCTACAATAGGTAGCGTAAAAAAGAGTAAATTTGTAATTTTTTCCAATGCCGCCAGTAGTTTTGATGTTAATGAACGAAGTCGTCTACTTTTTCAAACTTGATCATGTCAAGGATCCCTTCCTTGCCCACCTTGGCATTGAAATCCTCAAGCATGATTTTTATATCGTGACTGGGGCAGCGCTCGCATGTGCTCTCCGAGAGCTTATAAAAGAGGTTCTTGGATGCTTTTTGTCCTTCTCTTCCGGCGGTCCGTGGCAAATGTATAAGACGTCGCAAGGCCCCAGATATTTTCTACCCTACTCCGTCCGGTGATGTCAGCTATTGTCCATACGATAACATCAGCCGATCGGTCAGAGGCACCTTCCCCATTAAGGTTCCAGATTTTCCAGGTGCATACCCTTAAATCATAACCCTCTATAAAGACTGTCATCAGATTCGGAATGATTATCTTCGAAATTTCACCGTCTATATCCGCTGATTTAAAGAGGGGGAAATTAAAATAACATGGTTTATTCTTTTTATCGCGAGACACTCTTTTAAAAAGTGCTCAGAGTGGGGTAGTATGTATTAAGGAGGATGTCTTACGAGTCGCCCACCGCGTCAGTCCATTAACCATCTAATATCTCAATATATGAAGGTTGATAATTGATTTTTACGGGGATTCTGCTGACTCCATGGCATCCTCGTTAAATTTTCGAAATTGTCTTCCGAAGGCCGGATGATTTTTTATACTTCTTTAACCAGCCCAGACGTTACTTCTGTAACAATAAAGACAATAAGGAAGTTTTCTTCCATATCTTAACGCGCACGCTTTCCTAAAGGTCCTTTCGGAGATTTTATCAAAATAGTCCCTCTTGTAATCAAACTAGCTTTAAGTGGAATTGTCTTCAACCGCTATTCAACTAGATTCTTTGAAAATATGTACACATGTTTTTGGAGTATAGTAGATCCTATTTTGTTTATCCAGGGTTCCTTAAGGGGTTAGACGTATACGCTGCGATATTCAACACAAAGAGTATACGACGGTGATCTGATCACCCTTGGCAAGCATAATCAAAACTAAATAGTCTTAAAGTGAATGGAAATTTTCAATTGATTGAGATTGAAAGCATAAACTTTTTTTTACATAAAGAATTAGATAAATTGATTGCAAAAGTATCATTTATTATCTCAAACCTTGTATGAGTGAAAGTTGTATCCAATTGTACACATTTTTTTCTTTCCGTTTTCCAGGGAATTGAACCAAAAAAAATGCCGAAATCATAATTGTTATTTTCTTCATTGCGGCTATTTTTAGTCCTAAAAATGCATGAAGTACAGTTTCATGTTCACTTTTTCTCTACAGTGTGCAGCTAATACATACATGCATACATACATATTATGTATATACATATACATACATACATATCCTAAAACCATTGTAGTTTTTTCTGATAAAATGCTGAAAATTGATACTCAATTATGTTGTTATGTAGCCTCTGTTGCTACCCTCTCTGCATGTTATCGTCGCCGTCGTCATCATCCTCATTATTGTTAAAGAGACGTTGTCGCAATGACTATCTCAGCAGCTGCTAGAGCCATTGCAGGCGCAACAGTTTTTATGTAGAGATTCGCCAACAAAAAACGACAACTAAAGAAATATAAAAAAATGCATAGATCGATCTCGTTGCCAAAGTTGCTGCAAAACAGTTAAACGAGCGAGAGTATTGCTGTAGCCACTTGGTGCTGTTCCTCAGCTTCCCTACGCTCGTGCGATTCATGCAACTAGACGATCGATGTACGTTCATAAATTTTTCACACAGGTCCATAAATTTAGAACCAATTAGCCGAGCTGAATTGATAA
Organism: Rhagoletis pomonella; assembly: GCF_013731165.1. Classification (NCBI taxonomy): domain Eukaryota; kingdom Metazoa; phylum Arthropoda; class Insecta; order Diptera; family Tephritidae; genus Rhagoletis; species Rhagoletis pomonella. Next base: position 33,103,833 of record NW_023458558.1, on the reverse strand, counting down.
TAGGCTTATTGGCTGAAAATTGCAAAGTAGCGCAAGCCATTTTTATCCCTGCAATTTTGTAGCAATGCAAGTAACTCTCTAGTCATACGTGTCAGTACATACATAGTTACATGTATACGTCTAGATTTGTTCAAATTGTGCGATTTTCATACGATGCATACACACATACATTCATCTGTATCTATCTTCAAAATTCTTAGTTGAGCCACATGTAGTAACTGCCGACAAAAATGGGTAGATAAATTCTAATACCATTTAACAACACAATTTGCCAGTTGTCTCAAATCGATTGTGCATCTAAGCAATTGTTGTCATTATCCTTGCAATTTGGAATGGAATTATTGTACTTGGAAGCTACAATTGCTTTATTGCGTTTTTATGTAAATAAGTTAATTTGGTTGAGCGAAGTGGTACGATTTACGTTTCCTATTTATTTGCAAAACGCGGAAGTAACGAGTGCGAGCAACGAAAGACTTAAGTAGCGAACTTGGTTAAAAAATAATAATATTCCACATTTTTTTCATTCGAAACGGCCTCAAGCTCAATAAGATTGTTGATAAAATAACATTATTAAATTAAAGAAGTTGAATGTACATATTTGTAATAAAAATGTTTAAATAAATTTTAAAATACACCATTAAAATGTAAGTTAGGTTAAGTAGCAACGTCCCGAAGGGCACCATTTGAAATTGTTTTTATTGTCCATTGTGACGCCACTGAAGAGAAAGTAAGGAATTTGCAAGTAACAGAAACACTGTCGTACAGTGTGCCTCTTGGGCAGGGGCTATCAAGATTACTGTTAGCAATGAGGGTTGGCGTCTAAGATTCGCCAAATGCCAGAAGTACCTGAAAATTTTCCACGACGGGATTTTCGTCAAATTCTCACTGAGTCAGGACTCTTATACCCTCCATGTCAGAAGAAACAATCTCAAGGGTATTCTATCTAACCAATTCTTCAGTCTAGCAGTTATCTGCAACAGGCACCCTACGACTGAAATTAGTCTAATTTATAATTAGCCAAACGAGGGAGAGGCCAGATATTGCATTACCATTTTTGATCACACCATATCAGATCTTTCTTGTTCCTTGGCTGTCAAAGTAGATATTTAACCTTCTAACCGATATTACCATAGTATCTAGATAGTCGACGAGCTCCTTTATTGCGGCTACCACTGCTTGGAATACGTTGTATGTCTCCACGAGTCTAACGAGGTTAGCGTAGAGTTCCTAACAGAACATATCTCCTGCCACTCTTCCCTTTAAATGCCGACCCACCTATGTACATATGTGAAGCATTATATGTAGATCAGTTTCTTCAAGTATGGAGTCAAAGTTTCCAAATATTTTCGAATTCCCATACGTCCCGAGTTAAAATGGAGAGTACTGCGGCAGCCTTACTTGTAATACTTGAGGATAGGACGCTAAGCTAGAGTAGAAGTGCATCAAAGCGACTGGAAGTAAGGCAGGTGGTTAGCAAAATATGTACACAAATATATACAAATTCTTGACGCCTAGGTAAGCAGAAAGTTCCAAAAAGTCAATTACTGCATAGTCCAGCTTCTATACAGCTACGAGTACTTTAGAAAACAAAGCAAGTTGGAGAAAATTGAATATCCTGAATACATGTATGGCGACTCCACTGCGGTTGACGCAGAGTATATGTATTCTTTGAATGTTAAAGATGAGTGCACCAGCAACGCTGCATCCTCGTGAATGTAGTAGTGAAAATCACTGCTGATAACTTCACACAAAAAGAATGCTGAATAGGGAAGTAAACTGGCAATTGATAAGCAGGGAAGTAGAAAGTGTACTCTGAGCAAAAAAGCCGTGCATGTATGAAGGTGTATTGATGGAAACTTGATTCATTAAAAATAGAGAACTTCACTACGAAGTAATGCAAAAAATTTTTCCAGAGTGAGCCACTTTACAAAACCCGATGGAAAGTGATTTAATTTCCGGACATACCATTGCTGGGACGACAGATTTAGATGATATATAAAAAATCAGTTATAATACGTATTATTCAGAGCTCTTTTTATATCCTTTATCCCTTCAAAAATAAAGTTCGTTTTTTTAGGAAAGTATCTGGTTTAAGTTAAGACCTTGCTAGGCGATATGCAGCAGTATATAGTATACCGGCCTACAATTACAACCGAGTTATTCAAAAATTGTATTCCATTTGCGCCATAACGTTCACCCAAGATTAATGACAGTGAAACTGGTTATGACAACTTCTTTAACTTTTAATTGTCTTGGCGAATTCATTTTAAATCTGGTTTATTTGAATATCTATTCAGCCACCATACGAAATCTATATAATTTTTCGCCCATTTTGATTAACTGACTCTTTTCGATGTACAAATATACTGCGACATGTCATGTCAATTTTCCGTTAATATTGCACTATGCGTCAGAAATCTGGGCGACATTTTTGCCTGGCCTTCGATATATTGGGACATATTCATAATCGAAAATAAGTCGATTCTAATATTAGTTGCAACTTTTTTGACAGATATTCCATTGAAATTATGTAAAAAATCTGCAACTAATTTTAGTGTCGACTTCTTTTTCACTACGAATACGTGTATATCATTACAAATATATTTCAAAGCTGAAGTGCATAGAGTTACTCAATTAGTTTAAAACAAAGCGAAAAAACCAGTTCTAAATTAGCACTAATACCAATGCGTTCTTTAATGTCAAAAATAAAAAAATAATCGTAATACCATCCTAATTTCCCAACTTTCAGGATTCACAAAAAGATACATTGCTTACAAGTAAATGCACTCTTCACGATCACAAGCCCACAAAAGCCCAAGCATAAGCACCTAAATCTACATTTACTCGCCTCATTTAAATAAAAGTACCAAAAGAAATCCGAGTTGATCGAAATAAAATCGTCTGGCAAATTGTGAGCAAGCGATTTCATAGCTTCCTAGGAACTTTAAACATCCTCTACACAAGCGATTTTGAGCGATGTTGAATCTCTTAGAAAATCGCTGCTTAATTAGTTTTGTTGCCTGCCATTCTGGAGATGGACGACCAGCTGAAAGTATTTTCTTATTGAATGAGAGAAATTTATGATTTCATTAAAATAGCAAATTTTATCAGCCAAACGAATCTGTGACGTGTCATGTTCCTGTACTGATACCTGCCACAAGTATGGCGATATGCGCAACCCGACGACAGACCACAGTCAACACTTGCAGTGGTGGCAATTTGATGCAAACAGCAACCACAAGTTGCCAGTAAACCAACTCAGCTTAAGAAGCCACAAGACAGTCCGAATCTCCATTTGCGGAGCGCTCATTTTGTTGCTGACTACATACTACGTTCATACATACCAAATTGCTTGCTGCTTTTGTGGTGTGCAAAAAATAGATTGGTAATGCTGCAGTGCGCCTGCTGCGACCAACACAAATGGTAAGATGAGATGCCGTCTATGCCAGCAACTTGACTGTCTTCAGCATGAAGTCCGTGCTAAGTTTAGCGTTTAAGCGCGCTTAGCGTTAGTGACAAAGGCGGCGCTTAGCCTACTGCTTGATGGCAGGTGGCAATCATGCTAAGCCTGTGCTGAAAATGGTTTGGCGTCAGATCAATAAAAAAAAACACACACACACACACATTCACGCAACTTTGAGGTCCCAGTCGTGGGTGCAGCCGTTTTCTCATTCGATGCTTTTCTCCAGCTACGGTTGTTGAATGCCCGTTGCTGGCCATTAAAATTAGTGATGATGCTGTTGATGGCGATAATTGCGGATGACTGTGAAATGTACACATGATTTGTAAATGAATTTAGCGCAACGGAGGTTGGATGAGTATTTATTTTTTTTTTAAGGCGATGCGTCGACTGTGCTAATGACTCGTAGTAGAAAGATTTATTTATGAATTTTTATTTATCAAAGGCAATATTTTTAACCGCTGTGGCTGAGTGGTTAGAGGTGCATACTACCACTTCGTAGGTCCTGGACTCGATTCTCGGTCCGGGCACCATCTAAATTAGAAAACTTTTTCTAACAGCAGAGGCGGCGCGGCAGGCTGTGGCAAACCTCCGAGTGTATTTCTGCATTGAAAAAGCTTATCATAGCTCGTACTGAAGAGGACATTAGGGTGTCGCAGAACATAAGGTGAAATTTTCATTCTAGTTTTTAGCCCTAGATAACCCGAAACGATAGTCACCATGGTCCCACCTAACTGCATATAATGTCCTGGCTTTTGTTTTTGATAAGACAGACTACCTGCATTGTGTTTCGATCCGTGTTAACCCCTCTGCAACTTACACCTTTTGAGCATCTCTAAATTTCCGCTGTGCCCCCGATGTATTATCCAATCACTTTACTTGATAAATATCTCGGGCATCATCAACTTTCAAACAAGCTACTGCGCAGATTTAGGTTATATTATATACATAAGACGAATCTATTATCGTCACAGGCAATTTGCAGCCGGCGTCCGTACATGATCCGTGATCGGTGAGATTCTCAGGCGACGATCGGTACGTCGGATTTAGTGGGTGGCTTTAGAGGGGCATACCTGATATTAATGTCGGTAGATGCAGTTAGACCGCCTTAAGTGCTTTCGTTGTAGACTATACCTGCCGTAGGGTAAATAGCTCAATGATGCCGCGGCTATATATAGGTAGTTGAGACAGAGGTGGCTGCTCCTGCCGGCATTTTTTGAGGAATCCTTTGCTTTTTATATCCATAATTGTTTCCACGAGTAGCGGCCTTGAAGAGACTCTTCTGTCCGGGCGCATATCCGCTGTAACCAGATAAGGCTGAGTAGGTCTGAAAGTCAATCGTTATTCCAACACACCGTTCATACTGACGAGTCTTGTATCATATGGCACCTTGATCCGGCCCTTAAAATTAAAAAGGATTTCAAAAATAAAAAATAAAAAAATAAAATGTATGTTTAATCTTCTATCATCGCGTGCATGTAAAATTATTCATGGTCCTCTCATTAAAAATTATTGGCCAAAAACTGTATATGTACATACGTTCTTTTCTCACGCACTCTGTTGACTGCGCATATATGTAAAAATTGTATTTCATGAGCGCATGCGTGCAAATATCGTACATTCCAGGCATGTCATCTATGCTACTTCGATCTTATTTATGTACTTGTATATAGCACGATCTACTCATGCTGGCATCAAATCCAAATAGAAATTTACCATCACAAATATCTTGGAATTTGTTTGCTATTGCTTTCACTATTGCAATTGCTGCCATTTTGGTTCCCAACAATATGGTGCGTCATTTATGGCAGTTAATTAACTGCATTGCAGGAGGTGTGAAAATATTCAACTATGGAATTTATTGCTACATATTCGATAATTAAATTAGTCATTTAACCATTTCAGGAGGCGACTACTGCCGATCCGCTGTTGTTCCTGCTGCTGCACATGTCCGCTACATTGTTACGTTGTTTATATCTTTTATGGCAACAATTAATAAGCATTACATGCCGACAATGCTCACTGAAGGCGACCATGTTATCGCAAATGCAAGTAGGTATGTACAGCGTGGCGACGAATAACTGTTACCCAGGTTTTTTTGAGAAATAAAAGGGTCCTTTAAAGATTTTGCGAAAAAAGGATTTTATTGATAATTTTCCACAGATTTTACTTTAGTTGCATTAATTAGTTTTTAAATTTTAATCCTTATTTACATTTGCCAGCAGTGTAAACTTTGAGAGAAAAGTTCATTTGGCACGCAAGTCTTTTTCAGGTGTATTTTTTCTTAAGCTTTGTATAAAAAAAGTACAAAAAAGAAAAAAACTGTATAAGGTTGGTCGAGTCACCAGTTCCGAGTCTATTCGATTTTTGAGTATGAGGCCTTAGGTTGGACAGAAGGCGGAGTATAAGGGACTCAAAATGGAGAAAATTAGCCTATGGTTACAGAAGATATGGAATAAATTAACTGACGAAGACCTGCGTGCCAAATGAACTTTCCTCTCAAAGTCTACACTGCTGGCAAATGTAAATAAGGATTAAAATTTAAAAACTAATTAATGCAACTAAAGTAAAATCTGTGGAAAAATAACAATAAAACACTTTTTTCGCAAAATCTTTAAAGGACTCTTTTATTTCTTTATTTTTAAATGTCGCGCAAGTCCATTATTTACTTAAAGTTACTCGTCCTTCAATCTGTACGCGAAATTCCTCAGGATATTAAAGCTCTGTAAGGTACTAAATATAACATACATACATATACACTGCCTAAAAAAAAGTATGCGCATAGCGAATTTTTCAAAATATAAATAACAATTTCTGTTCAGATATTTTTCCGCTAATTTTTTTATAAAAATTAGGTTCATTTTATAACAAAAAAATAAATTAGATTTTCTAAACATTGCGCAAAACTCGCAAATTAAAATGTATTGGGCTACAAATCTGCATGCTGAAAATAAATCTAAAAAATCTGATTAAAAGTTGAAAATTTGCATGCAAATTTATTGAATTTTCGTGAGTTTTTCACAAAGTTTAGAAGTTATATTTTTATGTTGTTTAAATGAAGAATGAACCATATTTTTATAAAAAATAGTTGAAAATATTGGAATAAATGAATAGCGAAAAATTCGCTGTGCCAATAATTTTTTCAGGCAGTTATAATATACTGGGAAAGTTATTTGTTCGAGCTTTCCTTTTTAGATATCACAAAAAAATATAACTAGAAAAAATCCCGAAATTTTTCTTCAAAATTTGATTATTTCTCAGAGAAAAATATTTTTTGATATTTAAAACAAACTAGAAAAAATCCCGAAATTTTCCTTCAAAATTTGATTATTTCTCAGAAAAAAATATTTTTTTTTCTTATCTCTTTGTTAATATTCGCAAGCATAATTGCTTTTAGAGATATAGTGGTTTTCACATTTTAGTCTATATGTCAGATGCCATGCTCCCTGAATATCGTGGTTAACATTTCTGGATTAGAGAAAGTTATATCTTTAAATCGATGTGTGTTCCATTGAAATCGAGCGAACGGTGCTCCAAAGAAGGAAGTTCAAAATTTTCTTGTGGCGTATTTATATATAGATCTAATTCAGTGATTCCCAAAGTGGTCCCCCAGGAGTCTACGGGAGATTCGACGGGGGTCTACGTAAGCGTGAAGAAATTGGGGGTTCACAAGTTGTAAGTTGGATCCACGAAAATTTATCTGTTATCTGATAGTAAAGAACAAATATGTTGGCTTTACATATCAAAACAATTAACCCAATGTCTGCTAAAAAATTTGTCTTAAGATCTGTCAAATTTCTGTTTTATCTTAATCCCGTTTTCTCATGTGGGCAACTTGCTGTCGTAGCATTTCATTTTCAAAAGGGCATCAAGCCAATGAGATTGATCTGTAAATGGCGCAGTAAAATGAAAATTGAGCTGTCAAACTACGAAATGAAATTCGGAAAGAGTCTTTCCGAAAGACATATATTTTTAATAGTGGAAATTCGCGGTCTCCGTTCGCGGTTGTGCCGTTGAGTTGGACGAACGGTCCAAAAGCTGTTTTGTATGGAAATAGGTTTCACATACAAATAATTTTAACAATTTAGAATTTTGGTGAGAATATATAAAAAATATTTGACATTTTCGAGACCAAATAACTTCTATACTATAAACTTCTACGTGTGTTTGCTGTTTTGCTGTGCCTTTCGATGTTTGAAAAGAATCAGTCAACAGAGATGCAAAAAAAAACAACTGTCTTGAACTTTTTGCCGCACAATATTATTTAAGGGGTGCTCCTCGAAGAATATTACACCTATATAAAGGAAAGAGCAAGAATAATATGCAAGTACGTAGGTGAAAAATGCATTTTTTGTTTAAACTTGTACGTTACGCTATTTTTTTTTTTGTTGTTTTAACTTTATACCTAGCCTAATTATGAGTAATATACTTGTTGTGCTAGTGTCCTTTCAAATAAATAAGTACAAATGAATACATATACAAACTTTCGATACTTATGATGATTAGAAAAAAATATATAGCAAAAATGTAGTCTGTTATTTCAAACATAAATTTTTTAACTCCGAATCCGATAACACCACATTGGATCCACCATTTTGAATTTTAAAAATCTGATATCAGATTGGAAATCAGCCACTTTTTTTTTGGTGAAAAGGAACGAATTATAATATTTTGTCGCCACATTGGATCCGCCATTTTGAATTTCAAAAATCTGACATCATATTCGAAATCAGCGACCGCAAAAACCCCCAAACACCCCCAATTTAGTTACTTCTCGACTTTTGGCCCGCAAATAGTAGTCGCCAGACCATAGTGCACGGGCTTAGAAGTTTTTGTCTTAGATATGGATTGAATGGCCTGTTTATTAAGCTTTAACTTGCTTTTTTAATCTTCTTAAATCAAAATTCGCAAAAATTCCTCACGGAGGAATACAATTTCCATCTTCCTCTTCCCTACAACTCAATTCAAGAGCAATCTATTTTGGTTTCCTCTTTTGTGGGTTAAAAAAGAAATAAAGCTCTCTTCAACTAAATTTATTTTTTTTATATAAAACTCACTCAAAACATTACCAAAGAACGAAGGTATCTACCTAGCAAACCATTTTTTCAGAGTATTCTGCATTGTAAAGAAATTTTAAAGAATTCGTTAAGATTTAATTCGATTTTAGGCCGAATTTTATAAAATGAAATAAATTACGCAGACTTTCATTCTTTTACGAAATTTCGGAAGAAAATCTGTGAAGCAACGAAAATAATGGTGCTATGTGAAGAATATCTTTCAGAATTTTTCCAGAATTTTCTTTATTTTTCGTACAGAAATTTCTTTACGAGTTCGTGTCAACCACTTCATATAATTTTCTTTGAAAATTCGTAAAAAAATCGTTACAGAAATGAGATACTCCTAACGATTTCCTTAAGATTTCGGGAACTTTGGTTTGCAGGGTACGTTCATTGATATTACTCCTCATAAAAGAGCGTTTTGTCTCTAAATAGAAAATAAACTATTTTTTTACCACTCCGAATTTAGAGTTAGATCTATAATTCACATTTTTCGACGGGTTTTGTCGGGTTTTGGGAATATGGAATAAATGTAGCAGCAGAGAAACCAGTAAAATTTTTGAAGTGGTTTACGAGAACAAAAAGTTTGGGATTCTCTGATATAATTGGCTCATTACGCTACCTTTAATTCAATCATGACAAACAAAGATTTTGAACTAAATTAAATTTTTACTAAAATGTCATTATTTGTAATGCATACATATGTACATAGGTGTTGTAATATATCTAATTGAGTAGTCCACTTGCAAACAGCGTTATGTGATTTTATAATAGTAAGCCATAAATTAAAAAAAAAAACGTCTACAACAAGTAACATTCAAATGGTATATTCCTTTTTATTATCTGAAAATTTGGATAAATAAGAGCCTAATAACATTAAACATCAAAATCGCAGTGTGGTAGTTTTTGCAAATCTTATATATAGAAATTAAATATAGCGAGTTTTGAAACAGTAAGTTTTATATAAGCTTTTTGCGTTCTCTCTTCCATGAAGGTTGGTCTGCTTCTTTTTTAAGACGTCTTCCACTAGGCACCGAAACTACCACGTTTTTTTTGCAGTTTTCTAAGTTCATCAGAAGATGGAGACTTTTGAACTTGGATAAATACGTACAACAAATATTAAGGCGACTTTTGAAAGTGTATATATACATACAGTATGTATTATAGCGACTTTTGCTAGAGTAGCTAACATTTGATGCTATTTTTTTTCAGAATATATAAGGATTTTGCACTGTATTGTTAGTGGACATGAAACTACTTTAAATACTAGTACGTTAACCACCAAAAACTAAAAATCGAAAAAAATTTACATAGCGCACTTTGCAAGTGGACTACTCAATTGTTAATTTAAAATTAATCACCAATGCAGTTAAGGCGATAGCGACTTACAAAAGCCAAGTACCGTTTCCTATGTACTTTTAGGATGCTATTTAACAATTTATATTGGACGTCGCTTTTCAAAATTCTACATATATACATATGTATGCCCAGGGGCGCACCCAGGAATATATTTTAGGGGGGGTTTTATATTTCTGAATATATATCACCGGAAAATACTGAAAATTTGCTTCAGATAATACGCTCTTTAAAATACATTCATGCAAGTTTTATGTACAGTATGTAATAAATAAATAAACGTTTTAAAATCCATAAACTGCACTTTATTTACATAAGATTAACAGAACTCAAACACTTTTAACCGACTTCAAAAAAAGAGGAGGTTATCAATACGCCGGAATACATAACTTTTGACCACGTGAACCGATTTCAATAATCCTTTTTTTATTGGAAAGATGGTACCTCAAGGGTCGTTCCGTAATTTGGTTTAGAGATCCGATGATTGGATCATGAAGAAATTAACGGTACCCCTAAATTTGAAGTCGGTTGTGTTCTTTCCTTAAAAACTACTTGTTTAATAAAAAGTTCTATAAACTCAAGATGCGCTCAACTTTTTAAAGTACCTAATAAAAAATTTTAAAAGAGTCAGTAAAAATAAATTTATTGATTCTATAAATTTTTGCACTTTTATGTTCATTTTTTCGATTTCTGGTTTCTGGTTTTCGATAGAGATGGTGAGTTTTCACGATTGCTAAATTTTTTTACACCCGAGCGCACTTGTGCACAAGGGTATATTAATTTTGTTCACATAACGGTTGTTTCTAACAGCCAAAACGAATCGAGATAGATATAGACAAATGTATACATAAATGATCAGGATGAAAAAAGAAATCGATTAAGCCATGTCTGTCTGTCCGTCCGTCTGTCCGTCTGTCCGTCCGTCCGTCCGTGTACACGATAACTCGAGCAAAAATTGAGATATCTCAACGAAATTTGGTACGTAGGTTTCCCTTAATCCAAGGTTGGTGTTGAAAATGGGCGAAATCGGACTGTAACCACGCCCACTTCCCATATAACGGTAATTTCCAGAAATACGAAAACTGCGATATTTTAGTAACTACTGAATATAATTCACTCAAAATTGATATTTACAATAATTTTTAGACGAAAAATAAGAATATTATAAATTTTTGGAAAATGGGCGTAGCCACGCCCACTTATGGTTACATGTGTATATCTTGGTAACCGCTGCACCAATTTCTTCCAAACTTGGTTCAACATACAAAATCGCCGAAAATTTTTAAAATCGGACGATAACCACGCCCACATCCCATATAACGGTAATTTAGAGAAATACAAAATCTTCGATAAATCAGTAAATATTGAAGCTTATTTATTCAAAATTGATGCTTGCAACAATTCTTTACCAGTAAATACGTTTATAGTAAAAATTTGGGAAAATGGGCGTGGCACCGCCCACTTATGATCACATATGTAAATCGGTAATCGTTCTACCAATTTGTACCAAACTCGGTGTGGTTATTGTGCTTTCCACATATAAGCAAAACGTTGAAAATTATTGAAATCGGACTAAAATTTACTTTTCATATAACGGTAAATTTCAGAAATGCCTGATACTTCCATATTTCAAAATTTAAAGACGGTAATTTACTCCAAATTGATACACCCCGGCTTACCATGTAGCGGTTGCATTCGCAAAGGTGAAAAAATATATATTTAATACTTGCGCCGGGTATTTAATGTTCGGCTCCGCCCGAACTTAGACTTTCTTACTTGTTAATATTTCGAATACCGAAAAAATTAACTGAACTCTCAAGAAAAACGAAAAATTCATATAAAACGACGGACGAGAAATGGAAAAGAAATTTTCTTCTACCAAAATTTCTTAAATCAGTTTGCAGCTCTCAAGAAAAAAATGCTCGTATATTTATTTCCTCATAGAAATTTACAGCAAAAGCAAAGCGCTTTTTCAGGCAACAGAAATTATAATAAATATTTCTTATAATTTCCTTGAGCTGGATTCTTAGCTTTAAGATACAGTTTGTATTAGAGGTTATTAGTTTTAGGGGGGGTTTGAACCCCAAAACCCACCCCATGTGTGCGCTAATGTGTATGCCCCGTTATTTTAAATACCTTTATAGTTAAATATTTTAGTTCCCAGACATTTCATTCTTTTGGCTTTTTCACTCCAAAAATTAACTATGGGTGTGTTCGAGCTACGTAATAATTACCGACATACTGCTGCCTTGTTGCTTTCTTGATCATATTTTCCTGATACTCAACTGAAAGTCTTCTAAAAAGCTGCAGAGTTTGCGCAGTAAAAATTTTTATGTTAATTTTGGTTTGCCAATGATGAGCAAATGATTGTCAAAATTTTGTTCTTCGAACGCTTGATGTAGGCATAGCCGCCAAATTTTCGCGTAGAACGTGATTCTTTTCGCAGCTCGGAACCTCCTTATGTAACATACATATGTATCTATGTACATAAGACTGAATCACTCCCCATACAAAAAAAAAATCGGTACTTTGTTCCCATTGGAATTATAAAATCTATTATATTTTAAGACTTGCACCAAAATATTTCGGAAAAATATTAAGATTTACCAATTTTAAAATACCTCTAAAATTGGGTACTTTATGAATAAAACAAGTTCCTTAAAGAACTAAAATAACAAAAAACATCACCTCTGATGACAGTTTAAGCTTAAAAAGTTTGCATAAAATATTAAAAAAAAAATGATTCAACGGAATCGTAATAATGAGATTTCTGATGCTGTATTTTAACTTCAAAGATTGGTATAAGAAAAACTTCAATAACTGGACCAAAACTATTCCGATTCAGACTTGTGAGGTATCATTGGAAAGATATTTTCTCACCCTTTTTATTTCTTTGCAAATAAACTAATTCAAAGTATGAAAGAGAAAGGTAGGATGAACGAGCCTCATTCAAAGTTGAATTAAGGTGTGTTGGTATTTGAAAAAAAAATGGGAATGAGTTTTTTTCACAGAAATAAAAAGAGTGGGAAAATACCTTCCCACTGATACCTCGGAATAGTTTTGGCTCAGTTATTCAAGTTTTTCTTAAACCAATCTGTGAAAAAAGTTAAAAACAGCATCAAATATCTCATTACGATTCCGTTGAAGATTTTTAAATATTTTTATGCGGATTTTTTAAGCTTAAACTGTTTTGTCATCTGAGGGAATTTTTTTCAAAAAGTTCTTTATTAAACTATTTTTATTCATTAAAAACTTTATTTTAAATCGGTCCAGCTCACGTGAATCGTAATATTTTTCAGAAATGTTTTGAGGGACGTCTTCAAATATAAACAAACTGGCGCCGAGCCGTTGCAAGACAATATTCTTATAAAGTCTCATCAAAAAAATCCTTTCGTTTAAAGAATAAAGGGAATGCCGCAATATACTAAAGCCAGCTTCCCGACATAAGCTACTACTCCATACGAACATTGATGTTTATGTTCATATATACAAAAGTTTTTCATTTATGATGATGAGCATCGACATTGTTCTAGGAATTTTGGCTATTTAAAAAATTTTTTTTTTTTTTATTTACTTATTTTAATAGAAATGTGTCTTTTACGTTACATGGATTTATTTTTGTTAGTTAGCCAGAAGAAAAATAGTGAAATGAATTACAAATAGCTTTCAGTTGGCTTTAGGATGTACATAGCGAACTTGATTTACTAATAGCATCTAAAAAGTTATTTCGTAGGCAGACAAAATTTGTTATTAAGACTCGAAAAATACAGTTTTACCCGAACCATTTTCACCTACTGACCTATACTTTCGTTGAATCAATCAAACTTTGGAGCTTTGTTCATTAGAAACCATGTTACTCCCAAGAGACAACTGGGTGGGCTGTTAATTTTTGACCCTTGTTGTACCAACTGTTTTGCTTCTTCAACTGTATACTCAACAACTTCAATCATCTCATCGTCAACGCCACCACCTTTTGTAGCTCGATCATTATCGGTAACTTCGCAGTAATACATCACTTGAGCTGCCCCAGATGAGCCTACACCGGACCTATAAAAATTACATATTAAACGATGCCATCATGCATATTTGCGTATACATATACATATATGTATGTTTGTATAATAGATACCTGTAAGTCATCACTTCTTCAATCCGTTCGACGGGTACGTCATAACCACACTCTTCCAACACCTCTTCACGAGCAATTTCAGGCCAGCTCTTATTTTTATCCACAATGCCAGCGCACAGCTCTAATGTGATACCAATATTGGGCGGAAATTTCTGCAGGTCTAATTCTGCCACATCATATCCACTGGAAGTAATCAAACTATGGAACACAGCTAAAAACGATTAAAAATAAATCAATGTCAACTAAACTGAAGTTAATGTGCATAAAAACATACTTATAATGCAAAAGCATTACCTCATACCTGGTCTAAACTGGCGAACAAAAATTAGGACACGTCGTGTTGTATTGTACAGAATAACAGCCACACTATCATGTACTTTCAACAAATCCCAATTTTTTTCTACACCATTCTGTACATAGTAGAGTCTAAATGGTTTCACATAAGGTGAATCCTTTGGCAATGGTCCCATCCACAATTTTGATATATTCTCCATGTTATCACAAAGTTTGCAGAGCTCCCGCAGTAAAAGCTTGAAACGAATATTGTACTCAATTCGTAGGTTCGCGTCAGACTTGGAGATGTAAATAATGATAAGATAAATTAAACAATGTGAACTTTGATAAGAAATTAACATAACTTAGAAATGTCACAATAAACTCTGTACAAATGTAAACACACATATGTACTAATAAGCAAAATGTTATTTGCGTATTTTACCAACCAAGTGATGTTGCGAGGTTCGTGTAAAAATCCAATATGCAGAATAATAAACTCGAAACGTGCTGAAATCCCACTGGGCAAACAATAAATAGAGAGGCAACGTTATGTAAATTTGCAAGGAAAATTGTTTATCGCCGTTTACTTTTTGCACACGTACACCGGCGCGAGCAGGCCATCAGCTGATTACACTTGAAAAAATAAGCCTAAG